>NW_021703769.1:28913347-28984246 GCF_005190385.1 Monodon monoceros | reverse complement strand
GATCCCACATGCCGCGGGACAGCTGGGCCCGTGAGCCATGGCTGCTGAGCCTGCACGTCCGGAGCCTGTGCTCCGCAATGGGAGAGGCCACAACGGTGAGAGGCCCGCGTAACGCAAAACAAACAAAACAAACAAACAAACAAAAAAGAACATAAATAGCTAATGTTGGTGAGGATGTGGAGAAAAGGGAACCCTCGTACACTGCTGGTGGCAATGTAAGTTGGTGCAGCCACTGTGGAAAACATTATGGAGGTTTCTCAAAAAACTGAAAATAGAACTACCATATGACCCAGCATTTCCACTCTTGAGTATATATCTGAAAAAACCAAAAACACTAATTTGAAAAGACACATGCACCCCAATGTTCATAGCAGCAGCATTTACAATTGCCAAGACATGAAACCAAATTAAGTGAATGGATAAAGATGTGGTATGTATATATACAATGGAATACTACTCAGCCATAAAAAAGAACAAAATTTTGCCATTTGCAGCAGCATAGTTGGACTTGGAGGGCATTATGCTAAGTGAAATAAGTCAGAGAAAGATAAATACTGTATGATATCACTTATATGTGGAATCTAAAAAATATAACAAACTAGTGAATATGGCATAAAAGAAGCAGACTCAGAGATACAGAGAACAAACTAGTGGTTACCACTGGGAGGGGGAGGGGCATTATAGAGGTTGGTGAGTGAGAGGTACAAACTATTGGGTGTAAGATAGGCTCAAGGATGTACTGTACAACATGGGGAAATCAGCCAATATTTTATAATAACTGTAAATGAAAAGTAACCTTTAAAAATTGTATAAAAGTTAAAGAAATTTTAAAGGAAAAAAAAGAGTAGAGATTACTAAGGATTGGGGGTAAGGGGAATGGGGAGTTATAACTTAATGGGTACATGTTTCTGTTTGGGATGATGAAAAAGGTCTAGAAATAGATAGCACTTCCAGCATTACAACATTGTGAATGTATTTGATGTCACTGATTATACACTTAAAAATGATTACAATGCTAAATTTTACCACAATTAAAAAACTAAATTAAAAAAACCCTACAGAGACTTCCCTGGTGGTCCAGTGGTTAAGACTCCATGCCCCCAGTGCAGGGGGCGCGGGTTCAATCCCTGGTCGGGGAACTAAGATTCCACATGCTGTGTGATGTGGCCAAAAGATTAAAAAAAAAAAAAAAAGATGTTAAAAAAAAAACCTACAAAAAAGTGGTTAATGTGAATCCTACATCTTTGTTTTTCTTCTTTTTAAAATTTATTTATTTAGTTTTGGCTGTGTTGGGTCTTTGTTGCTGCATGTGGGCTTTCTCTATTTGCGGTGAGCAGGGGCCACTCTTCCTTGCGGTGCACGGGCTTCTCACTGCGGTGGCTTCTCCTGTTGCGGAGCACAGGCTTCAGTAGTTGTCACATGCAGGCTCAGTAGCTGTGGCTTGCGGTCTCTAGAGTGCAGGCTCAGTAGTTGTGGTGCATGGGCCTAGTTGCTCCACGGCATGTGGGATCCTCCCGGACAAGGGCTTGAACCTGCGTCCCCTGCATTGGCAGGCGGATTCCCAACCACTGCGCCACCAGGGAAGCCCTGTTTTTCTTTTTCAAAATTGTTTTGGCTATTCTAGTTTCTTTACCTTTCTATATACATTTTATTTAAAATTTTTTTTAATGTTTATTTATTTAGGCTGCACTAGATCTTATTTGCAGCATGCGGGATCTAGTTCCCTGACCAGGGTTGGAACCCGGGCCCCCTGCACTGGGGGAGCGTGGAGTCTTACCCACTGGATCAGGAGGGAAGTCCCTATATACATTTTAGATTTAGCTTGTCTCTATCTACAAAGAGCCCTGCTGGAATTTTAATTGGAATTACATTAAATTTATTGTTCAATTTGGGGGAGAATATATATCTTAAATATACTATGTCTTCCAATCTATAAATATGGTATGTTTTTCCTTTTATTAATTCTTCTTTGATTGCTTTTATTAGCATTTTGTAGTTTCTAGCATACAGATCCTGTATATGTTTTGTTAGATATATTCAAGTATTTCATTTTTTTGGAGCTATTGTAAATGGTACTGTATGGACTGAATTCTGTCCCCCTCAAATTTGTATGTTGAAGTCCGCTCCCACACACACCTCAGAATGTTACTATATTTGGAGATACAGACTTTAAAAAGGTAACTGAGGTTAAATGAAATCAGATGGGTGGGCCCTAATCCAATGTGACTTGTGTTCTTATAAAAAGAGGGAGTGATACCAGGGACATGTATGCCCAGAGAAAAGGCCATGTGAGGACACAGTGAAAGACATCCATCAATAAAACAAGGAGAGGTCAGGCAGGAGAAACGAAATCTTGAAACACCTTGATCTTGGGCTTCATAGCTAAAACTGTGAGAAAATAAATTTCTGTCCTCTTAGCTACCCGATCTGTGGCAGCCCTAGCAAAAAAATACAGTTACTATTTTCAAAAATGTCATGTTCCAGTTGTTCATTGCTAATATATATATATATATATATTTTTTTTTAAGGAACACTTTTTAAATTATAAGTACATTTCTTTTCTTTCTTTTAAATTTATTATATTTATTTATTTTTGGCTTTGTTGGGTCTTTGTTGCTGCTTGTGGGCTTCCTCTAGTTGCGGCGAGTGAGGGCTATTCTTCGTTGTGGTGCATGGGCTTCTCATTGTGGTGGCTTCTCTTGTGGCAGAGCACGGGCTCTAGGTGCGTGGGCTTCAGTAGCTGTGGCACGTGGCTCAGTAGTTGTGGTGCATGGGCTTAGTTGCTCTGCGGCATGTGGGATCCTCCCGGACCAGGGCTTGAACCCGTGTCCCCTGCATTGACAGGCGGATTCTTAACCACTGCACCACCAGGGAAGCCCCTTGTTGCTAATATATTGAAGTATGATGGAATATTGTATATTGATCTCAAGTCTTGTGACCTTGCTAAACTTGCTTATTAGATATAGGACTTTAAAAAAATATAGATTCCCTAGAATTTTCTGCATAGATGATCATATCATCTATCAATAGGGGTAATTGTATTAATTCCTTTACAATATTAAGCATTTTATTTCTTTTTCTTGCTTTATTGCACTTGCTAGAACTTCCAGTACTATATCAAATAGGAATTAAGTAACAATGGCTGAAAACTCCCCAACTTTGGTGAAAGATATAAATCTGTAGATCAAAGAAGTACAAGAGTGGTAAGAGTGGATTTTAGGAGGGAAACATTAAGTTTGACGTTAGCTATTAGGTTTTTATAGATGCCCCTTATCATGTTGAGAAGGTTCCCTTCTAATCTTAGTTTGCTGAGAATTTTGATCAGGAATGAATGTTAGATTTTGTCAAATGCTTTTTTCTGCATCTATTGAGATGATCATTTCTATTTTTCTTTTTCAGTTTGTTAATACGGTGAATTCCATATTAGAATTCCATCCCAGTTAGAAAAGAGGATCAGAAACAGTTCTAGTTCACAATGAATGATCAAAAATAATCACTTGGAGTTTCACACTGGTGTTAACTCTCCCGGTCTCTATCATAATATAGTTTGAATATATCTGGGCCATCTGTACATTGTGAAGAATGCTACAATGGTTCTTTACATTGCTGACATCATACTGGCTGGGCAGGATGAACATGACACAGCTAGCACACTAGAGACCTTGGTAAGGCACACACACTCCAGATGGTGGGAAATAAACACTGTGAAGATTCAGGAAACTGCCACTTTGGTAAGGTCCTATGGGATCCATTCATCAAGGGCATGCCATGATATCTCCTCCAAAGTAAAAGACTAATTGCTGCATCTTGCGTCCTCCACCACAAAGGAGAAAGCACAGTGACTGGTGGCCTCTTTGGATTCTGGAGACAACACATTCTTTTTTTTTTTTTTTTTGCAGTCCACGGGCCTCTCACTGTTGTGGCCTCTCCCGTTGCAGAGCACAGGCTCCAGACGCGTAGGCTCAGCGGCCATGGCTCACGGGCCCAGCCGCTCCGCGGCATGTGGGATCTTCCTGGACCGGGGCACGAACCTGCGTCCCCTGCATCGGCAAGTGGACTCTCAATCACTGCGCCACCAGGGAAGCTCTCTTTTTTTTAAAAAAAGATTTATTTATTTAATTTATTTTTGGCTGTATTGGGTGTTAGCTGTGGCACACAGGATCTTCACTGAGGCATGCGGGATCTTTCGTTGCAGTGTGCAGGCTCTTCATTGAGGTGCATGGGCTTCTCTCTACTTGTGGTGTGCGGGTTTTTTTCTTCTCTAGTTGTGGCACACAGGCTCCAGGGAGCGTGGGCCTGTAGTTGTGGCATGCTGTTCCAGAGCATGTGGACTCTGTAGTTGTGGCACACCGGCTCTAGTTGAGGCGCACAAGCTCAGTAGTTGTGGCATGCAGGCTTAGTTGCCCCATGGCATGTGAGATCTTAATTCCCTGACTAGGGATCAAATCCACAACCCCTGCATTGGAAGGCGGATTCTTTACCACTGGACCACCAGAGAAGTCCCTGGAGACAACACAGTCTTCATCTCGGAATACTCCTCCAGCCCAGGTAACAGGTGACACAAAATGCTCTCAACTTTGGGAGGGATCAGGTGCTCGTGTATATTTGTCTTTTTAGGATTTTTTTTTTTTTGATGTGGACCATTTAAAAAATCTTTACTGAATTTGTTACAATACTGCTTCTGTTTTATATTTTGGTTTTTTGGCTGCAAGGCATGTTGGACCTTAGCTCCCCGACCAGGTATGAACCTGCACCCCCTGCAATGGAAGGTGAAGTCTTAACCACTGGACCACCAGGGAAGTCCCTGTATATTTGTCTTAATTATTATTGTTAAGAAACAAATAATATAATATAATACTTTTTTTGTTTGTTTTACTTGAAAAAGGGACGTCTTTTTCTAATTTGAACCAAGACACCATATGTACTAGAATGTGCTTGAGATGAAACTTGTTTGATATCCATGGAGAGGAAGACAATGGTGGTTCTAGCCTGTGAGATAAGACACAAGCTAAATGCCCCCAAGTCTGTGAAAGCTTGGAAAGTGTGGAAGAAATAAAGGCCAAAGGCTCAAAATTTAATGTCAAACTATTGCTTACGAAACTCTGCGTGTAGGAGGAAATGCAGGAACAATGTAGTAGGAGGAAATGCAGGAACAATGTAGTGGCCCAAATCCTCAGGTTTCTTGGAACTTTGAAGTTACAGATGTTCTTTTTTTTTTTTTTTTTTTTTTTTTTTTGCGGTACGCGGGCCTCTCACTGTTGTGGCCTCTCCTGTTGCGGAGCACAGGCTCCGGATGCGCAGGCTCAGCGGACATGGCTCATGGGCCTAGCTGCTCCGCGGCATGTGGGATCTTCCTGGACCGGGGCATGAACCCACATCCCCTGCATCGGCAGGCGGACTCTCAACCACTGCGCCACCAGGGAAGCCCACAGATGTTCTTTTAATTACAGCTGTATAAGAAACACAAAAATATGGAATTGCCTTTCTCAGAGGTTGGGGCCCTTAAGACCTGAGTGAGAAATGAACATTTTTCAGTTATTTATTCAAGTATTTTTTCAGTCCTAACTTTTTTATCTTTCCTTCTGGGACTTGGTTGACACTAATGTTAACTTTTAAAATATATATATATTTTATTTATTTATTTATTTATTTTTGGCTGCATTGGGTCTTCGTTGCTGCGTGCGGTCTTTCTCTAGTTGCGGTGAGTGGGGGGCTACTCTTCGTTGCAGTGTGCGGGCTTCTCATTGCAGTGGCTTCTCTTGTCGTGGAGGACGGGCTCTAGGCGTACAGGCTTCAGTAGTTGTGGCTCGCAGGCTTAGTTGTTCTGCGGCATGTGAGATCTTCCCGGGCCAGGGCTTGAACCCGTGTCCCTTGCATTGGCAGGAGGATTCCAAACAATTGTGCCACCAGGGAAGCCCCGAAATTTTATATTTTAACTGGCTTTTTCTGACACCAGTCTACCAGGGCAAGGCGGGGTGCTGCCAGGCAGAGGTAGAGAGTCTGTTTCTCACTTGACCTCTGTTGACACCCAGGGGGTGGTGTTCCTTTTCACTGATGGGCAGAGGTGGGAGGTCTGGCTCCAAGTGTGATCTCCACTGACACCACAGGTTGGGGGTAGCCTTGTTACCTCTGGGCCATGGTCAAAGTCCTGACTCATTAGGTTTCTTGTGACACCATCCCAGCAGGGAGAATGAGAAGCCCCTTGTTACTGCTGAGTGGGGTGTAAATGCAGGCTTTTCACATGGTTTTCACTAACATGGTGAAACACGAGTGAGGCCCCAGGGGAGGCCTCATCGCCAGCCAGCGGGGATGAAAGTCTCCACCCTTTACTTGGTCTTCTCTGGCATCACACTGGCAGGGTGTTGGGGTACCTCCTTGCAGCCTGGACATGATGGAAGTTTAGGCTCCCCACTGGGCCTTTGCTGGTGTGAGTGTAGGTGGGGCTACAGTTTCTTCTGGGGGATTTGACTGGAGTATAAACTTTTTCGTCTAAAAGTTTCTGTCTTACTGGGTTGCTCCTTTCTTGGTCTCTTGACTAGAGAGACAGCAGGTTTTTGCTGGGGCCTTTTGTTGTTCCTTTCACCCACTGGCATTTCTGAGTTGCTGGCTTCTTCTGTTCCAGATCTGGGGTATGTGGGGCAGAAAGAAAACCTACAGAGGGGCTTCCCTGGTGGCACAGTGGTTAAGAATCCGCCTGCCAATTCAGGGGACACAGGTTCGAGCCCTGGTCTGGGAAGATCCCACATACCACTGAGCAATTAAGCCCATGTGCCCAGGGGTATTACAGCCATCTCCTTGCCAACTGTCATGCCCTTCAAGCTCCAGGGCTCCCTATGGCATCAGGTTAGGCTCCGCTGATACCACATTCTTACTTAGAATCCCCCCATCCCCACCCCAGCCCTGTCCTGCCTCTCTCAGCCCTTTTCTTCTAGAGAGCACTTCCACATGCACCCCAGCCCCCATTTCAGGCTCTGCTTCCAGGGAATCCCCTTACGGCAAGTGCTGCGTAAGTTGTGGGTCTAAATGTCAATGTCGCCACTCCTCCTGGGCAGTGTTGAGTGAAGAAGAGGGCTTGCTACCTCTCTTTCTCCTGCTCTGTCAGCCCCGACTCCACACGTACACACACAGGCACATATGCCTCCCTGCAGCCCCTCCTCCCCCACCTTCTGCTACTGAGCTGCTCCCCCGAGGAAGTGGGCTTGGAGGAATTCTGTCAACCTTGAGGCTTGATTATGAGCTTTTGGTTTTCAGATGAGACCAAGAGAAGGGATGCCCCACCTCACTCAAAAAGGAACAGAGCGATGCCTGGCAGCCTTTTTTTTTTTAAATTAATTTTTACTGGAGTATAGTTGCTTTACAACTGGCAGCCTCTTGTTACCTGCTCCCGGCCTGGCCTGACCTGACCCTGGGGACCCTGTAGGGCTCCACACTGCAGAACCACGGGGTCATCACTGAGAGGCCTGCCAGGTTCAGGCTTGCTGAGTAGCCACTCGACCACATTCCACGCGGCAGCCACAGTTTGTCTTGGCGAGGTGGCCCTCTAGGCCCGGCTCCAAGAAGGCCTGGGGAGCAGCCCAGACAAACCCGCTTTCGCCACAGAAGCCAAAGCTGGCTGGGCTTGAGTCGGTGTCAGCCCCAGTGGCCAGACCCTCCTCCACCCACCTGAAGGTGGACTCAGGCTCTGGGTGAGGGGTTGGATGTGTGGAGGGGGCTAGTGTCCCAGTTGGGGGAACCCCAAGAGAGGCAGCAGGGGCAGGGACGCAGGCCAGAGGGCTTTCCTGCCCAACCCTCCACCCTAAGGCAGGCCTTCAAGAACTGGGCTCACAGGATGGCTGCCCACTATAGCGTGGCCCTTGGCCATGGTGCTAGATGGATAGCCCCTTACACCCTAGCCATGGAGAGGCACCTACACCTCCCCTGGGAACCCTGGAAACCCAGCTCGAGGGGCCCACTGCACAGCGAAGGGTCTCTCAGGGGCAGCGTTCACTCCCAGGCTGGCAGGGAATGAGGAAGGAAAGGCTTTGGAGAACCAAGATGCCAGGATGCTGGGCCCCAAGGAATAACAGACCTGCTGTTGACGGTGTTTTCCTTCCCCTTTTAAACACTTGGCTCTTTCTCCCTCGTGCAGAAACAGTCTAGTTTCTGTTATTGCCCTGGTGGGAAGCCTCTTCTATATCTTTAGAATCATGAAGTCTCTTCCAGTCTGTCTCCAGTGGGGGGTGTCTATGGACTCAAAACACCCTCCTTCCCCTTGGCAGTCCCCTCAGCTCTAATCCCAGCACTTGCCCCCCCTCACCCCCATCTACCCGGGGGTGGCCCTCTGTGCTCCCTGCCAGGACTGAGGCAAGGAGGGGGTGGGAGTGGGGGTGGACACCTTCCCCTTTGAGAAGTGAGTGGAGATAGGGGCTCTTGGACAGATGGCCCACGAGCAACTTTCTGGAACTCCAAAAGAGGAGACCCAGAGCTCAGAGTCTAGCTGAGGACAGACAGGTTAGAATCGAGGTAGAATGACTTAGTGAGAGACTGATTTGCTTTTGTTCTTGTGTTTTTCCCTCCCCCTCTCCCAGAAGGCAGCAGAAGGTATCATGACAGGGTGAAGTACTGAGGTGGTCTTCAGATCTCTGCATTTTGTTTCCCAGAAACCTAGCTTCTTGAAGAGAAGTGGGGAAGGTGAGGGCCAATGGGTACATTCTGGGAGAGTAGCACAAAGAGAGAAAGAGATAGAGATAAAGAAAGAGAAAGAGACAGAAAGAGAGAGAGAGAGAGAGAGAGAGAGAGAGAGAATGGGGCTATATGTTAACAAATGGTATACCCTGGGTAAAGGAGACATGGAAGTGCACCATTAAGCATACAATTAATGCAGTTAATGCAGTGGTTTAACATTAGACATATAATGAATGTAATTCAGCACGTTAACAAAATAATGGAGAAATTCACATGATTCTCTCAATGTATGCACAGAAGCATTTCATAAAATTTGGCATCTATTCATAATTAAATTTTTTTTTAGAAACTCAGGAATAGAAGGATGCTCTAAAACCAAACATGATACTTAATGTTAGAAGTTTACCTTTTGAGGTCAGGAACAAAATAAAATTGCTCACTAACACTACTTCTAATTAACATTGTATTGAAGGCACCAGTGATGTATTTTGGCAAGAAAAGGAAAGAAAAGAAATAAGGATTGGAAATGAAGAAATAAGACTGTCCTTTACAGATGACATAATTATCAACTTAAGAAAATCCAAGATGGGACTTCCCTGGTGGCGCAGTGGTTAAGAATCCGCCTGCCAACGTAGGGGACACGGGTTCGATCCCTGGTCCAGGAAGATCTCACATGCCGCGGAGCAACTAAGCCCGTGCGCACAACTACTGAGCCCATGCGCCTAGAGCCCGTGCACCACAACAAAGAGTAGCCCCCGCTTGCTGCAACTAGAGAAAGCCCGTGTGCTGCAATGAAGACCCAATGCAGCCAAAAAATAAATTAAAAAAAAAAATCCAAGATAATCTATGGATAAAGTATTACTATATGTGAGCTAAGCGAGGTTGCTGAATACAAGGTTATTGTACAAAAATCAACTGTATTTCTATAAACCCACAACAAATAGCTAGGAAGTGGAATTAAGAAAATGATATCATATATAACAGCATAAAATAATCAGATACTGAGGAAGAAATAAAAGATGTGTAAGACTTCCACACAGAGGCCTATAAAATACTGTTAAGAGAAGTTTAAAAGATTTAAATAAATGGAACAATACATAATATTCATAGATTGAAATATTCAACATTTTAAAGATATCAATTCTCCATTAACTGATCTATAAATTCAATACAATCTCAATGAAAATTCAGGAGGCTTTTAAAGAATTAATAAATTGGGCTTCCCTTGTGGTGCAGTGGTTGAGAGCCCGCCTGCCGATGCAGGAGGCACGGGCTCGTGCCCCGGTCCGGGAAGATCCCACATGCCGCAGAGTGGCTAGGCCCGTGAGCCATGGCCGCTGGGCCTGCGCGTCCGAAGCCTGTGGCCCGCAACGGGAGAGGCCACAGCAATGAGAGACCCGCGTACCACACACACACACACACAAAAAGAATTAATAAATTGATTATAAAACTTAAATGGAAATGCAAAGGACCAAGTGTAGCTAAGATAATCATGAAGAACTGAGTTCGACAATTTGCTGTACTGGATATCAAAACTTACTATAAATCTAAAGAAATTAAGATAGTGTGGAATTGGTATAAAGGTAGACAAAAAGACCTGTACACATATGGAAACTTAATTTATGATAAAGGTGCCACTGACTTGCAGTGGAGAAAAGATGGTCATTTTAATAAATGGTGATGAACCAGTTGACTATCCATACAAAAAATAAATAAATAAATAAACTTGACCCCTAGCTCACACCATATATAAAAATCAAAATACCTTCTTGGTAAGACAGGAATAAAGACACAGACCTACTAGAGAATGGACTTGAGGATATGGGGAGGGGGAAGGGTAAGCTGTGACAAAGCGAGAGAGAGGCATGGACATATATACACTACCAAACTTAAGGTAGATAGCTAGTGGGAAGCAGCCGCATAGCACAGGGAGATCAGCTCGGTGCTTTGTGACCGCCTGGAGGGGTGGGATAGGGAGGGTGGGAGGGAGGGAGACACAAGAGGGAAGAGATATGGGAACATATGTATATGTATAACCGATTCACTTTGTTATAAAGCAGAAACTAACACACCATTGTAAAGCAATTATACTCCAATAAAGATGAAAAAAAAAGAAATTATAGTTTCATGGAACAGACAGAAGGAGGTATGCTAAATTAACAAATGCTTTTTTTAAAGGGAGAAGTGGGGAGTAAGAATCAGAAATACCTGTTACAATTTAATACACTAAATGTGGCAATAAATTATAGCTACATAAAAAAAATATCTTCTTGATTTGGGGGTAGGTGAAGATTTCTTAAAAGGATACAAGAAACATTAACCATAAAGAAAAGATTGATAACTTAGACTACATTCAACTAAGAAATTCTAGTTATCAAAAAATCCCTTAATGAGAGTGAAGAGCAGGGGAGTGTGAAACAAGTGATAGGAGGGCTCTCACGCTGGGGTTGGTGAGAGAGAGCTTGTCTGGTGTGGTGTTCTTATGAACACCAGACTTCAAAGCTGGTGGCTTCAAGGTGGCTCATGCCCTTCGGTCACCCAAAGGGTGTTGTTACCGCGTGCTGGAATGGCAGCAGAGGAAGGAAGCTTGTGGGTATACGTGCAAAGGTGTGGACAGGGAGGGGAGGGTGGCCAGCCCAGGCGCAAGAGCGAGGAGCTTCTGAGAATCACTGAAGAGCCTGGCTCTTCTAGGGGACAAAGACACTGTGTGTGATCTGTGAATTTTTTCCTATTTGGAGAAATCATCCTCGGGAAGAGAAAAGAGATTTGGGGGTCCACTTGAACCACCTCAACCATGTTTAATGCTTGCCTCATTCTAAGTTGATCATATGGCGGGGGAAATAGACCTTAGAGGTTACTCTGGCAAACAACTACTAGTTTATCTTCAAGGGCATGAGGCTTTATTTTTTTAACTTTCACATTTAGGTCCACAATCCATCTTAACTGATTTTTGTGAATGGTATGTGGTAGAGGTCAAGTTTCATTTTGTCTTATGAGTATCCAGTTGACCTAATGTCATTTATTGAAAAGACCATCCTTTCTGTACTGCATAGCAGTTTCCATTTTTCTGGGAGATTTTTCTTTTTCTTTTTGTTTGGCTGCACCGTGTGGCTTGTGGGATCTTAGTTCCCCAACCAGGGATTGAACCCAGGCCACGGCAGTGAAAGAGCTGAACCACCAAAGAGTTCCCTGGGAGATTTTTCTTTTTGAAAAAAAATAAGGGCCCTGCCAATAAGGGCAGGAATGGGAAGAATGAGGACATTTTGCAAAACAGTCAGCAGTAGGGCTGGTCAAAGCTGCTGCTGGGCTTCCCTTGAGTCAGTGAGACCTGTCCACAGTGGGTCCTGTCTGAGCCAAGTACAGCCCCAGAGGCTGCTCGAGGATGCAGGGCACAGCAGCCTGGTTCTGCTGGGAAACATATGTGGGAAGGAAGCAGAGGATTTCCTGGGAGATGCTCTGTCTCTAAAGGTCAAGCAACAAAGTATCTGACCGCCATCTTACTTCCACCCCATCGGCCCTGTGGAAAGAAAGCCCGGCGGTAGGCTGATGCCGGGAAGGGCCCCTTTGTCACCTGGCATCTTGGTACCTCAACTAGAAACAGTCTGAGCAGAATTTCTGTCACCTGGTCCCAGGAGAGGCAGGACCTACAGATGACGAAAAATTCATAAACTTACTTCAACTAGGAAAAACTTCCTCTTCCACAGGCTGACTGCCCGGGGCCACCTCCGGTACGCACTGTTGTGCCCCATCCAGACCCCTCATCTTTACCTCTTCAGTGTACACCTGTCTGACCCCATCTGCCAGCACTGCATCTCTTCCCCTGAGAGCTTTCTCTAGCTTCTGGGGCCTGTTACCACCTGCGAGGCCACTTAGAAGTTCCAGGAAGGTGGTGCTCCCCTCCTGCTGCCCCTGGAAGCTGCTGACCACTGACTGACAGAAGTCGGTGTATAAGTAAGTACACAAGCTCCATGGCCCCTCAGGTGGGAAATCTCTGAGGCGTGTGTTTTATACAGTTTCCCAGAGTTCCCTGGTGGGATTAAGCTCCAGAAAACTCACAGGAGTGACTTGCTCACAAGCACACTGTATTGGGCTTCCTTACTCTCCCTGCCTCCCTTCCCCCCTCCCTCACTGGTGCTTCCTGAGATTGCCTCCCAAATAAACCCTCTGAGCACAAATCTTTGTCTCAGGCTCTGCTCCTGGGGGAATCCACACGAAGACAACCTCCATTCCGGGTGCATGATGCCACCCTGACTGATATGAACGTAGGCACTGGGGCAAGGTTAGAACTTCCACCACTGGCCTGGGATGTCCAGCACCTGCAGGGGTCAGTCCTCATGAACCAATCAATCCTGTCTTGTCTACAAGGCCTCAGGACTGTCACTAGGCTAGGACCTGGTGATATGCTAGCATTTAGGGGCTTCCCCGGTGGCGCAGTGGTTAAGAATCTGCCTGCCAATGCAGGGGACAAGGGTTCGAGCCCTGATCTGGGAAGATCCCACATGCCGCGAAGCAACTAAGCCCGTACGCCACAACTACTGAAGCCTGCGTGCCTAGAGCCCGTGCTCCGCAAAAGTGAAGCCACCACAATGAGAAGCCCGCGCACCCCAATGAAGAGTAGCCCCTGCTCACCGTAACTAGAGAAAGCCCATGTGCAGCAACGAAGACCCAATGCAGACAAAAATAAATAAATAAATATGCTAGCATTTACTGGGCAGTGGGTTCTCCATACAGATTTATGTAAGATCAAGACCAAGCTTCTGCCACTCAGTTTAATATCATCCTGAGTCAGGATGGCTGGATCTATGGAGAATGGTGTCCCTTTCGACTAGAGAATGTTGCAAGCCCAGAGAGGTGTTCTGGCTGTGAGGCCCGGGAAAAAATGCCCTTGTTGCTTTGCTGGAGTTGCTGCAGATCCAGATGCAGACCCAGACTTGGTTGCAGGCTTGTCTGGTACTGACCCATGACTCATGGTCCAGTTTCACTCACTCCTCACTGATTTATTGGCTACAAAATGACCTGGTGTGATATTTGCCAGATTTGGTTAATAGTTTTCATCTCAAGTGATGGCCCTGACTAGAGACTGTGTTAAAAATGATTTTGTGACCCTGGTGGGTCTGTGGCATAGAACTGTTGGTTCTACTTGTTCATACCCCCTCAGGCTCACTGCTCCAGAATTTGCTTACAATATCCTACAACAAAGTCTACTGATGGCTTTTTCTCTGCAGGAGACACAGGCAGGCCAGAAGGGTCAGAGAGTTAATCTCCTGGGAGCAGCCCCCGGGCAGTGACAGATGAGGGCTGGAGGATCAATATCCCAGATCCTCTGCCCCTTGGGTGGGAAAACCCTGAGTTATGTTCTACACTGTCTTCCAGAGTTCTCCAGCAGGGAACCTGTCTCAGGTTCTGCTTCTTGGGGAACCAAAACCAAGACATGCGGGAAGAATATTGTGTTAGTCAGCCTGGGCTGCCATAATAAAATACCATAGACTAGGCAGCTTAAACAAAGAAATTTATTTTCTCATAGTTTCAGAAGCTAGAAAAGTCCCAGATCAAGGTGCAAGCTGATTTGAACCCTGGTGAGGACTCTTCCTGACTTGTAGGTGGCCGCCTTCTTGCCTGTGTCCTCACATAGTGGACAGAGAGCTCTGGAGTCTCTTCCTCTTCATACAAGGACACAGTTCTATCAGATTAGGGCCCCACTCTTATGGCTTTATTTAACCTTAATCACCTCCTTAAAGGCCCTGTCTCCAAATATAGCCACAAAGGCAGAGGGGTTTGGGCTCCATGTATGAATTTTGAGAGGACACAATTCAGTCCAGAGCAAACATCATAGTGATTAGCTCTGCCTGCTGTGGATGAGGGAGTGGGCAGTATTTATCTATCTATCTACCTCTCTCTCTCTCTCTAACCTGCCACACTGTGCTGCTTGCAGGATCTTAGTTCCCTAAACTGGGACCCCTGGCAGTGGAGGTGCAGAGTCCTAACCACTGGACCACCAGGGAATTCCCAGGAGTGGGCAGTGTTGACTCAAATGGTGGCTTGACGACAGTTGTGAGATCTACGAGGACAAATATCACATCTTATTTATACCAACCACGGCACCTGACCCATTCCAGGAACCTGCATCTGGTACAGATTAGCGCTCAGCAGATTATCAACGTGGGAGGGCCCTGGACCGTGGAAACTGCTTGGAGCCTGAATGGAGCAGGGCATGGCTGGCAGGTTTTGGGGCTCTGCAACACAGGCTGAAGGCAGGAACTGAGGGGAGGCCAGGCGAGCAC
This sequence comes from Monodon monoceros, assembly GCF_005190385.1. Classification (NCBI taxonomy): domain Eukaryota; kingdom Metazoa; phylum Chordata; class Mammalia; order Artiodactyla; family Monodontidae; genus Monodon; species Monodon monoceros. The sequence continues at coordinate 28,969,301 of NW_021703769.1, read as the reverse complement.
TGAGAATAAAGCAGGATTCTTAGGTAGGAGGCTATCTCATCACGGGCCCCGGTGAGATGAATCCCAGGTATTGGCAGGAACACAAGAGAAGAAAGTGGAGGCCTCTAAAGGACAGGGCCAGCCTATCTGCCTTGGCAAGTATTATTTGTCCAGAGGGCTGCAAGGCATGGGCTCATGGGTTGGGGAAGGACAGGTTTCCAGTGGCCAGAGCAAAGGACTGCTGTCAGGAGGAGAGAAAAGGAAGCTTGAGGCCTGGAGTTGGACCCTGGGATCTCTGGACAGTGCATGAAAAAAGTGGCTTCCAGTGCCAGAAAGCTAGACCTTTGGGGTCTAGGGAACACGTTTCAGGGGGAGAACTGGGATTCATCCTAGCAGTTGGGTAGATGAGCCTGGGAATCTTGCCTTTCTACCACCCATCCTCCAAAACTCTGAGACAGGAGAGCTGGAAAGTGCCTAGGCCTGGGAAGGAGGGAGGAAGTTTGGGGTGTCACTTAATCAGGCAATCCTAGGAGCCAAAATTTGCCCCACCCAGCAGCCTCCAGTCAAGAAGGATTTCACTTCTGAGCCTCTGTACATCTGGGTAGTATTTAGTTGGCTCTGTTCTGGTTCCCAGCAATGTCCTTCTGACACCCCCAACCTTGGTCCTGCTCAGACAGCTGGGGGACTGAGTCCTCAGTGCCCAGAATGGGCTCCCAGCCAGAGTTCTCAGGGCTGAGCCGTGTCCTCCCACCCCTCCCCAAACCCCCCAACTCAGTACCCAAGAGCAGATATGGGGCAGGGAATACTTGCTCAGTTGAACTCTGATGCTGTTGAAAAAGTCCAAGGTATAAGAAGGCTGCCCAGGGGCATGGTTTAGAGTTGCAGAGCTGCTGAGAAAAGCAGACCCACACCAAGGAAGCAGACAAGAGAGGCTAGGTGGCCACCTGCACCTGTGTTTATTGTTTTCTCCAACCTCAGCAGAGCAGAGTATGAGACCAGGGGCAGCTGGACTCGTTCCATGGTTCTATGGGGCCAGCCAGAGTCATCTGTGTGTGGGGCCAGAGTCCATGAGACATCCACTGAGGGCAAGATCCACAACCAGGGGGCCTGGCACCTCCTCTTCTGCACCCTTCATGCCCAAAGCCCCCACCGGGATTCATGATGTGGCAAGCATGAGTGCTCAGGACTCAAAGGAAGTGGGGCGGCCACAGAATCAAGTGGCTGTCAGAAGCTCCATGGGAGCCTAGGCAGGCCTCCTGAGGCTGCTGGGCACCACCCCTCGTCCTGGAGAGTATTTGGGATGGTTGAGATGGGTCAGACGCAAACAGGACCTTCCCAGGCCACCTCTTCCTGAGCTCCTTATCATACTCCCCATCCCATGCTCCTGTCACCAGATGCCCTTGGTCTGCACAAGGTCCATCGCTTCCAGAGGAACCGACCCAGCAATTGAGGTCAGGCATCCAGCACCTCCACGGGATGCTCTCCTAACAAGAGCATCAGCACAGTGCTGGGGCTTCCAACCAGCCTCAAGGGAGGTGAGAGAAGCCTGTGGGACGGAGGGGCCCTTGAGCACAGGGAGGAAGGCCTCTCCCTGTTCAGGCCTGTGGGTTGAAGTCTGCCTGCAGCCCTGGCCCTGCATCTGTCTGTGCTGCCATCCAGGGCATGGGCGTGAATCCTGGAGGGACCACTAGTCCGGGCTCAGTGGGAACAACACCTGTAGACCTGGTGGGGAGAGGAAAAGATGAAGGTCCTGTAGGAAGGCCGGCTGCAAGCGGACAGGAAGCCACTTCTCGCCTCTTGTTCAGCCTGGGCCACTGGGCTGGGCTATGTGGCCCTGACAGCTGTCTAGATGGGCTCTGGAGAGGGAGACATGGACCCCAACACCCCATCCCTGCTAAAGTCTTTTGGAGAGAGCCCATCCAAGGTCAGGAAGGGAAGCAAGACTCAGCCAGAGACCTACCGTAATTAGGAGTACGCCAGGCCCTGAAGCCCCCGAGCTGGAGAGTGGAACTTGTCAGAATCTTCAAAAGGCTGGTCTGCAGTAACCAAGCAGGGGAGCCATAAGCCCTGTGTAGCCTGTGCCCCTCTCGACTGGGGGCAGCATGCAGGACATATGGCACTTTTTGAGGGCAGAACTATCAAGAGCCTTGAAGGTAGTCAGCCACCCCCAGTCCTAGCCTAGGCCCAGCACCACAGACAGTTAGGTGAGGTGTGCCCCCCAGACCTCTTAGGAGGTACAGCCCCAAGCCCTTGACCCCCTAGTTTCTTCAATCGAGAGACATGACTCTGGGCTCTTCTTCCCAGCCTGTCTCCTTCAGAGGGCCTGTCTCAAGGTGAGGAAGCAGACGGCCATGTATCAGGACAGCAAAGGGAAGAGGTCAGCCTCCAGGAGTACAGATACCCAATGCAGCGGTAGCAGCATGTCTTCCTCCCACACCCCCACGAAATTCATCACTTCCATCACCCTTGCCTCTTTCTAACCCCCTTCCCATGGTTTGCTGCAGGAGAAACTGGTGGCCTTCTGTCCTTCCTATTCCCTGCATTTTAAGCTCCAGACACACTTAGGTTAAGAAAAATTATCCAAAACTTGGAAACAAGGCTAAATATAACTGTGTTCCACTTTGAATTATCCTAGAGCATCATCTAACAAGCCCACCCCAAAAGTCATCTTATTCTAAGGGATGCAACTCTTTTTGACTTGCTATATACACTACTGGTTAGAACCCAGGCTTTAAGTTGGATGTTGACTTGGAGGAGATTGATAAATGGCAAATAACAATCATTTCACTAATGGGCTGCAGGAGGGGTGACCTGGTCTCAATTCCCTATCTGTAAATGGGGAAGGTGAAGCTGGGCTAAGCCTTATCTAAGGCCAGTCCCCCTCCATCCAGCAAGTGGCCTGGTCTCTCACAGTGGTGTGTGCTATCCTCCAGTGGACATAGGCAGGTACAGGTCAAAGGCACGCAGCCCACGGTGGGGTTTTTCCAGCTCTGCATGTTGGGTCTTTACTCTGGGCTCAACTGGATGAGGCCTCGAAGTGGTTTCCAGACCTTCTCCAACTGGTATTGTTGTCTCCTTGATGGTCCAGAGTGAGACCGTCCCAAGCTATGAGGCCCAGGGAAGTGGGGTCCAGATGGACCTCCTTGAACCCCTGCGGAGCTCCCTCCTCTGCAACCCCCAGGGAGAACTGGTCACCTGGCTTGAAGCTCTTTGTGAGATGTGGATGGAGTGGGCTGCGCAGGCCCAGCTGCTCTGCCAGGTTCCAGCGAGGCAGCACGGAGCACTCACCTGGAAGCCCCTCTCCATGGGCTCTGGGGCAGGCCTGGGGTGGGGAGCTGGGTGGGCGCAGCACGGGGGCGAAAGCACTCCTCTGTTTGACAGCGGAGATCATGTTGACAGGCGAGAAGGAGAAGACGCTGGTGGTGGGGGCAGCCGCCGGGAGGGACATAGAGGAGGCAGCGGCCAGCGGGGGGCTAGAGGGCATGACTCCAGGGCGGGGAGGGGCAGGCGCAGCAGGGAAGGCGGTGGGAGACACAACAGGGAGACAGCACCAGAGTGAGCAGCTCGGTTGCTGCCCTGGCATGAGAAGTATGCCCTGTGCGGGCTGCTGACCTGGGTGCCAGGCTCAGCCCACACTGGGGGCTGTGAGGGTCCTGGGGAGACCAGTACAGGGTAGAGTCTGGAGGCAGGCTGGGAGCCTCTGGGGTTGCGGGCTAGCATTTGCCCTTTTGGGGGTTCTGGAGACCCTTTCTTAGCATTGGAGATGATAGGGCCAGATGAGGTTAAAAACAAACAAACAAACAAAACCCAAAAAATGAAAGCAAAACCAGAACATCCAACAAAACCAGATACTGAGAGGTGCCCGCAAAGATGAGGCATGAGCAAGAAATGAAACAGGTTAGGATTCCTGCTGAAAACCACTGGGATTCTGAGACACTAAGAAACATTGATGGGCCCTGGGGCATCAAGGTTAGAGTCAAAGGTCAGGGTTCATAGCAGAGCTGGGGCAAGTGGCCAGGGACAAAGTTTGGGGGGTACACATAGGCTCTTGTTATAAGGCCCCTCTGTCCAGGATCACAGCTCACACAAGAACCCTTACTCCCCCCACAAATATGTTCCCCTTACCAATTACACTCCCTCCAACCCCTGACACTCTGTTCTCTTCCAGCTTAATGCAGGTCCTCATCATATTCAGCCCTGGTCCTGGAGGCCTCCTGGATCTCCCTCTTCCAGCAGGTCCATTTTAAAGAAAGGTACAGAGATCCAAATCCTCAGATCTTCCTGTTCCCTAACCCCCTAGCCCCCATGGCTGTGGCTTGCTCTCCTGGGAATAGCCAGGGAGCCTCCTGCACACAGCTTTTGCCTGCCCCTCCTTCTTGCAGCCTCCTCTCCTGGGGGCTTCTGCCCAGGCCATCTCTGGATTCCCCTTTCTACAACCTCATCTGAACACAATTCCCTGCCTCTCTCTTCTAAAGACCAATAAGACTGTGATTTGAGTGTTGTCCAGGCAGCGGGCAATGGGATGAGGGTGGGGGTTTCCTGAAAGAAACCAGCAGCCTGAGAAAGATGCTTTTGGTATCAGAACACCCCCCACCCACCCCCTTTGGAACAGTGATGCCTTCAACAGCTGCCCCTGTTCCAAATGTACTCGGCCCCATGGATCACCGTCTCCTTTTAAGACAATGCTGACTGCTAGCTCATGAGATCCATGGAGCTCCGTGGAGGGCTTGAAATAAATGCCAGAAAATGTACTGTATCTCTCAAGGCCCAGAGCTCACAGCCACATTTTGTAGCTTGGGTAGTACTGGGAGTTGTGGTTCAGTCCAGGGCTGCTGGCGGCTGAAGCAGAAGACAGAGGGGAGGTCCGAGCAGACAGCCTCTGGCAGGGACAGTTCCGGAGGTCATTACAGGCACGTCCTGGCAAACTCAATGAGAATGATGCCCACTGGAGCTTCACCACAAAGCGTCGTGCACAAGGGGGAGAGGATGGGGACTGGACAGGACAATCCCACCAGATGGGACTGACCCTTAGGCCAGCCCAGGGTGTCCCCAGTTGATGCTGGAGTGAGGCTTAAGCAGCTGTAGAATTCTTGATCTCCTGGCTGAATGGGAAGACCCCGGGTGGCTGGCTTTTGCCCACTGGGGCAGTGTGTTCCTCCACTGCTGACTGCACTGTGTGTGCGGCGGAGAAGGGGGGCTGGTGTTCCAAGCTCCACCAGCTTCGACCTGGGGGGCACCCTGAGAGAGGTGGTAAGAATACTTTCCAGAACTGAAGGGAAGTAGGAGCAGTGGAGCCTGGCCTGAGCAAAGGGGAGACAGGAGTCTTGGTGGGGACACCGGAGGGTCATGGTTTGTGTGGACACCAGCAACATGGGGCTTCTGGTCCCAAACATTGAGCCCAGGCCAGACGTAGAGAGCCAGACTCAAACCCACAGCCAAAAAGAGCAGTACTCAGGATGTAGGCCATGGGAAGGAAGGCTAGGCAGGTGCCAGATATGTTGGTCTTCAGCAATAGCAAACATATGACAGGGGACAGGCGAAGGAATGGCAGGAAAAGCCTCCTTGGCCAACCTTCCCCATTCCTCTGGCACGACAGCGTCTCCCAGGACTCAAGGTGCAATCTCTCTTACAATTGATGGGGGAGGCTCCTTGTATGTGAGCAGGGGTGGAGCAATCCCCCAAGCTGGGTGCTTTAAAAACATGTCTGCTGAATAGCTACGCTGTAAGAACCTGCAAACAGGCTGTTCTGGAATTTGCTGTTGGAAGGAGGGACTTGAGGGCAGTGCATGGTAAAAGCATAAACGCCCCGTCGCCCATCCACCCAGCTCTGAGCTGCCACCCCAAGAAGCCAGACAGAAGACGGTTAATGCCCACAGCCAGTGCTGGGATGTAAATTCACACACTCTTTCTGAACTGCGTCTGGGCCCTTTATGCACAGTGGCACATTCAGGTCTGAGAACAACCCTAGGCAACAGGTGGTACTGATCCGGTTTTACAGAGAGGAAACTGAAGTGAAGTAACCTGCTGAATGTCAGACAGCTCCTGATTTGGACAATCAAACTGTGAGTCCAGGTGTCTGACTACACAGAATTCTTGCTCTGCCCAACCAGATTGCTGGGAGCCACGTCTTCCCTCCTCAGGCCCCTGCCTCTCCTGGGGGGCGTGGGGCCAGGTGGAAACCTACTTTTCTTGGGCCCTGAGTTCCCTTGGGCTTCCGGCAGGGGGCACCAGCCCTCCTCCTGAAGTCCTGGCATAAGATTGGAAAGGTTGGCGGTCCACTAGGTTTAAGCAGGATGTCCCTGTGTTAAAGCTCGTTTCAGTAGGAGGGGAAGGCTAGAAGCCATGTGCACAACTGTTGTCAGCAAAGAGAACTAAAAGTGCAAGAAGTGCCCCGGCGCCGGGGTTGAGGGCTGGGTCTCCAAAGGCAGAGAGAGAGAGGTCGAACACAGAGAGGGCTGCCCTTGCCTCTGAGGGCAAGGCCAGGGTCGGTGCTCACGCGACAGGTGACAGGAGCTCCCCCCACCCCTCATAGGCTAGGATGGAGCTGGGCTGAGCCCCATTCTGCTCCCCGGGGCCTGGTCCCTCCCCCACTCCCCGGGAGGCAGGGGACACTCACTGGCGAAGGGCGATGTGGCCGTGGAGCCATTGAGGAAGCTGGGGGACGCGGGCACACCGAGGCCGGCCACGCCCGGCGCCCCGTAGCCGCCGAGGCCAGCTCCGAGGCCGCCGCCGTAGCCACTCTGCTGCGAGCCCGGGCTGGGCGCGAACCCGCGGGGGGACGCACTGCCGCAGCTGCGCGCGTAGCCTGCGGGAGAGCGGCCGTCAGGGGCGCGCGCCGGCAGGGAAGGGGCAGTCCGAGCTGCGCCGGCGGCTGGGAGGGCGAGGGCGGCGGGACGCACCCGGCTCCGGCCCTGGCGTGGCGTCCCCGACGGCAATGGCCAGCGGGCTGCTGAAGGCGTTGATGCCCACGACGGCGGGGTGCGGGTGGCTGGGGGCCAGGGGCCCGAGCGGCGCGGGCGCGCGGGGGGCGCTGTACAGAGCCTCGGCCACGTCTGCTGCGCGCTTCAGGAGGAGCTCCTGCGAAGACAAGAGCGGGCACGGCCGGGGCAGCCGCGGGCACCGGGAAGCGGGCAGCCCCGGGCCCGGCGCGGGGAGGCGGGCGGAGGCGCCATACCTGGTTGCCGCCGGGCACTCCGTACAGGGCCTCCGCCAAGTCGGCCGCCCGCTTCAGCAGCACTTCCTGGGGGCAAGGAGGAAAACAGCCGGACGGAGGGGCGGCCCCGGGGGCGGCAGAGGGGCCGGGAGCCGCCTCTTCTCCCCTCGGCCACCGGACACCCTTCTCCCCGCCCCGCTCCTCTGAGTACCTTGGGCAGCCTCTCGGGGTCTCCGGGGTGTCTGGGAATGACTTTCTGTAGCCTCTGGAATCCGTAGTCAATGGTGGGCTCATTCAGGGCTGGGGAGAGGGGCGGTGTTTGGAGGACGCCCCTCCCGGCACGGCGCCAGGGCAGGGCCAAGCCCGCCAGCAACCAGTCCGGGAGCCTTGCTGCAGACCTCCTCCAAGGCCAGCCCAAGCCTCTCGGAAAACTCCGGGCACTCGGGTCAGCGAGGCTCGGGAAGTTTCCTCAGTTCCTTTCTTGCTCATTCATTCAACAAATGTTTACTGAGCCAGGCTCTGTGCCAGCTGCTTGGCATTAACACACATGCACTATACGATCCCATTTGTGATTAGAAAAAAGGCAACTGTGTATATATTAGCTTCCGTATTCCTAGGGGCAGGACTGGAAAGTTTTGTCTGCATTTGGTCTTATCAGGAGTGAATTATTTATTATAAAAAAAGAAAAAAAATACCCAACAGTCTTCATGTATCACAGCTCTGGTGGCCTCTCAGCGGCACCTGACCGTTAGGGGTATGCCTGTGTCCCAGGAGTGGGCTGCCCCACACCCAGGGCTCTGGGGAGGACGCTGCAGCCTCCTAACCTGGCTCCCGAAGCCCTCCTCCTCCTCCTCACCTCCTCCTGTAGCCTGGCCCCGACCTATCTTACCAGCCTCAAAGCCCTACCTACCTTCTCCACCTCCAACTCTAGATTTAGTGAATTTCCTTTAGTTTCCCCTAAAACGTAAGGCACTCCTTCACCGGTCTTCGTACTTGCCATTCCTTCTCCGGGGATGCCTTTTCCTCCTCATCTCTACCTCCTTATTCACCCCTCTGGTTCCAGCTTAGCAGTTTAGTCCACACTCGTGCCTGGAGGTTTTCTCTGACAACCACTAGCTCCTCTATTGTGTAACTCTACCCACCCCATGCTGTGTTCCCTGTGTTCCCCCCTCACTCTTATACTGGAGCTCCCCGACAGTAAGTAGGGTCACTACTGAGTGTCCAGTGCCCCTTGAAGGGCTTGGTGAATGTCTGTTAGGTGGGGTGGGGGAATGGGGAAAAGTGCCAGATGGTGGATGTGGAGAGGATACGGGCCAGTGGTCAGATAGACCTGGGAAGGGGGATGAAGCCACATCTTCAGGAGTAGCTTACACTCCCGTCTTGTGTTAACTTCTCGCCCTGGCTTCATGCAAGGTGTGTGTGTGTGTGTTCGTGTGCATGCAACGTGAAGCCTGCGGTGGCTTGGGGGAACCAAGAGAACCGGGAAGATTTGGGGAGCAGCAAGCTATTTGGGGGCATCTTTGAAATAAATCTCCCTGTGGAGATGTTCTAGACACTGGGGAGTGCAGAAGGTGAAGGGGGTGGGGGGAGTTGCTCTGGAGAATGCTGGAGGCAGAGAGAATGTCCGGGCAGGGCGTCTGAGGACGTGGAGGCCAGGGAAGGAAACAGAAGCACAGGGAAAGAAGGTCCGGAGAGGAGGTGTCCTGGGATATGGGGTGAGTGCCAGCAGGGGCTTAGGGGGCCTGGCTATTCGCTGACTCCTACACCAGGGCTGGTGTGTGCGGCGTGGGGCTCCATCCCACAACCCTGGGCCTCCCTTCACCCCCCTGACTCCTTACCTGTGTAGACAAAGCGGCCGGGGGCTCCCTTGCAAAATTGCTTGGACTTGTAGGACAGGGTCACCTCCACCACCCCAGGGATGTGCCGTGGGGGCGTCTGCACCCGTATGGCGTGGGGCGTGATGAGCTGCGAGGGGAGAGGGGAGGCCTGCGGGTTCTGACCCGGCGAGGGCAGGGTCCAGCCCCAGGCTGGGAGGGAGACCGGCGGGAGCGGCCCACCTCACTCCACACGAGCACGTTCCCAAACACGACCTGCAACCCGTCGAAGAAGTTGTCGCCGATGACAATGACGGTGGCGCCGCCCGTGGTCCAGCCCTCCCCAGGACTGATGGCCTTGATGCAGGGGGTGGCAGCTGGGAGGCAGGAGAGGAGCCAGGTCAGGGGCCCATGCCAAGGTGGGGACTGGGGCTGGCTGGGCCTGCGGCAGCGGGGCTGGCCTGGGGGTCCTGACCTTCGGAGGGGTCCAGGCGGCGCGCCCTGCGGCCATGCTTGGAGTTGTTGTGCACAAACATGTTGTCGGACACGGCCAGCACGTGTCCATCCACGCTCACCGTTGTGGATACCACCACCTGTGGGGAGAGCCAAGGCCAGCCTGGCTGGGGCTTCCAGTAAGGGACTGCTGGGGGGCACTGGCAACTTGAGGCCGGTGGCTGGATACTGTAGTTCAGGGTCACTGGCATGGGGAAGAGCTTCAGCCCCTCTGGAGCTGAGCTGGTGGAAGGGGGACCAGCTGGGTTAGGTGACACCCTCAGATGCACAGTCTCTGGCTGCCCAGGGGAACTGACCTCCAGGAGCTAGAAAAATCAAAAGCCCTGAAGAAAAATCTCTGACTCCTCGGGCAGAGTGGCTACAGTTTTTGCACCCACACGTACCACAGGCTGTATTCCTAGCGCTCCAAGGCAGGAATGGGTCTTAGGCAAGTGGGAGTGAGTGTTTTGATGGAGGGGGAGCATTGGCCCGAGAGCCCATCAGCAGGAGCCCCCGCTCTTGGGAGGAAATTGGGGCTACCTCCTTCTACCCCCTACCCTTCACTGGGTGGGGTGTGCAGGTTGGGGATGTGCTAAGGGCAGCTGCTCTCTGCTTCACGCTATGCAAATTAGCTGGGTTGTTAATCATGTAAAAATGTCACAATTAGCATCTCCTTAAGTGGGACTCTAATGAAGCCTCCCTTGGCAGCCAGCTTAAGTTGAGACAGAGCTGCCCCACCCCCAGCAAGCACCAGGCTCCAAAGCACTGGTCTGTGCAGGGGTCTGTCCCTGGGGCCTTTCTCAGGGTGGCAGGGCCACAGCCTCCCCGGCCGCCCCATCAGTATAGGGCAGGTTTGCAGGGGAGAACTCTCTCCTCAGACCCACCTGGAAGCGGCGCATGTCTCGGGGATTCCCCGCATTCTTTAGGCAGTTCTGGTTGCATTTGAGGAAGAACTTGAGGAAGAACCTGAAACAGTGTGGTCGGTGGGCTCAAGGGTCTGGGGGTTCTAGAAACAGATGAAGATCCAACTGCTTCCTGCCACGCCCTCTCCCAGCAGGGTAACTTCCCCTCTGCCTGCTCACACGAGGCACATACCCCATATTCCCATCCTAAGCTGTATACACACAGGGTACATGTGACACATTCAGTAGACCTGTCCCAACGACAACTTCCCCATACAGAAAATCCCCCACCTCCACAGTGTACAGACCACACAGTGCTTAATCATCTCACAAAGTATATACTCATCACATCTATACACAGTATATCCATCCTAGAGAATACATCCATTATATATACTACATATACCTAGTACTCATGAATTATTGTATACACCGTATGTAGCAGGTACTTCCACTTACCTGTAAACTTAACCCACACCATGTATGTTTGTCATAGTATATGCCCATCACACACAGAGGGCATCCATATCACATAGTGTATCCTTCCCCCAGAGTATACCTATCAGCCACAAGATGTTTACTTACAACAGTATAACCATTATATCCACACTGTATATGCCTTATATACTACTACTCACAAGATACAGCCATCACACATAATGCAGACCCACCACACTCAGGGTATACCTTCACAGAGGCATACACAATATGTACTCTACATCAGGTTGGACTCATCACACACATGTGGTATGCTAATCACACAGAATCTATACCATCATGCACAGTGTGTGCCCATCCTACATAGTATATGCACAGAAAGAATATGCGTATATGCATTAGTGCACCATTTTTATGTTGTATATGATTACCCAGAATATAGTCATTGCAAATATTGTACTGTCATTACGGTAAAATACAATGTACTGTATGTAGAGGTCCCCCCTACAACAAATCCCTCTCACACACAATAGACTCCCTGCCCCGGCACATCCCCCGCAAACAGATCTCCCTCATACACATTCTATATCCCTTATACACATAGCAAAAACCTAACCACACAGAGCGTGTAGCCATCACATACACATGGTATACCTGTCAGACACACCGTACAGATACACGGCGAATACCTTCTTTTTCACATACGGTAATTAGAAAAAAGCACAGTATATGCAGCGATGTGACTGCTTTTTAGACAAACACATGAGAACTTGATCCTCCAGTCCCTCCGGGCAGTTGACGCGGATGGTGAGGCCTTGGCCCTGCCGCCCCGCCGTGAGGTAACCATGGATAATACTCTGGATTTGTACTCTTCATAAACTCAGGATACTATCAGTAATCTGCCTTCACCCCTACAGGACTCTGTGAGTATCCGGGAAGATGCCCTTTACAAAGCTGTAGTGTGCTGGGCTAAGGTCTGTGGGGGTCCTGGCACATGGCACAGCTTCCTGGGCCGCTCTGTGAGCTCCTCCAGCAGCTGCCTGTTTGTCAGCCCCCTGGTCTTGAACTCCAGATATGTATATCCGTTTAACTCATCAGAGTTGCCTCCAAACTCTACGAACATGAAATCAGATTTATTACAAGCTCTGAAAGCTTAGTCCCCAAAGAGGAGGTCCCCAAGTTCTGGGAGGGGTGGGCACCACTCCTGGACAGAGGTTTCCCAAGGGGGCCGTAGCTCATTGGGAGCTGGCAGCAGTCACTTTCCTGGAGATGCATCTCCCCTTGCACTCTGCCTGTGACCCCCTCAGCCCCTGTCGTATTCCCCCACACAATGGGCACCCTTCTGGGAACCGTTTTTAGTTCCCTTTCCATAGAGACATTACATCGGCACGCATTTTCATCCATAGTGGACACCACCCAAAGAATACTTTCATGTAGTGTAGACCTTCTATACACCCCCGCAGAGCATTTGGAGGTGAAGACACCTCATGTGACCCCAAAAAAGTGCACACTCGTGTAGACACCACACACGTGCCCTCTGTACCCAACCCCACTCCCAAACCTCCAGAACCCTGGGATGTGGCTGGAGATGAGGGCCTTCCAGGCACTGCCTCACTGTGTGGCCTGGGGTAAATCCTTTCACATCTCTGGGATCCTTCCTTATTCATGAACCAGGAGAGTAGTAATTGATGCTTGCTGAGGTCCCTTCCGATCCTGTCTTCATTTCAGCCTCCCAAAGCCTCAGGCTGCTGCTTCCTGCAGGATCCTGGCTCCCCCTGGGGAGTCCCCCTTGTCATCCCCTCCTGCAGCCCTTGCCTGGCAGGTCTCCCACCCCCTCCCTTCCCAGTACAGGTTGCATCTGTCCTTTGGGTCCACACCAATTCTCACTCCCTGTCTGGCCAACCTCTTCTGGCCCTTCTGGGCTTTGGAGACCACCCCTCCCTGAGAACCTCAGGGCCCTGCCGGTACCTCCATCTATGCAGGCCTGTCCTGGGACATTTCAGTTTCTGAGCCTCGTTGGCATTATCTGCAGAGTGGTGTTGAGTAAAAAGCAGCCACACAAGACCTGGGCCTTCTGTGGGGGATACTGACGGTCAGTCCTCTTTTTCTTTCTCCCTGAGCCTCTAGCTCAGAGCTGCACACAGTCAATGCCATCAGTGGTGGAAGAAGGGTGGCTGAAATCTCACCCACCACCAGATGGTAGTCGGTGAGGCTGTGTCCAGCCAGTACCCACCCAGTCAGAGGCCAAGCCGATACTAACACTGCAGACAGCCTGCAGCCCTACCACCAGTCTCAGGGTTGTTAAGCAAAAGCATCTACAACTTGAAAATAAGGCAAAAAGATGACAGTGAGTCCTTTCAAAGTCATTCTGGAACAGTGGTTTTCAAAGTGTGGTGTCCAGACCAGCAGCATCAGCATCACCTGGGAACTTGCTGGAAATGCAGGATCTCAGGCCCCACTGCAGACCACTGAATCAGAAACTGCTGGGGTGAGACTCAGCCATCTGTGTTTTCATAAGCCCTCCAGGTCATTCCGATGCGCCCTGAGGTTTGAGAACCACTGCTTTACAGCTGCACTACGCAATATGGCAGCCACCAGCCCCGAGTGGCACTGAGCACTTGAGGTTTGGTTAGTCTGAACTGCTGTAAGTGTAAAATACATACTGAATTCAAACACTTAGGAGAAAAGGAATGTAAAAATATCTCATTAGTAATTTTTTGGTGTTGATTACATGCTGAAATAATATTTTGGATATCTTAGGTTAAATAAAATATATGATCACAATTAATTTTACCAGTTTCAATTCGTTTTTTAAAATGTGGCTACTAGAAAATTTTTAATGACAAATGTATAATGGCTTACATCATATTTATATTGGACAGTGCTGTTCCAGAGTGTTACGCGGACAAAGCCACCTAAGAGTTAGCTGATTCTCTAGGAGAAAAATCTTTGACTAATATTTGCTATTAATGGGGGCCAGACTCTATAAAGTTAGGTGCTAATTTGCGGAAAACTGATAAGGTGCAAATGATTTTTGTTGGGAGAAATAAATAACTTCTGTTTGGTAGAGAAATGAGCCCTAAAGCTTACAATTTTATTGTCCTATGGACATTAACTAGCTTTGTGTCTAACTTGGCAATCTTAGTCAAGTATTTTCACATATCCTGTTTTCTCTCCCTCCCTCCCTCCTTCTCTCTCTTCTCAACTCTTTCCTCAACTGTCTGTATCAGTTTCTCTGAGCCTTCTTTGAACCAGCTTTGTCATCCTGCTGGTTCCTTCATTAATAAGTTACAGAAAACCTCAACACACGCTCAGTAATAATTTGTATGAGAATCATACTTCTAACATTTTGAATATTATGCTTTAAAAAGGGTGACTAGCACCCAAAGGGTCCTGTCTTCCAAGGTCAGTCTTGAAATTCTGCAGCACATGGCCTGGAGTTGGGGGATTTCCGTTCTGGTCTAGGAGAACCGGAAGTAGTGCCCAGACCTCTCACTCCTCCCAATAGTGCCTGGCTATCCTCAGCCTTGGAAAGGGGGCTCTGGGCCCTTCTTTCCCCACCACTGGGAGACAGACACACCATCCACACCTCCGGAAGCTGGAAGGCCAGGGTGGGAATAACGTGAGGACAGTCCAGGAAATTTCTCCACAGGCTGGCACCACAGGGTGACACTTTGTTACACCTTGCGGGGTGGAGGAGAACCCAGAGCAGTCCGGGAAGGATGAGAATGGTGTCGGGAAGAGGAAGGAGGAACAGCAGATCCTTCAGGCCATGTCTGTGCAGAGGACAGATGTGGAGGCTGGGAAGTGGAGAGGGTCAGGTAACCCAGTGGGAAGGGGAGCTGTAGGAGGACACCCTACAGGGACCTAAGGCAGGAAGGGATGTACACTTTGTTGAGGGCCTGTAAAATCCTGCTTTTCACCAGGGAAGCACCCCCCACCCCCCAAACCTGGATGAGCCCTAGTGCCAGTGTTTTTGAGCATCTCCCCTCCCACCACCTAGGGGCTGGAAAAGAGCCTGGGGAAGCCCCTTTTCCCTGGCTGTGATGGGCCACAGCCCACAGGGTTGGCTGACCTGAGGGTGAGCATTTTAGGATGCCCCCTGGGTTGGGGCAATGACCTGTGCCCAGTGCCATCTCTATTGTGGCCTTAAGGTTCTCTGGGGGCACAGACTCCTCATCTGGGCCTCATAGAAAGGTCAAGTGCTAGAAGCTGCCATTAGAATTACTAGAAGAAGCCACCATAAATATAAGCATGAATTACAAATAAAATGCAAAACTATGCAAAAAATTTTTTAAGTGATCCAAGTCTAATCTATTGAGCACTTAGCAAGTGCCGGGAACTCTGCCGAGCCTACCACTTGCATTATCTTATCTAATCCTCTCATGATCCCGAGGTGGTGTGGTGCAGGTCTGCAATCATTCCCACTCTACTGATGAGAAAACCAAGGATCAGCAAGGCTAAGCTACAAAGTCACAGTAGACGCCAAAGTCAGGATACGAACTCGGGACTTTATGAACCACTGATACTGACAAGAGTCATGGAAAAGTCCCTGTAAGTGGGGTTTTCGAGTCCAACCCTGCCCCAGCCACGAGGCTGCCAATGCAGGACAGTGCAGCAAGCCTCCCTTCAAAATCAGCCGTGAGAGGCAGGCTGTGCAGGGACCAGATTAGCCATTTCATGGGGATTTCCTCAAGGTTACAAATTCATCAGGGGTGCAAAGGAGAGACTCAGGTCCTAGTTGGGGCCTTTGGCTATTGTGACAGCTGCTCTCAGCCTGAGAAGATTTTCAGGATTAAAGATCAGGACTTTAAGATGAGTCAAGAGTTGATCATTGTTGAAATTCAGTGAGGGACAGATGTGGTTCATTATTCTATTCTGCCTAAATGTTCAACATTCTGTATAATAAAAAGTTCAATAAATAAAAGACCAGATGAAGAGCTCTGAACAGTGGTCATCCAGCTAATAAAGCATGTAAAAGGTGGAAGTTATGCATCACGACTGATGCCTATGATATAAGTGAAAGATAAGAGCAGTTCACCCACACACCTACCTTGCCACATCCTGAACTTAGTCTAGCCTTCCTAATCATTTCTATAAATGCTTTTTATTCCTCCCTGTAAACACAACTCAGGATGAAATTAAAATGGACTTTCCTTGTCAATGGAATATTCCATACCAAAGAAGCAAATGCTGGATTGAATATGACTCAAGTGCAAACATGTGACTTGCACATAACTTCTCAGGTGTGACACCAATGCACAAGGAAAGCTCCCCTCGCACAGTGCTTTACTCAAGAGACACTCAATGCATAAGGAAAATGTGGAGGTGACTGATGTGAGTCCACTGTTAAACTCTGGGTTCTCAGGGGGTGGAGAGCAGAGTGGGATGGAGCTGCTCTTTGGAAGGCTGTGCCCAGGTATCATGGTGGGTTGGTGCCTGCCTGGGTTCCCCCACTCGCAGCTCCTGTGAGTGTTGGCTATTAAAGGGCTCACAGCTGGGGAATTCCCTGGCGGTCCAGGGGTTAGCACTCTGCCCTTTCACTGGGGGGGCCCGGTTTCAATCCCTGGTCGGGGGGAACCAAGATCCTGCAAGCCGCGTGGTGTGGCTAAATAAATGAATAAACAAATAAATGGCTCACAGCTGCCCCCACTACTCGAGAATTATCCTCAGCCAGAAGCATATGCTCCTCACCAGCAGCCCACAACCAAAGAAAGACCGACATCACAAGGAGGACCAACTCTTAGTACTATTCATACTCAAACTCCCCAAAGGATCAGGCTGAAGCTAGACTCCAGCTGAGACTGTCTCCTTACTAAGCTGCTTCTCCTGCCCGCTCCTGCTTCCCTCACTCCTTTTCTCCCTAGAGCTCTCCTCCGATAAATCACTTTCACAAGAATCCCCATCTCCAGCTCTGTTTCTAGGAATCTCATCCTAAAAAATCAGGCACAGAACTTTCACCAGCTTTTCCCTCCCTACATTACTCTGAGATACTTACTTGGAGCTAAAATTATGTTTGCGCTTCCAAAGAGAAAGCTGTTAGGAACTGAAAGAGCTGGGCTGAGCCCAAGGATGCTTGCAGCTACAGGCCTGTCAGGAGCAGGGAAACGGAAATCTAGATCACAAATGCGGTCTGATAGAACTTTTCCAAAAATGATATCCACTAGCCACAGGTGGATTTTCTTTCCATTTTATTTTATTTTTAAAAATTGTTTATTTTTTAAAATTAATTTTTATTGGAGTAGATTTACAATGTTGTGTTAGTTTCTGTTGTACAGCAAAGTGGATCAGTTATACATATACATATATCCACTCTTTTTTAGATTCCCTTCCCATTTAGGTCACCACAAGCACTGAGGAGAGTTCCCTGTGCACATGTGGCTTTTGAGCACTTGAAATGTGGCTAGTGTGACTGAGAAACTAAAATTTCAATTTTTTTTGCCGTGACACATGGCTTGTGGGATCTTATTTCCTTGAGCAGGGATCGAACCCAGGCCCTCCGCAGTGGAAGCAAAGAGTCCTAACCACTAGACCACCAGGGAACTCCCTCAATTTTATCTCATTTTAATTAATTTAAACTTAAATAGTCACATGTGGCTCATAGGCACCCTATCAGACAATATAGACCTAGAAAGAGGAAGAGCTGCAAGAGATACATGGGTTGGAGCAGGTGTTCAAAGCAAGTGTCCTATGAAGGCTTTGGGAGAGAAAGCAGATTGAGAGCAAAGGGCAGAGTCAAACTAGAAATTTATTTCCAAGTGCAAAGTTGGCAAAGCAGCCTGTGGTGGGGAAATGGGGAGGGGGGTCCTCCTAATTTTCACCCCAAAGGGCCTCGCCTTTGGGCTCATGAGCCTCAGAGGAAATGGAACATCTGGGACAGGGTCTGTGCTCTCCGCTGTTTTCATTGTCTGCTGCTCTCTGTCCCCGGCTCAAGGACAGAGGAGGATACAGATTGCTGGACCATTCACTCACTCAACAAATCCATTAAAAAAGATGTATTAAACACCTTTTATGTCAGGCAGTAGACTCCAGAGGTGAAAAAGATCTTAAGGAAATGACAATCCAGCAAGAAAGACAAAAACTCAAAGTACAACCAGGAAGATAGAACGGTGGGCACAGCAGGATAACTGGCCAATCGGCGGCAGCCACTCTGGCTGGGAGAGGTGGAAGATGTCCTAGAAGTCGCACGTGATCTTGGGCATTTTGGGTCTTGGAGGACTCGGGGCTTTTTTCCTTGAAGAGAAGTAGGATGCAGGAGCCCTCCATGCAAAAGGAATAACAGTCCTGCCAAGAGGTAGGTGGTATGCATGGTGCCCAGTGGTGCCTGACAAGACTGAGGAGGGCAGCTATGGACCAGAGCTCTTGGGGGATTGGCACCAAAACATGCAGGATTTGGACCCTGTGGGTGATGGAGAGTCAGCAGGAGGTGCCTTATATTGGCTGTGTCATTTGGAAGAGTCATTTTGCTTCCAAGGAGAGCGAGGCACCAAAGGGCCTAGGCCAGGGAAAGGATGGTGAATGAGGAGGTTGGTGTGATAGTCTAAGCCCAAGTGGGGGTGGCCACAGTGGCGGTGGCACATGCTACTTCCTGGCCTTGGCCTGGGGCAACAGCTAAGGCTGAGTATCCCTAGGGCCATAGACCCCTGCCAGGCTTGGACCTGGCCTCCCTACCATGATCTCCACTTGGGGCAGAGGTGGCTGCAGTGCAGATGGGCTGGGGGACTATAAATAGCTGGGGCGCATACATTAGCATGCCAATGCACCCGCACCCCATCCTCTATGCTAATGGCCCACCATGTGCCTGAACACCTTCTGTTCCCCTGCATGCATTTGCATGCACAATTAGCATAATCTTGTATAATTAATGAACAGCGTCAATTTTAGCTCCTAAGTAATTTGATTAACATGTTGATAGGGCACTTACTAGGCTCTCCAAACCTCAGGGCTGGGCATGGGCCTGAGGAGAGGGGGAGAGGAGGTGGAGAGACTACTAAGGGGCCCCCAGCTGCCCATGAAGAATGGTGGTGATTCTACTTTCCCTTAATGGGGCCTGAGGGGAGGGAAGAAGGGGTGAAGGGGCTGTTAATGGGAGGTCTCTGGGCACCCCATGTGGAGTGTCAGGGACAGGCTGGAGCAGTGGGTCACATGAGCATGAAGCCTGTTTATTCCTGTGTGGACACAGACATACACATATACCCCTTGCACATCCCCCAGCCTGGGGAATCTTCTGTGAATGCAGAATATTGGATTCCATGGGAAGAACAGAACAGGAGGAGGGACTGAGAAAAAGTAGGAGGGCTGGGCGACAGGGGATGGATGGGCAGATGGAAGCCACAGAGAAGGATGGTGTGCTTGTGAGTGATTTAGGGATGTAAAGGGGAAGGTGGGGTCCCAAGACTGAAGGGAGGAAGAAGTCATGTGTTCCTCTGGCCTTGGGTGGGTGAGCCAGGCTCCAAAGCCAGAGACCTTGGTACTTCCTATTTGTGAATCATGTGACAAAGAGGTGGGGGGTTGGCAAGCTTCCACAATGTGCCAAGCAACCCAGGGCAGAGAGAATAGACAGAAGGTTGAATGTTGCCCCTATCCTATTAGAGAAGGACCCATTCCCAGCTTAGACCTCCCAGGGCCCCTGGCAGAGGCTCACATTCCTCTCCTGCTCATCTGTGTGGTCAGAGTCAGGAAGTACTTCTCTGGCTCTAACTAAACTTCCCTGCTACTGTCTAGGCTCAGTTGTACTTACCCTCAAAGAGGATCAGTTGGGGTGAGGGTGGGATGGGGGATGAAATAATATTGTGGCAGGCACTATGCTGGCACCGCATCAATACATCTTACCTAACTTTACAACATCCCTACCATCTGAGGTCAGCTTCTTTTGACAAATGAGGAGACTGAGGCTGAAGAAGGTGAGACCTTGCTCCGAGTCATAGGACGAGACAGTCCAGGTTGGCACGAGTCCCCAGCACTGACTAGCCCTTTATAGAGAGAATTTATCATTCAAATTGCAGACAGTTCACTCACTAGCCACGTCCCACTCCACCTATTACAGTCCCCAGGCCTCTTCATGCCTGCACTCCCTCTCTCTTTCAATATCCTCTGCGGGCATTAACCACGGCTCTACTCCTGTCTCAGCACGGGGGCCACTCTGACCCCAGTTGCCCAGATGTCCTCCCATAAGTCCTTGCTCTGAATTAAGGGTGGCTTGGGGACCCTTGTCCTTGTGACTGGCATCCAGTCCACATGACTCCCAGGGTACATGGGGGAATTTCTTATTAACCCCTTCTGCATCTCCTTCCATCAAATGCACCTAGCTCTGAAAAGGCTGGAGTAGGGAAGGAAGTGCAGTTCATTCTGTAGGCAAGAGGGAAAACCTCAGTCCCACCTCAGCACTGACCCAGCAGGGAGGTTATAGGACCTCAGTTTCCCCAAGGGGAATTGCCAGAATGGGCCCTAGACACAAGGCTGTGTTTGCAGCATTAGTATGGGAGCCAAGAGACCCTACTGGAAAGCATAGAAGGAGACAGATGCTACTGTGAGCTTGTTTTGTGGCTGCAGAGAAAAAGAATGAATGTTACATTGACCACTGGGTTAGGAGGAAGGGCTGATTCTTTCACAGCTCCCACAACCCTTCTCATCAAATTGCATTTGTCAGGTTGTACCTGACCTATGCATTGGGGTCTAAGTTTGCCCACAATGGGGTAGACTACAGCTTACCTCTGCCAAGTGGCTCAGACATGACCTGTTTCAACAGTGTCACTGTACAACATCCACTGTTCACCAGACACAGCTACATGCCAGGGAGTATCCATAGTCCGCAGTGCCTGTCCAACCACAGGAGTCAGAGGAGGAGAGCTGTGGGCCTCCCATGGGAGGACATTTTCCCCATTCACTCCTATATCACAGTCATCCTGGCCAATCAAGTAAATATTTAGTCTTAGAGCTGTGACATCCAGTAAGGTAGCCATATGTAGTTATTTAAGTTTGAATTAATTAAAATTAACTAAAATTTAAAATTCAATTTCTCAGCCACAGTAGCTACATTTCAAATGCCCAATAGGTACATGTGACTACTGACTACCATATTGGTCAGTGAAGCACATTTCCATCATTGCAGGAAATTCTTTTCCATAGTGTCGTCTTAAAGCCTTATATTGTTCTCTAGTTCCTCTTATCATTATGTAAAGGCTTATGTAATTACGTTTTGTCTCTTCAACTGCTCTGTAAGCTTTCAGAGGGCAGGAATCATTGCTTAAACTTCTCTATCTTTTCCCAAGCATCTATCATAGTGCCTGCCCCACAGCAGGTACTCATTGATTCATAATTACTATGACAGGATGAATGCTGTATCAAAGTCCCCAAATAGAACTTTGAGAATTGCAGAGCAAGGATCTTTGAAAATCTGTTCCTCCATAAAGCAACAGGAACATAGGCAAAAACTGTCAAAATCAAAATTTTCAGAACTCTGAAAATTAACAAAAGGTTTACAACAATCCAAGGGATGTTTATTCAAGAAAAATGGCTGAATCTTAGTAAAAACAGAGAATTTTGCAGTGGTTTTTGCTTTGTTTTGTTTTGTTTTTTGGCCATGTTGCACAGCTTGTGGAATCTTACTTCCCCAGCGAGGGATTGAACCTGCTCCCCCTGCAGTGGAAGTGTGGAGTTCTAACCACTGGACCGCCAGGGAATTCCCTGTAGTGTTTTAATTTGCCCTATTCCCAGCTCTTCAGTAGGCTTGCAACCATGGTAGTTGTAAAAACTAGCAGCCTAGTAGCCACTAAAAGGGACAGATTCGATTTGGAACTTCTCAACAAGTTGTATTCCCAGACAATTGTCACTATTTGATCTGTCTGGCAGTTTCCTGACAGCCCTATTTTCAGGACTTGTTATTTGACCTGACTTAGAACTTGCTTAGTGGGAAAAACCCTACTCTCAGGGTGTTTGTTGAAAACAACCTGTAGCAATTGTTGAACACTGCTGTTGCTTGAGACAATGACACTGGTTGAGGCAAACAAGTGTCTGGCCAAAAAACTTTAAAGGAAAAAGTGGGAATGAGATGTTCATAGGGGGCTCTGAAAAGCTCTTATATATTTCTGGATATCTAAAAGGCCATGTGTATGTGCAGGGAAGAGAACACGTCCAGGAAAGATCTCCAAAGGCCCTACTCTCATCTCTGGCTGACCCTGAAACTCTGCACAAGCAGGAAGTAAAGGTTAAGGCAAAGTTGTAAATTGCTGGGGCATTGAAGGCATGCCACAACACACACACAGAACATTTTGGCAAGGGTTGAAGACTTATTGGTTCAAGGCATTTAAGGAAATGCCTGTCCAATCATGAGCTGACCACTAACCTAACTGAACAGAAACTTCTGTGGCCACACATGACAGAAAATATAGACTCTATATAATCAGTCCAGGAAAGTCACTAAACAAACAAACAGCAACAGCAACAAACACTGGGAAGAGGGATATGATATCAAGAGTTACCACATTATGTTATTAAAATATTGAGTTCTCAACAAATAATCATGTAACATGTGAAGTAACAGGAAAGTATGGTCCAAATGTGAGACATAAAGCAGTCAATAGGAACTGTTCCTGAGGAAGTCCACATGTTAGACTTACTAGACAAAGACTTTAAATCAGCTATTATAAATATGTTTAAAGAACTAAAGGAAACCATGTCTAAAGAACTGAAGAAAAGAATGAGAATAATATCTCACCAAATAGGGAACATCAATAAAGAGATACAAATTATTATAAAGAACCAAATTTAAATTCTGGAGCTGAAAAGAAAAATAATTGAAATAAAAATTTTCTAGAAGAACTCAACAGCAGAAGAAAAATGAGTTGACAGAAGACAAATGTCAGTGAACTTAAGATAAGTCAATTGAGATTATACAGTTCTGGAACAGAAAGGAAAAAGAATGAAGACTGAACAGAGCCCACGATGTTGTGAGACACCATCAAACATACCAACATATGCATAATGGGGGTCTCAGCAGAAGAGAAGAAAGGAAAAGGGGCAGAAACAATGAAGAAATAATGACCAAAAACTTCCCAAGTTTGATGAAAAACCTTATCCCACACATACAAGAAGCTTAATGAACTCCAAGTAGTATGAACTCAAAAAGATCCACATGTAGACAGACACATCATAATCAAACTATTGAAAGACAAAGACAAAGAAGGAATCTGGGAAGCAGTAAGGAAGAGAAGCAGCTCATCATGTACAAGGGAGCCTGAATAAGATTAACAATTGACTTATTACCAGAAACCATGGAGGTCAGAAGACAGTGGGATGATGTAAAGTGCTGAAAGAAAATGACTGTCAACCAAAAATTCTATATCCAGCAAAACAACCCTTCAAACATGAAGGATAAATTAAACAAAATTAAATAAACATGAAAGATTAAGACATTTCTAGATAAACAAAGAATGAAAAAATTCATCACCAACAGATCTTTCCTATAAGAAATAGTAATGGGAGTCCTTTAGTGTGAAATGAAAGGATACAAGACAGTAATTCGAATCCCCATGAAGAAATAAATAATACTGGTAAAAGTTAACTGTTCAAGTAAATATAAAAGACATTATAAATGCATTTTTATTTTTAAGTATTTTGTTTTCCTACCTAATTTAAAATACAACTGTGGGCTTTGAGAGTCCGCCTGCCGATGCAGGGGACACGGGTTCGTGCCCTGGTCTGGGAAGATCCCACATGCCGCGGAGCGGCTGGGTCCCTGAGACATGGCCGCTGAGCCTGCGTGTCTGGAGCCTGTGCTCCACAATGGGAGAGGCCACAACAGTGAGAGGCCCACGTACCGCAAAAAAATAAAATAAAATAAAATAAAATACAACTGCACATGTGGGGGGGTAGGGGGTACATGGAACACTGTACTTTTTACTCACATCTTCTGTAAACCTAAAACTACTCTAAAAATAAAATCTATTAAAGAAAACATCAGAAAGTAGTAATTATAAAACTGTGTTGATGGGCTTATAATGTGTAAAGATATAATGTGATTGACAAGGATGTGACAAGGAGAGGAGGGGGAATGGAGCTGTATTGGAGCTATATATGGAATCCATTATATATTATTTTATATACTTGTATACTTAATTTTGAAATTAAGTTTATATTCATCTAAAATAGATTGTCTTAGGGACTTCTATGGTGGTCCAGTGGTAAAGAATCTGCCTTACAATGCAGGGGATGTGGGTTCGACCCCTAGTCAGGGAACTAAGATCCTACATGCTGCAGGGCAACTAAGCCTGTGTGCCACAACTACTGAGCTCATGTGCCTCAACGAGAGAGCCCGTGTGCCACAAACCACAGAGCCCACATGCTCTGGAGCCCGCGCACCACAACTACAGAGCCCATGTGCCCTGGAGCTTGAGCACCACAACTACAGAAGAGAAAAACCTGCCGCCACAACTAGAGAGAAGCCCACACGCTGCAACGAAGAGCTTACATGCTGCAGTGAAAGATCCCGCATGCCTCAATGAAGATCCTGTGTGCCACAACTAAGATCCAATGCAGCCAAGAATAAATAAAATGAATTAAAAAAGAAATAGATTGTCCTAAATTAAGACACCGAATGTAACTCCCAGGGCAACCACTAAGAAAAAAAGCAGTAATGGAGGAATAGAGCAACTATATATATGACAGATAGAAAACATAGCAAATGGCAGACATAAATCCTACTTTATCAGTAATTACATTAAATATAAATGGATTAAACACTCCAATTAAAAGGCAAAAGTTGGAAGAATGGATTAGAAAACATTATCTATATGCTGTTTATGTAAGATATAGTTTAGATTCAAAGATAGAAATAAGTTGATGATAAAAGTGTTGGAAAAGATTTGGAAAAGGGTTAAGAAAGCTCTAACCAAAAATTTCTGGAGCAGCTATATTAATATCACACAGAATAGACTTTAAGACAAAATTGTTACATAAGACAAAGACAGACATTTTATAATTATAAACACGTCAATCTATCAGAAATAACAATTATAAACATATGTTCACCTGATAATAGAGCTCCAAAATACATGACACAAAAAATGACGGAACCAAAGGAAGAAATAGATAATTCAACAATAATAGTTGCAGATTTCAATGCCCTACTTTCAATAATGGATAGGATGACTAGATAGAAGATCAACAAGGAAATAGAAGACTTGAACAACACTCCTTATCGCAACTCACACAATAAATTAATTACATTTTACATAGCACCTTCAAGACTTAGCATAATAAAGATTTCATTTCCACCTAGGGTGATCTGAATTAAACACGGTCTCCATAAAAATGACACACAATCAGAGTGTAAAGGCAACCTACAAAATGGGAGATAAGATTTGCAAATCATATATCTGATAAGGGGTTAATATCCATAATATATAAAAACTCCTACAACTCAACAACAACACTACAACAAATAACCCAATTAAAAATGGGCAAAGGAATTCAATAGACATTTCTCCAAAGATGATGTATAAATGGCCAACAAGCGTCTAAAAAGATGCTCAGCATCACTTGCCCTTAGAGAAATGCAAATCAAAACCATAATGATACATCGTCTCACACATATTAGGGTGGCTACTATAAAAATGTAAAAAAACACAGAAAATAACAAGTGTTGGTGAGGAAGTGGAGAAATTAGAAACCTGTGCACTGATGGTGGGATTATAAAATGGTGCAACTGACATGGTAAAAAGTATAGTGTTCCTCAAAGAATTTAAAAAACAATCATATGATTCAGCAATCCCACTTCTGGTTATATATACCCAAAAAAACTGAAAGCAGGGTCTCAAAGAGATATTTTCACACTCATATTCATAGTAGCCAAGAGATGGAAGCATCTGAATGTCTATCAATACATGAATGTGCTATATACATAAAATGGAATATTATTCAGCTTTAAAAAAGAAGGAAATACACATAACATGTAGCATCCTATTACATGCTACAACACGGATGAAACTTGAGGACACTATGCTAGTTACAAAAAGACTAGTACTGCATGATTCCACTTATATGAGGTATAAGTATATAAGTATATGTGTATAAAGTAGCCAAATTCATAGAAACAGAAAGTAGAATGGTGGCTATGAGGACTAGGGAAGGGGAAAATGGGGAGTTGTTGTTTAATGGGTATAGAGTTTTTGTTTTGCAAGAAGTTCTGGAGATCTGTTGCACCACGATGTGAATATACTTAATAATACTGGATTGTACATTCAAAAATAGTAAAGATGACAAATTTTATATTATGTGTTTTTTTTTTTTACCATAATTTAAAAAATGACATGAGGAAGTAATTCTTTGGTAACCTAGACAATCTAACTGTAAGGTTAATATGAAAAATATGATTAAGAATAGTTGGGAAAACAGAGTAATGAAGAAAGAGTACTAGATCTACCAGTTACCAAAACATTTTATAAATCTTCAAAAAGTAAAAAAGCATCATATTTCCATATGAATAAATAGATAGTAGGTATAATAAAATAGGATGGAAAGTTCAGAAATACATGCAATTACATTTAGACTATAGCATGGGTGATATTTACAATTGGTGGGAGAAAATGGATTATTCAGTAATTGCTGTTGGGACAACTAGCAGCTATCAGAAAAAAATATATAGATGGACCCATATTTCCTACCGTTCACCAGGGTAAATTCCAAATGGATGATTTCCTCTTCCAGCATTATGGCAGACTACATATCTCGAAGTGCCTTCCCATTATAACTAGATCCTGTGCTTTTATCTAAAAGGTAGGGAAAATCTCCAAGGATATTAAAAATCAAAAACAAGTAAGTTGAAATCTGAGTGGAAACCATGAACTATAAGCTAACACAAATATTAGGGTTGTAGTGGTAGCAAATGCCAATATAAACACTGGGATGGAGAACAGAGACACCTCAGAGGAGGGCTCTGGATCCTCTGAGGAACCTAGAAAGGTCCCAGGTTGGTAGCACCCCCTGTTCCTGTTAGAATCAAACACAAATCCTTCCAGAAGAAAGCATACCCCATTTTGGACCCGATTTGGTTCAACAAAATATGAACTAAAATTATCACTACTACAACAATAATAACAAAAGCACCAAACCAAGGAACAAGCTTCATGAATGAGAGTCAGCAGAAGGAATGAACAATAGATTTAGAACCCCAAGGACTTTAGATATTAGAACTATCAAATAGAGAATGTTGTGTTAGTTTGTGCTGTACTTTTCTGCAGCAACAATGGAAATATTTTCAAATTGCTAAGTAAAAAAAAAAACACAAAAACTATCAATCTAGAATTATATTCCCAGGAAAACCATTTTTCAAGAAAGAGACTGATATAAAGACATTAATAGCAAAACAAAAGTGAGCATGTTGTTTACCAACACAGACCTTCACTAAAGTACAAACTTCTTAAAAGATGTACTTCAGAAAGAGAGAAAATGACCCCAGAGGAAGTTGTGAGATGCACAAAGGAAAAGAAGAGCAACAAAATTTGGCAAATCTAAAGAAAAATTGTTCATCTATAACAAAAAGAATAATAACAATGTGTGGAATTTTAAAAGAATTAAATTTCTGTGCTACATGGCTTATAAATGGGACAGGGGTAATAAAACAATCTAAGATCAGTGGTGTGCTGGTAAATGTTTAACAACAGCTTCTGGGGGGGAAAACCCCTGATTTATAATGTTTGTTGATTTCTATGGTTATAAATATATATGTTTCCCCCATGGCAGAGATGCTAACAATTAGCTCCTATGGACCAGTATGAGCCAGCTCCAGCACACCACTGTCAAAAATCCTAGTATTAGTCAGGAAAGGAATTACAATTTTGTTAGGAGTATATAGTAAATGTCAAGGGTAATAAATAAAAGCATAGAAATGAAGTGAATAAACTTCTAAACCAGTAAATGGAAAAACTGAATAAGAAATACATACACTACATCAAACAAAATATTCAATTTATTTTTTTAAATAGCAAGAAAGGAAAACAAAGAAACATGGAAGTGGAACAAATAGAAGGCTCAAAGCAAGATGGTAGAAAAGAGTTGAAATAAATCAATAATCTCAATAAGGTAAATGGATAAACTTGCCAGTTAAAAAATAGACTAGATTAAAAAAAATAAACCCAGTGATATACTGTTAAAAGAGAAATATCTGGGGCTTCCCTGGTGGCGCAGTGGTTGAGAGTCCGCCTGCCGATGCAGGGGACGCGGGTTCGTGCCCTGGTCCGGGAAGATCCCACATGCTGCGGAGCGGCTGGGCCCATGAGCCATGGCCTCTGAGCCTGCGTGTCCGGAGCCTGTGCTCCGCAACGGGAGAGGCCACAGCAGTGAGAGGCCCGTGTACCGCAAAAAAAAAAAAAAAAAAAAAGAAAAGAAAAGAGAAATATCTGAAACATAAGTACACATAATGGTTGAAAATAAAAGTACAGAAAAAGGTATATGAGGCAAATATAACCAAAAGTTGAGAGATCCTTTAAATAATATCAGATAGGGAATTCCCTGGCAGTCCAGTGGTTAGGACTTGGCGCTTTCACTGCTGGGGACCTGGGTTCAATCCCTGGTCAGGGAATAAGATCCCACAAGCCTTGGGGCATGGCCAAAAATAAATAAATAAATAATATCAGATAAAATAGACTTTAAAGCAAAACTATTATTAGAAATGAAGGATCAATGCTGATAAAAGGCTCAATCCAGAAGGAAGCTCTAAGATTTTAAAACCTGTCCACATTTAACAAAATAGTCTCTCTCTCTCTCTCTCTCTCTCTCTCTCTCTCTCTCTATATATATATATATATATATATATAATTTTATATTAATCTTCCACATGAAATTTCAGTTTATCTTTGTGGGATATAATTGATGAAACCCACAAAGGTAAGCTGAAAGTTCATGTGCAAGATTATAACCTAATCTCTCAATTTTTAATAGGTCAAGCAGACAAAGATAAATAAATACAGACGTGAACAACACAATTAATAATCTTGAAAAAATGGGCATATATAAAATGGTAGACTCCTAGATCCAAAAAGATCAATGAACTCCAAGCACAAGAAACATGAAGAAGGGATATTAGATCGGTGCTTTGTGACAGCCTGGAGGGGTGGGATAGGGAGAGTGGGAGGGAGGGAGACGCAAGAGGGAAGACATATGGGAACATATGTATATGTATAACTAATTCATTTTGTTATAAAGCAGAAACTAACACACCATTGTAAAGAAATTATACCCCAATAAAGATGTTTAAAAAAAAAAAAAAAAAAGAAACATGAAGAAAACTACAACAAAGCACATCATAATCAAGTTGCTAAAAATGAATAATAAAGAAAAAAAATTTAAAGCAGCCAAAGATAAAAGAAATATGTACACAGGAATAAAGATAATAATGGTATCAGATTTCTTATTGGGAATGCAAGAGAAAAGACAGTGGAGCAACATCTTAAAACAACTACTACTACTACTGCCAACCTATAATTCTATACCCAGTGAAAATATCTTTCAAAAAATTACAAGAAATATTAAAGGATGCCCTTCAGGCGTAAGAAAAATGATACAAGATGGAAATATGAATCTATGGAAAAGAATGAAGAGCAATAGAAATAGTTACATGGGTAAATATATGATATTTTTCATATAATTTAAATCTCTTTAAAAATAATTGACTGTTGAAACAAACATAATATCAATGTACTGTAGATTATAGAACATATATAAAAATAAAATTTAAGACAATAGCACGAAGTGGTATAATTTAAGGTAGACTGCAATAAGTTAAAGATGTGTACTTTAAGTCCTAAATCAATTATTAAAATAACAAAATAAAGAATTTTGCTAATAAATCAACAAAGGAGATAAAGTTGAATAATAAAAAATACCTGAATAATCTAAAAGAATAGAAAAAAAGGAAAAGAACAAAAAAGAGACCGAACACCATAGAAAGCAAATATCAAGGTGATAGACTCAAACTTAATCATATCAACAGTCACATTAAATGTAAATGGTCTAAATATACCAATTAAAAGGCAGAGATTATCAGATCAGATGAAAAACTGAACGACATGCTGACTATAAGAAATGCATGTTAAGGACTCAGAGGCAAAAAATATATACAAATCAAATTTCACTGCAAAGTAAAGGAGCTGTTACAGTGGAGGATTACTGGACTGAATGTCAATATTATGACAGAAAAACATATATGTATGTGTCACCTTGGGCGTGTTACTTAACTTCTTGTCTCATATGTAAAATGGGATAGTAGTAGTATTGTTGGGAAATTATGTGAGATAGTATATGTAATGTAGAGCACTTAGAATGGTATATGGTTCAACCAAAGACTATATATGTGTTTGCTTTCTTCATGGTATTTTATTGTATATATGCAATATAATTAATTTAGCTAGTTTCCCATTGATCAATGTATAGCATTTTCAATTCCTCTGCTATTCCAATGTTGTTGTCAATATCCTTACATATCCATTACCATTGGCCAAAAAAAAAAAAAAAAAAGATAGTCTCCTTATTTTTCTCCTAGATTAGCTTTTTTCATATTTAGATTTTCATTATTCTTATGGTTGTTTGATTTTTGTATTTGGTTTGTATTAGAAATCTATGACTATTCCCACTGCCACCCTTAAGTAAAATAAATCACCCTTAAATAAAATAAAATAAATCTCAAAAGTAAGTTAGCTATGGTGTTAGAAGTTAGTACAGTGGTCACCTTTAAGGAAGAAAGAAAGGTATAATTATATTTACTGACCAGGGTGGTAGGTGTGTTCACTTTGCTGATATACAATGATCTATAAACTAATGATTTGTACATTTTTCTGTATACATGTTGTAGTGGTGTGCTAAAGCTGGTTCACCCTAGTTCATGAGGGCCAATTACTAAACGGGAATTTGTGAGTCAAGTGTCAAACTGTTGGTAGCTTAAAATTAACCATTAAGAGAGTATTTACATCATTAATTTAACAAAAGTTACAAATGAGCAATTTTTCTTTTCCCAAACTGTATGTATTTCTGTTATACTGCAATAAAAAAAGTTTAAAAAAAAGAAATGCATGTTAAATATAAAGACACAAATAGATTAAAAATAAAACAATGGAAAAGATTTATCATGCTAATACTAGTCAAAAGAAAGCTTGAATGGCTATACTACTATATCAAAGTAGATTTTACGGATTCATAATAAAGGGGTCAATTAAACAAGAGGACATAAAATAATCCTATATATCTATGTACCTAATAACAGTTTTTCAAATTATATGAAACAAGACTGATAGAACCTCAAGGAAAAATAGACAAATCCACAATAATAGTTAGTCATTCCAATACCCTTCTCTCAATAACAGAAAAAACAAACAGGCAAAAAGTCAGTCAGGATATAGTAGACTCAAACAACACTTACCAACTAATGTGGCCTATTTGATATTTATAGGACACTCCATCCAACAACAACAGAAAACACATTCTTCCCAAGTGCACACAAAACATTTATCAAGGCAGGCTATATTCTGGGCCATAAAATGCGTCTCAAAAGATTCAAAAGGATTCAATTTATACAAAGTATATATTCCTTGACAATTGAATTAAATTAGAAACCAGTAATGGAAATATCCTAAGAGAATCCCCAAACTTTTTGAAACTAAATAACGCATGGGTTAAAACAAAACTCAAAAGGGAAATCAGAAATTACTTTTAATTAAATGGAAATGAAAACATAACATATCATGATTTGTGGTATGACCCTAAGGCAATACTTAGAGAGAAATGCATAGCACTAAAAGTTTGTTTTAGA
The DNA here is from genome assembly GCF_005190385.1 of Monodon monoceros. Lineage (NCBI taxonomy): Eukaryota > Metazoa > Chordata > Mammalia > Artiodactyla > Monodontidae > Monodon > Monodon monoceros. The sequence continues at coordinate 28,937,723 of NW_021703769.1, read as the reverse complement.
CAGAAGGAAAGGTCTTAAATAAATGACCTCAGCTTCTACTCTAGGAGACCAGAAAAAGGAGAGGAAATTAAGCCCAAAATAAGCAGAAGAAAGGAACTAATAAATATCAAAATAGGAAATAGATAAACAATAGGGAAAATCAATGAAACCAAAAGGTTCTTTTAGAAGGTCAATAAAATGGATAAACCTGTAGCCTGACTGATCAGGAAAAAAGAAGACACAATTTGCCAGTATCAGAAATGGGAGTGCTGACATCACTGCGGATTCTAGAGATATTGGATAGGGAACATTATAAACAATTTTGTGCCAACAAATTCAACAACTTATAAGAAATGGACAAATTCCTTGAAAGATACAAATTACCAAAGTTCATTCTAGAAAAAGTAGATAGCCTATTCTATTAGACATTGAAATTATGTTAAAATACTTGCCACAAAGAAAAGTCCAGGCTCAGATGGCTTCACTGGTGAATTCTACCAAGCACTTAAGGAAGAAGTAATACCCATTCTACACAAACTGTTCCAAAAAATTGAAGAGCTGGTTATACCTCCCAACTAAATCTATAGGCCAGTATATCAGCACACCTGATACCAAAACCAGACAAAAGTTATGAGAAAATTAAAGACAAATATTCATCATGAACATGCAAAAACTCTAAACAAAATTTTATTAAATTGAATCCAACAATATATTAAAAAGATAATACACCATAACCAAGTGCAGCTCATCTGGGAAATGCAGGGTTGGTTTAACATCGGAAAACCAACTGATGTAATTCATCATATTAAACTAAAAAAAAAATAATAATAATCTTAATAGATGCAGAAAAGCCCTTGACAAAAATCTAATACCGATTTCTGATAAAAACTCCCAGTAACAAAAAATAGTAGAGAATTCTCTCAACCTGATAAAGGCATCTATGAAAAACCTATAGCTACACACACACACACACACACACACACACACACACACACACATACATACATACATAAAAAACATACATACTGGTGAAAGATTGAGTAATTTTCACCTAAGATCAGGAACAAGATAAGTGTCCATCCTCACCACTGCTACTATCAACATTGTACTGGAAGGTCTAGCCAGTACAATCAGGCAAGAAAGATAAATAAAAGTTATCCAGATTGGAAAGGAATAAATAAAAGTGTCTTTATTTGCAGATGACATGATTGTCTATAAAGATAATCTGTTGGACTCTTTGAAAAGTTACTAGAACTAATAAGTGAGTTTAGCAAGGCTGCAGGCTACAGAATCAGTTATACAAAAATTCATATTTATATATACCATAAATAAACCATTGGAAATTGAAATTTAAAACAGCATTTACAATAGCATCAAAATAAAGAAATACTAAAGGATAAATCTGAACAAGCGATGTGAAAGATCTGCATTCTAAAAACTACAAAATATTGATGAGAGAGATTGAGGAAAATCTAAATAAATGGAGAGATATGCCTTTTTCATGGGTTGGAAGGCTCAATATTGTTAAGATATCAATTTTCCCAAATTAGTCTAGAGATTCAGAGTCCCAGTCAATCTCTCAGTGGAATTTTTTGTAGAAATTGACAAGTTGATGCCCAAATTCATATGGAAATGCAAAGAAAAAAGCTGCAATGAAGAAACAAAGTTGGAGGACCTATATTACCTGATTTCAAGAATTGTTATAAAGCAACAGTAATCAAAACAGTGTGGTATTGGCATAAAAGCTAGACTAAGGAATCAATGGAACAGAATAGAGGCCAGAAATAATCCCACACATATATAAACAATTGATTTTTTACAAAGTTTACAAGAAATGGTGCTGGAACATATATATATATATATATATGTATATTGCAAAACAAATATATATTGCAAAAGAAAACAAAACGTCTTGAATCTATACCTCTCATCATCTACAAAAATTAACTCAAAATGGTTCCTACTCCTAAACGTAAAACCTAGAACTACAAAACTTATAGAGGAAGGGGGAAATTTTCTGTGACCTTGGGTTAGGTAAAGATTTTTTAGCTATGACAACAAAAACACAATACACAAAAGAAAAAATTTATAATTTGGACTTTATCAAAATTAAAAACTCATGCTCTTCAAAAACACTGTTAAAAGAATGAAAAGACAAGCCACGGACTGGGAAAAATTTTCTGCAAAATATTTATCTGATTTTTATCCATAGTATATAAAGAACTCCCACAACTCAGAAATTTAAAAACAACCCTATAAAAAGGGAGGGGGTGAACAAACACTTCCCCCCCAAAAATATAGATGGCAAATAAGCACATGAAAAGTTGTTCAACATCATTAGTCATTAGGGACATGCAAATTAAAACCATAATGAGATATCACTATACATCTATTAGAATGGCTAACATTAAAAACAGAGCTCATTCTCATGCTGATGAGAATGTAGAGGAATTACAACTCTCACACTCTGCTGGTGGGAAACATAAAATGGTACAACCACTTTGGAAAATAGGCGACTACTTATGAAGTTAAACATATACTTACCATACACATACACATATACATATGCAACCATTCTACTCCTACTTATTTTAGCCAAGGGAAATGAAAGCATTTGTCCATATAAGAACTTGTACACAAATGTTTATAAAGCTTTATTTATAATAGACAAAAACCGGAAAGAACCCAAATGTCTATCAAGAGATGAAGGCATATTTTGCTATATTCATACAATGGAATACGACTCAGCAATAAAAAGAAATGAACTATTAATACATGTAACAAAATGGATAACACAAAAAAATTATGCTGAGCAAAAGAAGCTAGACACAAGAAAAAGCACATACTGTATCATCCCATTTATATAAAACTCTAGAAAATGCAAACAAATCTATGATGACATAAAGCAGATCAACTGTTGCCTGAGGATGGAGGTAAGGGGAGAGAGGGAGAGATTCCAGGGAGGGCATGAGAAAACTTTTGGGAATGAAGGATATGTTCACTATCTCAACTGTGGTGATGGTTTCATCAGTGTATACCTATGTCAAAACTTTTCAAATTGTATGTCTCATGCCTGTTTTATTGAATATCAATTATACCTCATAAAGTTAATTTAAAAATAAAGAATAAGGAAACATACTTCTAAATAGCCCATGTATTAAAAGAGAAATCATAACAAATTTAACAATCCTTGGAACTGATAATGAAAATATGAGATATAATAATGTGACATAGGGACTTGCCTGATGGTCCAGTGGTAAAGAATCCGCTTTCCAATGCAGGGGATGAGGGTTTGATCCCTGGTCGGGGAACTAAGATCCCACATGCTGTGGGGCAACTAAGCCCCCGCGACACAACTACTGAGTTTGTGCACCTCAAGGAGAGAGCCCACGTGCCACAAACTACAGAGCCCCTGCGCCCTGGAGCCCACGTGCCACAACTAGAGAGAGAAAACCCGCATGCCACAACTAGAGAGAAGCCCGTGTGCTGCAACGAAGGGCCCACATGCTTCAACAAAAAGATTCTGCATGCCTCAACGAAGATCCTGCGTGCTGCAACTAAGACTCAACGCAGCCAAAAAAATAAATAAAAATAAAAAATAATGTGACATAGAGGAAACATAGTATTTTAAGGAAATGTCATAGCCTTAAATGATTATATTAGTAAAGAAGGTCAACAATTAATGAGCTAAACATCCAACTTAAGAAATTAAAAAAGAACAACAAAATAAACCCAAAGAACTAAGAAGGGAGATGATAAAGATAAATGCAAAATTAATGTAATGTGAAACAAACATTAGAAAAAGCTTGATAAAGCTGTCAGTTTTTAGAAGACACAAATAAAAGTAAAAATCGCTAGCAAAACTCATCAAGGAGAAAGATATGATACAAACAATTAATATCAGAAATGGAAAAGGCTCACAGCTAAAGATACAGCAGAGGGACTTCCTTGGTGATTTAGTGGTTAAGAATCCACCTTCCAATGTAGGGGACGCAGGTTCAAACCCTGGTTGGGGAACTAGGATCCCATCTGCCTCAGGGCAACTAAGCCCACGCACTGCAACTACTGAGTCCATGTGCTCTGGAGCCCGCACACCACAACTAGAGAGCCCACATGCCACAACTACTGAGCCCACGTGTTCTGGAGCCCACGCAACACAACTAGAAAGCCCGCACAACGCAACTAGTGAGCCTGTGCGGCACAACTAGAGAGAAGCCAGCAAGCCACAATGAAGAGCACATGTGCTGCAACTAAGACCCGATGCAGCCAAATAAATAAATATTTTTTAAAAAGATACAGCAGAGATCAAAAAGATAAGAGAACATTATGAACGACTTTACGGAAACAAATTTGAAAACTTAAGCACATTGTACAAATTCCTTTAAAAATGTAACTCATGAAAATAGAGTAAAAAAGAAATAAAAGGCCTAAATAGTCCTATGACCATTAAAATATGAATAAATGACTTAAAAATCCTCTCCTCCTCAACCCCACAAACTAAAACCAAATTGTAACAAATTTTCAAGGAACAAATCATTACAAACTAATACAAATTCATTCAGCAAATAGTAAAAGAAAGAACATGCCCCGTCTAATTATTTAAGGGTCTTATACCACGGACTGTCAAAATCATACTAGGACATTGTAAGAAAAGAAAATTACAAGCCAATCGTGTTGAACATAAATGCAAAAATCCTAAATACTATTAACAAAGCAAATCCTGTAGCATTTAAAGTAGATAGTAGATCATCATCAAGCTACGTTTATACCAGGAGTAGTTCAGTATCAGAAAATCCATTAATGAAATTCAGTACATTAACAGTTTAAAGGAGAAAAGCCATATGATCAATTCAATACATGTAGAGAAAAACAAAACATGAAATTCAACATCTGTTCATGAAAAAAACCCAAAAAACAAAAATTAAAAAACTCTCATACCAACCATTTTTAACTTGATCAAGTATAGCTACCAAATAGCTACAATTAGCAACATTTTAAATGGTGAAACACTGGAAGCATTTTCTTTAAAATAAAAAACAAGCCAAGACTGCCCATTATCACTCCTTATTTTCTCAAGGTTGTACTTGAGGTTCTAGTCAGTGCAGTAATGTAAGAAAAATAAATAAAATGCAAAAGGATTGGATAGGAAAAACAAGTCATTTTTTACATGGCTGTCTCTATAGAAAAAACAAAACAAAAGAAATCTAAAGACAAATATCTACATGCAAATATCAATCGTATTTCTTTATACTATCAACAAAGACTTAGAAAACATAGCAAAAGATATAATTTACAATAACAACAAAATATAAACTGTACCTAGAAATAAGCTACCCATGCAACTGAATGGTTCATTCCCTCACCTCTTCAAGTCCTTCCTCAAACTCCATCTTCTTAATTTGGCCTACTGTGACCACTCCATTTAAAACCACACCTCCCCCACCCCCAAATTCCAGATCAGTTTTATTTTTCTCTATTTCTTCCCACCTATCACCTTCTAACATACTTATAATTACTGTTTATTGCCCAACTCCCCAATGTCTTCTCTGTCCATGAACATGGATATTTTTGTCTGCTTTGTTTACTGTGGTATTCCTAGAACCTAGAACAGTGCCTGGTACATAGTAGATGCGCAATAAATATTTACTGAATGAATGAAAGCAATAAGTGTATGTAGACTTTACAGAGAAAATTAATTGAGAAAATTATAAACCTTTATTGAAAGGCTTTAAAGAAGATCTATATAAATGGAGAGATAAACCATATTCATAGATAGGAAGACTCAGTAGCATAAAGATGTGAATTCTCCTCCAAATTGATGTATAAGTTAACTGTACAAAACCCCCAAAGATGTGTGTGTGTGTGTGTGTGTGTGTGTGTGTGTGTTGGTGTGGAACTTTCTACATGGATTCTAAAATTTATATGGAAGCACAAAAGGCCAAAATAGTCAGTTCTTCCCTGAAGAACAAGAGAAGATGGGAACCTTACCCTACACGCTTGTCTGTATTATTTTTATATAGATAGAGTGATTCAAACAATGCCATGTTAGCACAGAGATTATCAAATAGATCAAGAGAATAAAACACAAGAGCCTAGAATCGGACACACAAATAGAAGGAAACTTGATTTAGGACATAGGTGGTACTGAAGCTCAGTAAGAAAGGATGAGTTATTTAATAAATGATACTAGAATAATTAGTGATTCATAAATAAAAATAATTACATTGATACCTTAATTCACACCATGCCCCCAAATTAGCTCCACATGGATTACTAACCTAAATGTACAAGGAAAAACTATGAAATCTTTAGAAGAAAATATAGGAGAATATCTTTATGACTCAGCATAGAGAAAGGTTTCTTAAACAAAATGCAGAATGAAACCCATGAGGAAAATATCGATAAATGCAACTACATTGAGTTAGTTGATATACACTTCCCTGACAAAGGATCAGTATCTAGGATCTATAAAGAATCATTAAAATCAATCATAATTCCTGGTGATTTCAGTATCAATGTAAATAGATAATTCTTCCACACATTCTTCTCTCCATTCCTTGAGTATCTCTCCTCCAATGACCTTCTCTCTACCCTCCCTTGGCCACACATTACAAATAAACTGAATTTCAAAAAAATCCTACATACAGACAACCCACTCCCTAACCACCAGCTCCAACCCCTTCTAGTACCTCAACTCTAGTAATTCTTGGCCCCATCAAAACCTATGTTCCATTCATCCTGCCTTCTCTTCACTCTCCCATAGTCCTCTCCTTTCTGAGCTTAAATTCCTTGTTCCATTTTTGTAAACACCCCTTGCTTACACTTTTCACTCTCTGGCCCTCTCATGTTTCATCGTATTCACATAGCAAACCCCTAACTCTGGCTATATGCAACCACTCACCTGTTCTGCACCTGCACTTGTACAGCTCAGCAGGACTGGGGAAATTGCTCACTTTTAATTTATGACCACAGGTAATTCCCTGATGGTCCAGTGGTTAGGACTCGGTGCTTTCACTGCCATGGCCCCAGGTTCAATCTCTGGTTGGGGAACTAAGATCCCACGAGCCACGTGGCGTGGCCTCAAAAACATAAATTTTAAAAATAAATAAATTTATGACCACAGATCTTAGGTGGGCCCTTAGTGCCACTTGGCAATCACAGAACATTTCCATGGTCCACTCACTCTCTTGGACAACTGTTTCATGCCCTAGTGTCTCCCTCTCCATCCTCATCCTCAACTGTTGACCTTGCTTCCTATTTCACTGAGAAAACAAAGCAATCAGAAAAGAACATCCGTAAGCTCCTATGTTGGATATTCCCATTTACCCATGTCCAGGTTCTCTATCTTCCCTGCTGCCTCCATGGATAACGTCTGTGCTCTCAGCTAAAGCCAGTCCTCCACGTGTGCAGGAGAAACCCTGCCCTTCGCTGATTAGAGGACATTGCTTCAGCCATTCTCCCTTCTAACGCTTGCATCATAATTTTCCATTTCCTACTGGGTTTTTGTCATCAGCATCTGAACAAGCTATATCTTTTTCTTGGCCTTACACTGTGCTCCTATCACCACCCTGTTCCATCCTGTTTCTTTGATCTCTTTAGGGTGAAAGTCCAGAGTTCCTTTAGTCACTGTCTCTAATCTCTCTTCTCCCATTCTCTCTTAGACATACTCCTATCAGAATTCTGTCCCTTTTGCCACTGAAATGGCTCCTGTTGAGGTCACCAATGTCCCCCACATTGCTAAATCTAATGATTAACGCTTAGTCTTTTTATCATATCCATAAGCAGCATTTGATGCAGTTGACTATTGCCTCCTTTTGGGATAATTTTTCTATCTAGGCTTCTGGGACTCCACTCCTCTGATTTTCCTTCTACTTTACTGGCAGCTGCTTCTCATTTTCCTTTGCTGGTTACACATCTCCATGACCTCTCAACATTGGACACCTCGGAATGCAGTTCTCGGACCTCTCATGTTTTCTTACAACACTCGTTCCCTCAATGATTTCATTCATTCAAATCTACATCTGTAGCCTGGACCTTCCCCTCGAGAGCCACACTCATGTGTTCAGCTCTTTTTCAACATCTCCACCTGGAGGTTTAGCAAGAACCTTAAATGTCATATGTCTCTCCTTCCATAACAAATCCTGTCAGTTCTGCCTATGAAGTGTATCCAGAATCCAACCACTTCTTACAAACTTCTCTATAACATTCCTTCTGTTGCAGCCTCCATCATCTCTCCTGGATTATTGTTATGGTTTCCTAACTCATCTCCCTGTCTCCACCCTTGCTTCCTGCGGGTCATCTTCAACACAGGAGCTAGAGTTAAAAACTTCTCAAAACATAAATCAGGTCATATCATTCTTCTCAAACACCCCCACTGGCTTCCATGTCATCTAGAATAAAAGTCAAAGTCCTTACAATGGTTTACAAGAATGGCCTACATGCAACCTACAAGGCCCTGCATGGTCTGGCCTTCCTCCTGCCCCACCCATTGTATCTCTGACATCTTCATCTCCTATTGGCCCCCTCATTCCAGTCACCTGGGCCTTCTTGCTGTTCCTAAAACACGACAAGTACACTCTTGCCAAGAACATTCTTCTCCCAGATTCATACTTGGCTCGCTCCTTTATTTCCTTCAGGTCTTGGCTCAAATGTCATAGTTTCAGTGAGGTCTTCCTTAAATACTCTAAAATTGCAGTAGCCCCTTCCTGGGCACTCTCTGATCTTTCCTGATGGCTTTCTTTTTCTCCTTAGCTGTTATTACCATCTAACATGCTGTACATTTTATTCAGTTAGTTTATGTTTATCTCTCCTACTAGATTGTAAGCCCATCGACACAAGACTTTTTGTCTGCGTTGGTCACTGCTTAATCCACAGCATATAGAAGAGACCCTGGCACAGGGTCCACATTAACAGTAGATGTTAACATTTAACAATAGATGTTAAAAAATTATTTGTTGAATGAATAAACAACATACTAATCGGCCAGAATACGGCAACAGGCATTCTCAAAATAGCTGGTACGAATATCAATTGGTATAATCTCTACAGAGGACAAATTGGCAGTAACTATCAAAAGTACAAATGCACATCTCCTTTGACCCAGAAATTCTGCTTCTAGTAATTTCCTTTATATAAATTCACACATGTGCTAAGTGACACATGGACAAAGTAATTCACGACAGCATATTTTATCCCTGAAAAAGAAGCAAAACAGCCAAAATGTCCAGCAATAGAGACTAAAGAAATTATAGTTCATCCATACGATGGAATATTTTGCAGTAGAAAAAAGAATAAGGAGACTGCTTGTGTCTGCATTTTCTTGCACAGACTATCTCAGGAAGGATACCCATGAAACTGGTGATAATGCTTGCTTATTTGGAGGGCAATGGATGAGTCAGCAGCAGCGGTGGGAGACTTTGCTGTCAACCCTCCTAAACTTGAATTTTAGTACATCGTGAATGGTTTAATGGTTTACTAAAAGGAGAACAAGGCAGGGTTTATGTTCCAATATGGAATGAGTTCTAAGGTATATTGTTACAAATAAAAAGGTAAGTACGAAAGACTGTGTACAGTATGCTATACATAGGGGTGGGGCAGACATACTTTTCGTTATTTACTCTTTTATACTTTTCGAATTTTGTACCTTATATATGCATTTCCTATTCAAAAAGAAATAAAATAATTTTAAAACATCATGGTGGGAGAATGCATTTTCATATGCATCACCTTGACAATCCTATGATTGAAGCTTGCTAAGTATTTCCCTATTTTTTAAACAAAGGAAACAGACGATCAGAGAAGTCAAGTCAAACAGCACAGAGGCACCAGGCACCAGGACTAGAGCCCGCTTCCCTGCCAGGCCCCCCCAGCCCCTCTAGCCTCTACCACCCTCCACCCCTGCCCTCTCCAGCTCCTTCCCTCAGGACACACAACTCTTATGCCCAGCCCCAGAAGGTCTGCCACCAGGGGCTTCAGTCAGGGGACCGTTTCTCTCTGCTCAGAGTCACCAACAGGGTGGTGGGTGCCCCCGCACTCTGTGGCTGATCCCAGCCTACCCTGGCCTTGCAGCTGCCAGGCCCTCTTCCCCCAGTCTGTACCTGTCAATGATGACGGGGTCTGAGGGTGTCTCATTCCGGTTGCCACAGCTCTTCCGGTCACAGCACCGGCTGAAGGAAAGATGAGAAGGGAGGGAAGGAGGAAGGGGGTGAAGGAGAGGGAGATTACAGCACGTGGTGTGTGTGTGTGTGTGTGTGTGTGTGGCTCCGGGGTAAGGATGCTGATGTCCTGTCTCTGAGTATGGAATCCCTGGGCCAGAGGGGCTCACTCTCAGGGGCCTGGGGGAGACAGGCAGTGAGGGTCCTACACAGGGACCTGGAGAGCCCTTATCCCTGGGGATAAGGATGGCCAAGAAACCCTTGTCCCAAAGGCATGCTGCTCCTGGAGGATCCAGAAAAGGGCAGGCTGCTGACCACCTACTCTCTCTGTACACTTTTTATACAAGTAGAAAAGAGCTCCAATTGTAAGCATGAACCTCATGAATTATCACAAAGTGAGCCCACCCATGTAACCAGCACCCATACCAAGAAATACCATGTGACTAGCGCCCCAGAAGCCCCCTCATGCCTCCTCCTGGTCACTGCCCTTCCCAAGGGTAGCCACTGTCCCAACCGGATTTTTGAACACTATTTTCTTTTCCATGTATGAAGAGCTGCCTCGGAGGACCCTTCCTGACTGACATCTCCTGGTGAGCCCTTGCCTAGAAATGCCAAGCTCTGGGGTAATGGGGAAGGGGAGTCTAGCACTGTGTTCCCTCTTCCCCATCCTGCCTGCCCAGGGGGTGCCCTTAAGTTCACATAAGAGGCAGCAAAGTTTCCTCTTCCAGCTTCTGAGCTAACCCAGGAGGCCCAGGCCCTGCCCCCATCTCCCAGGGAGCCCTCCCCAGAGCTTTATTAGTTAAGCTTCCCAGTAGCAGCAGGAGGCCTCTCTTACAAAAACACTCGGAGAAGCCACATAAACAGGCCAGGCTAATGGGTCCTCAAGGACCCTCTCCTCAGCCAGCACTGTGCCCAGGGGCCTCACTCTTCCCTCATCACCCCCCACCCCCAGGCTTCCCTGGGGATCAGTGGGGAGGGGGTTGGTGGCAGTGGTAGGGGTCGGGGCAAGAGGCCAGGGGCAGGTGACCTAGCCCTTCTCACCTGCACATGATCTCGTGGGTGAGTAGCACGCGGCACATTTCGGGGTTCTTGTCCTGCCCCTCGTAGATGATGGCCTGGGGAAGGGGAAGTGCGCAGGCTGGAGGGGAAGGAGGCTCCTCTCAAGGCCAGGTGGAAGGGCAGCTGGGCCCTGCTCCCGGGGAAGAGTACGCCCTCCAACTCTCTCTGGGAGCCCAGGAATGCAAAGAGGGAGCTGGGAACCTGGCTTCCCAAACCAGTACCACTATCAGAATGGGCAAGAGTGGCATGAGGTCTACAGATTCTGCCTGTCTACAGGCAGCTCTTTCCGGAGCCAGCTCTGCTCAGGGGCAGGGAGGTCCCCAGATCACCATGACTAAGGTCAGGCTGCCGGGAGGGCAGACACACTCCAACCTCCACGGTTCATCACAGTCTCTCCAGGCTGTCCCGCTGGCTCCTTGGCCCCTCTCCCCACCCCTATCACCTCCGCAGGCCAGGCCAGTGGCTCCCTCTTGGACTGCTGGATCAGCCACCCCCCCACCCCCCCACCCCCAGCCAGTCCCCCAGCCTCTCCTCCGCCCTGAAGCAAGGAGTGAGCTGCCCAAACCACACATTTGGCTTCCACCTTATAACCTCTGTGCCACGCAGCCGTCCCTTATTTGTGGGTCCCTCTCTCTCCGGATGTTCTCCAACCCCTTCCACACTTGTTGACCATGCAATCCCACTTTGCCACTGCCTGGTCCGCCTCCCACACCATGGCGACCACAGGCTTCCTAGAAACACACCACTTCTTCCTCTGCCCTGGGATTGGGTGGGGGCTGCTGGAAGACTGTCTGTGTGGGAAAGCCCAAGTCTCCACCTCAAGTTGCAGGCCACTGATTTTCACATCTGAGACTCAGCCCTGCTCCTTTACCAGCGCACACAACCTCTCTGAAAAGCCTGAGGCTTGGGGCCCTGTGGCTGCACAGTCCGTCAAGGCTGACAAAGGTTTCAGTTGCCCCGAGCTCCTCATGCTGGTCCCTGAGCCTCCTTCTCTTGTCTTTTCAAGTCAGCAAGGTACTGAGGGCCTGCAGTGGAAGCTCTGGGGCCCCACTCAGTCCCCTCTCCTGGACCAGTGCACCCTTCCCCCAGCTGTGGGTAGCATTAGCTGCTAAGGGCTTTCTCTTGAGAACTGCTCTCAGCAGACAGGAGCTTGCTTCCCCTGAAAATGTCTGGAAGGTTACACTCTCCCCTTGGGAGTGGTCCCAGCCAGTAACTGACCAATACAGGGGACAGAATCCTGGCCTCCTTGCCTCAAGGGCGAACAACTCTGGTGCCATTCCTTCTCCAGGGCTCCTTGTGGATCAGGCTGAGGCTAGACTCCAGCTGAGACCACATCCTTGCTGAGCATCCCCTGCCCTGTCCTGCTTCTCCTCCCTCCCCTTCTAAGAGCTTCTTCCCTCCTCCCCTATAAACCATATGTACCTGAATCCCCATCTAGGCTGAACTTCTAGATAACAGGACCTAAGACAAAGTCGTTGAACAAATATTGTCTTTTTCTTGTCTAGAGGGCAAAAGCTACACATCCTCCTCCTGTGGACAGTGGTGAGAACTGTGGACAGCTAGACTGGTGAGGATGAAGGGCATGGGGGAAGTGGGGGCAGGGACAAGGGTGCTTACTCAGACCACAGGGAGATGGGGGTCAGAGAAGGGGCTGGACAGGCCTGAGCATCCCCTGGGCTGGCTCACCTGCTTGGACACGGAGTCGATGAGACGCACATAGAGGTCCTGTTCTGTCCGAAGTCCTAAGGGTGGAAAGGCAGAGAGGGCTTGCTATTTGGGGAGCCCCTGTGGCTTCTGATGACTGAACACACTCCACACCTTTCCCTGCTGAAGCCAGGCCCCCTCTACCCTGACAGTGGGGCACCAAGTGTCACATGGTGCTGCAGTACCCAGTGGGCAGTGGGCCTCACTCACCGTTGTTATATACCAGCCGGAGGCGATAATGGATCCCGTTGTTTGTCTTTTCAGCCCCGGGCTCCTGCAGGGACAAGATACGGAGGATGCATGGTGCTCCCGGGGATCCTCCAGCCACCGCCCTCCCCCTGACTCCCTTCCCACCCAAACTTCCTCCCTCCCCCCTCCCTCCCATCCATTCTCCACCCCCTATCCATCATCTGCCCCAGTGGGAGGGGCTTCCCTGAAACCCTCCCCAGCCCCCCACCCTGTTCCTTCCCAGCAAGCCCATGAGCCTCTCACTCGGTCCTTCTCCACAAAGTCGATGAAAGCTGTGCGCTCCACCTCCACCGGCTGCCCCTGCCGGTCATACATGGCCAGCACGAAGTGGAAGAAGTTGGATTTCCTGAGGTTGGAGGGGGGCTGCTTCTCAAAATGTGCTCGTGCCAGGCCCACGCCACTGTGGGGAGGAAAGTTGCTGGGAAACCACTGGAAGCGCCCTCCAGAGAGAAAGACCCCGTCACCTCTGACCAGGTAGGTGGGCTGGCCAAGACTTGGCTCTGATGTGTCAAGAGTTTGGGCAAGAAATTGGATGGGCCCATTCCACCCTTGCCAGGGCCATCTCAGTTCTAGAAGAGGCCTCTCAGCCCTGAGGTCACCCCAGCCTGCTCCCATGGGAATAAGCAGCACAAGCACAGGTGACAACAGAGGCATCCCGGGCAGACTCCTTCCCAGACTTTTCCCTGGGCCTCACATTTTGGAAGGCTGATCTCTAAAACCAAATGAACAAGCAACCCATCTTACTGACCACAGGCTCCTGTGACTGCCCTTTAGGGTCTCAAGGGGAAGCTGGGAGGTTTTGGAATGAATATCCCACTGTACCCCAGCTCCTGGCTATGTGCATGAGCCTACGGTATTGCCTGGGAGATGATGAAGTCCATCAGACTCTCAAGAGGCATTGAACTGGCTCAGGGCCACTAGTCTGGCCAGCCTGGACCCTGGGCTATGGCTGAAGGTGGGAATGTCCTCCCTAGGTATAGGGGGACCTGCCTCCATGCTTGGAGGAAGACACCACTGGCTCCCTTGGGCAGAAGGATCTTCTGGTCTGGCCTTGCTTTCTCCTGGCTCATCAGAAACCAGTCCCAGAAGCAAAGCCAGGGTGAGAGCAGGAGGAGGAGAAGAACCAAGGCCCTATTCACCAAATATTTCCTGAACCCCAATGATGTACCAAGCGCTGGCCACATGGCACCACATGGGGCCAGAGTGAAACATCTGGAAGGGGAGGGAAGACAGATACAGAGAGCTGCAACACAAGACAGAGTGGTGGGTGCCCCCTAAGAGATGTCACTATATAAAAAACGGTAAAAGCAAAGGAAAAACGATTAATTCTTTCTGTGTGTGATGAAGGGAAGACTTCACGGTGATGGTGGCCTTCCCCCTGGTCTTTGAGGAATGAATAGGAGCTCAACAGGGGCAGGAGGCAAAAGGGCAGAACTAATAGCATAAGAAATGGCTGTAGGTATGAGGGTTAGTGTCACTGGACCACTTCAAAGACTGAAGTGAGGAGAGAAAAGGTTTTATTGGAAGTGCCAGACTATCCATGCATACAAAAACCAGGCCATGGAGTTTAGACTTTCTTCTCTGGGCCAAGGTCTTCCAAAGTGTGTTCTTTAGCTCTCTCATGGCTCCAGATCCTCATTCTATGAAAGAGTGCTATACCCACAACTGCTGGGAAATGCATACACAAGTGTATGTGGGGGGCCCTGGGACACCCTCCAGGAATGGACCCTCCTTGACCCGCTCAGGCCAGTGCTCCCCATGTGGTAGCGAGTCTCCAGGATGGTTCCCCATGATTCCTGCCTCCTGGTAGTCAGGTCCTTATATAGTCTCCTCCCATACTGTATCAGGATTGGTCTGTGTGGCCAATAGAATATGGCACAAGCGATAGCATACAATTTCTAAGGTTAGGTCATACAAGACACGTGGCTTCTGCCTTGTTCACTCTCTTGGATTAGTCACTCAGGGGGAAGCTGGCTGCTGTGTTGTGACGATACTCAAGCAGCCCTATGGAAGGTCCACGTGGAGAACTGAACCCTCCTGCCAACAGCCGGCACGAACTGATCAGCTGTGTGAAGCCTGCCAGCCCCAGTCAAGCCTTCAGATCACTGAAGCCTCATAAGAAACCCTGAGCCAGAACTACCCAGCTACACTGCTCCCTGATTTCTAACTTTAAGAAAGTGTGTGAGATAATGAATGTTGTTTTACGTTGCTGAGTTTGGGGGTGATTTTTTTTTTATGTGGCAACAGGTAACTAACACGCCATGCTTACTTGACTACAGAGCATTTTGGTGGAGGGATGTGGTATGGGAAGTATGACTAAAGGCCACCAGAAGGTTCTGGTCAGGCAGGGCTTAGAAGGTGCTGTAAGCAAGGAGGGCACAGTGTGGTAGAAAAGTAAGAGGCTGCTTCAGGGATGCAGAGGTGAGGATGAGAATGGTGGAACTGTCTTGAGAGCCATTTAGACCAGAGTCCCATCATGGACATGCCACTGTGACAACATCTGCCATACTCATCACGACTTAATATTTTTCTTCGTATAATTTTAAATCAACTTACTCTTACTTGGCTTCTTGCAAAGCCATAATATCTGAAATGTCATGGGCTTCAGAAGCTTGTTGTGTTTTTACTCATACAGATTACAGTAAATAAACAATAAAATGAAAACCGTTCCTCCTCTTGAAAGCCTGCTCGGGAGCCTCAGTCGTCCATGTAAAATGCTAATTTTGGAGGCAGAAGTGACGGGTCTTGCTTGTTCCTTCCTGATCAAGATGAGGAGGGGGCCACCAACACCTTCTCTTCCCCACCAAAGGTTATTTCTACACGTTCCTTGCTCCAGGATCATCCTCCTCCCTCCTTCCTCGGTGTCCCTCTCTTCTCCTCAGCCTCAGGCTTACAGTCCAAAGTCCAGGCCTTGACCCTCCCGCTTCCCACTTGCCAAGAGGCAGGGAAGCCTGAAGACACCTTTGATCACAGCAGGTCCCTGATTACTGTTGATGAATATGCTAATGAGGCAGCAACCCTGACTCCTCCCTCCAGCCCCCAGGACCAGCTTAGGGGCAGTGAGGCTCCCCAGGAACAGGACCACCTGGGGGTAGATAAGGTCAGAAGGAGATGGGCTGTGGGGCCATCCCAGATCACTCTGCCCTTTACTCTGTCATCTAGCCCAGGAGGGGTGCCTGGAAGGCTCTCAGGCAATGAGGAAAGAGCGTATAGAGAAAGAAAGAGGCCTTAACAGAGGAGGGGGTGGAGGCTGAGCGAGCACACAATCCCCTGGACCCCTCAACATACCCTATCTACACAGACACTCCTGTACTTCCCAGGTCAAGAGTCAATCAATAATGCTGAGCTTCCTCTCCCATCCATCCCTCTTGGCAAATACCAGTCAGTCCTGGGTCCTGGCTGCCTGGGGTTCCTATCAGGCTCCTAAGGACCAGACCTGGGAAGTCTGCCCTAAGCCCCAAGCCAAGCTCCCTTCACAGGGCCTGCCCTCTCAGCAGGAGGGGATTCCTAGGGAGAGTGGTTGGGGGGACCAGGGGAGGGGAAAGGGAGCAGGTATCCCTGCCTGGGGTCTGTGGACCAGTAGCCAGTGCTGCCAGCTGCAGGGCATCAAGGGGCTGCACTGTCCTACTCCACAGTGGGATCAGGCTCAATTCTACTTCCCTCGAGGCAGCCCAGCATCAGCCTCCATTCTCCACCTTGCTTAGTGGGTCTGAGGCACAATCACACACATCCACGCAAAGCAATGGGACAGAGGCGGCTAGTTTATAGCCTGGGACAGGGATCACTATCATGAATGACAGCAGAACAATATGACCCCAAGCAGACCAGGACAGGATGGCAGAATAGGCAAGACCCCTGCTGGGCATGCCCAGGACTGCTCCTGGTCTGCGAATGTCTCCAGTTTACCCTGTTCATACCCCTGTGAGACAAGTGAGAAGACCAAGGTGAAATGGAAAAGGTTTTGGTTTAAAGAAATCCTCAGGGCTTCCCTGGTGGCGCAGTGGTTGAGAGTCCGCCTGCCGATGCAGGGGACACGGGTTCGTGCCCCGGTCCGGGAAGATCCCACATGCCGCGGAGCGGCTGGGCCCGTGAGCCATGGCCGCTGAGCCTGCGCGTCCGGAGCCTGTGCTCCGCAACGAGAGAGGCCACGACAGTGAGAGGCCCGTGTACCGCAAAAAAATAAATAAATAAATAAAATAAAATAAAGAAATCCTCATATTTCCTATGAACACAGAGAAGGACATGAGAATTAGAACAGCAGCTAGAGTGCCAGATGCAAGTCTGTCTGGACTTCTGGTTCCCCCAGGCACCTCCATGGCCTACCTGCCCGTGCAGTGGGTGACGAATCAGCATCCCTGAGCAGAGCTGCAAAGGGAGAGGGTGCGGAGGGGGAGGGGGGGACTTCTGCTCTTCTCCCCTTGGGAAGAGCTGATGCTCTTGTAATGAGAAAGCAAACCAAGATTAAAGAACAGAAAGAAAGAGACACAGAAATATGCTCAAACAGCTCAGAAGATAGACCCGGGCTGTGGAGAGGTCTGAGAGGCCTGCTGGGGCACCCTGGGAGAAGACATATGTGCTCCCACAGTACCTTAGAGGCAGAGATGTGGATGAAGGCCAAGGTCTCTGATTCTGTGGTCTCCAAAGTGGGGTGGCCCATGACACCTACTGGGGTGTGGAGAGAAACTGCAAGGATGCTTATTGATAGGAATCCTTTATCTAGAAGAAGGGAGAGAGGCAGGAGGAGAGCGCCAGAAGTCTGGAGAGGCAAGTGTTTTATCTGGGTTTCCCCAGAAGCAGACCCTGAGACAAGGATTCATATGTGAACACTTTATGTGGGAGGTGTCCAGGAAACCTTGGCGGGTATGGGGAGTGAGAGAGAGAAGGAAAGGCAGTCCCTAACAGGTGCATTATCCATGAGTAACCACTGTGAGCAGCTGCAACTCAGCCGCCAGGGAGCTCTGGAAACAAGTCTAGAACATGTGCTTCAGCTAGTCAGAGGGCTGAGCAAGGGAGCTGGGGTCTTCATCGTCCAACTCCAGTCAGTCACTGGCTGAGGGCTTCTGGGGCGTCATCTCTCAGGTGCTTCTGGCCTGTTGTGCAGGTGGGTGGAGCAGGCTCTGGCCGTCTAAGAGTCTTAGGAGGCAGTTGCTGGCAGAGGAAGCAGACCCTTTCCCAAGGGTCCCCAGGGACATGGGTGGGGTAGCAACTACCAGCCATCCAGAGGCCTGTGGTGTGATGGAAGCCAGCAAAGCTACAGCCCAAGGGCCTGCGTGCAGCCTGGCAATATGCACGAGAACTGCCTCACCTGGTGCGTGTATTGCTGGAGGCTATAATTCAGAAACGTCTCATTCACTTAGCGTGATTAGTGCACAAAGCGTGCCACATACACGCCTTTTCCAGGTAAATGCAGCTGAGTGATGAAAACAGCCACATTAACCACTTTTGTAAGACTCCCAAATGATTTACACATCTCCTTGCTTTCTTAAAAAGACTGTTTTCAACAAAATGTTCAAAACACTTTCCTATCAACTCCGGAGTGTGCTGAGGCGGTGGGCATGTGCTCCTGTAAAGAGCACGGATGTGGGAGGAGAAAGTGCTCATCTTCATATTTCCACCAGGGCCCACTCACCCCCTTCCCATCTTTTGAAATAGCCCCCAAATTAAAGGAGACTGGGACAGAAAAGCTTCGGTGTGCACAGCTATTTTTTTGGTTGGAGGACATCCGAGTATGGGTGTGTGTGGGCTTCCTGAGTACTGTGCTGGGAATCCAGGTTGAAGGTGACACCAAGGGCAACCTGACCTTCACAGCCTGAGTCATTCAGGTAACCTGTGCTTCAGAGTACAGGGGGATGCATATGGGGGCATCTGGGGGCTGCAGAGTTGTCTGGCTGCTATTGCTTGGCCACCCAGGAGTCCCTGGAGATGCTCCTTTTCGAGGCTGAGCAGGTTGCCCCAGGAACCTTCTTGCAGCAGCTGGACCTCGCCACAGCTGTCTAGGACAGAGGACGCCTCCCTCAGTCAGTCTCGGCTCTCGGGTCAGAAGGCCATTCATAAGTCTTTACATCCTTGATTAGGTACTTATTATAAGTGCTAGCAATTTAAAACAAGCATCTCAAATCCCACAGAGGACAATGGCCGAGACTGGAGCTTTGGCCTTCCCCCAGAGGCACCTTCAGGCCTTTGTCTCCCCTGCACCCCTCTGCCCTCTACTAAATGCTAACTCTTGCCTGTCTTGGCAGCCCAAGGTTCCGAGCAGTGCCTTGGCTTGGGCCTGATCCATCTTGGAATCTGGGATGCTGGGGAAATGGGGAGAAGCCCTGTTGTTATCAGCAGTTGGGGGAGGCTCCTTTTTGATCCCCCCTCCACCCTGGAGGTGGAAGGAGTAAAAGTGTGTATTTCCTGCATCTCATCCTTTGTCTCAGATTTCCCTACTGTCTCTGCTAAATCTAGATCTTCTTTTCCCCATCCTAGCATGGTTGCGTAAGTCCCACCTTCCTCTCCTCTGCATCCTCTCTTCCTCCAAGCATCCTACTGGCCGTAGCTCTCCCTGCAGGCATCCTTTGGGTCCCTGGGACTGCTGATAATCATCAAGCTGGGCCTGGCATTCCTGACTCCAGCCAAGATCTATTGGCCTAGCCCAGAGCCTGGGAAGATAAAAGCAGAGGCTCACTGGGGTGAACCCACCCCAACAATGCGACAGTGCAGGCAGGAGGACCTGGTGCCTAGAGGCAGCTGCCCAGAACCTGGGTCTAGAAGGGCCTGCCAGAGATGAGGCTTTGGGGCTGCTTCATATCCCCTGTCCCACTGCCCCAGCAGGGGCTCTGCTCACTTGCCCCAGGAAATTATCTCAGCCATCAGGTCCCTGGATGAGGGGGGAGGGGAGGATCTCACTAGCCAGCTTTCCCATGTTTCCTCTTGCTCTCAATTCTACCCAAAGACTGTCCACCCTCTTCTCTGTGCCCACCCCCCTCGCCACCCACCCACAGGCCTGCCTGCCAGGTCCCAGGCTGAGGAAGAGCTATTAATTATTAAAGCAAACAAAAGCATTTCCTAGCAGGGATGCTAGCCTGCTGCTGCTTACAGGAAACGCAGCCCCAGCTGGCTTCCCTCTCATGGCCCAGCTAGTGTTCTGGGACCAGCTCAAGGGGGAGGGTAGCCTGGGTGCTCCAGGAGTCTCCCCAGGCTGGGAGTCACATCAGAAGGAGAGTAGAACTGCTTCTGTGCTGAGAGATAAAGTCCTGTTGGCCCAGGGTAGGCCAGGGATCCTTGTGCAGAGTTCCCCACCAGGAAGACCCTGCCAGCCTTCCCTCTTACCTCCAGTGTATGGTATGCAGCCTCTCTTTTCTCCCTACCCCTCTTGCGCTCAGAACTTTCCTTCCTGTTGGCAGGCCCTCCCTCACTGATCTTAGCAGGCTCTGGGCTTTCTCCTCCTTCTCCACCTTCTGAAAAACCCTGGCGCTGTAAAGCTGGGCAGCAGCAGCTGCTCCAGTACCTGGTTCCTGGGGTCACAGGTAGTTCCCAACGTGGACAGCGGAGCCCAACAAAAACGGACTTAGTAACCTTCTAACACGCACTCCTGCTTCCTGCAGCAGATACTCATTACCCCCTATTGACTGCTCGACCCTGGTGCTGTGGACACGAGGATGAATGAGCCACCATCCATGCCCTAAAGGAAGGTGTAGGCTGGCAGGGCAAGGAAGCCCAGGACAGGCAGGGCACAGCTGACTCTGGCCTGTGATAAGCATCCTTAGACAGCACTAAGAACTGCTCCCCTGGGCCGGATGGGAGGGCACAGAGAGGGAAGGTGCTGGGGGGGAGGGTTCCAGAGGTTGTAAGATTTTATTCAGTGGGTGTGTGGGTGCTGGGAGCAGGGGAACTGTTTCAAGAGACATTGTTGGATGCCAAGAGTCATACAGAGGCTGAGAGGAAGCTTGGGATCAGACTGTGATGGGCCTTGATTGCTGAGTATCTGGGAGGAAGTGTGTGTGGGGGGGGGTCACTGAAGTTTTTAATTGGGGAGGGACACAATCAGAGAAGAGTTCTTTGGAAATGTTTCTTTGGCCCCTGGTGCATGGCAGACGGTTTGCGGGGCGGGGGGCGAGGTGGGAGGCTGGGACAGTGGGCTAGCAGGCTGAGGTGATACACTGGGGTTAACCTTCAAGCCAGGGAGGAAAGTCGTGGAGGGCAAGAGTGTGTTTTATGGTTACGAGCTGGCCGTGGGCACTGTGATTAAGAATAGGACCCAGAGGCACCGTCCGGAAGCCTTGACAAGCTGGCGGCTGTGGGGTGAAGGCAAAGAGCGCATCAAAGACAGCTGTCAGACCCCAAGCAACTTTGCAGGGAGTGTTCCAGGGCAAGTTCCTCCAAGACAGAGGGAGAGGAGCCTTCAGAGGTGGAAGAGGGGGGCGGGGCAGGGAAAGGAATTCCTGTCATTGTTGTTTTAGGATGAAAAGGCCCAAACAGAGGACTGATGGAGGATCAAGAACCAACGGATGAGATAATGACATCTCAGGAAGAATGAGAAAGAAGTACCTCCCACCTGCTCCCATCGGCAGGAGGTGCCCAGAGGCAACGAAACGTGTGGGGGCTCCCAATCTGTGTCCTGAGACAGAGAAGCCTCTGGACTTGGAGATGAGCAGCCCAGGCCTGAAGAAATTCCTCTCTTCAAACTGGGGAGGCCTTCTGAGTCCTGGTGATGCGGCCCTGGGGACTCAGACTGGACACCTCAACCCCACTCAAGACCTCTTCCCCATGTGCAGACAACAATCTCATGGGAAGAGCCTCATCGCCACACTTCCTGCACCCACACAGGCTACAAGGGCACTGCCTCCTTCCCATCGGCTTCCTGCTCATCAAACCTGCTGACAGGGACAGAGGGGAGCGTCAGAGAGAAATAGGAACCTTAAACCATGAGGCCCCACTGGAAAACTTCATCCTCTCTTACAAGGAGCTCTCACCACAAAGGCGGTGGTGGAGAAAAAGACAAAGAAATTGACCAACTCAAATTAAGTGAAAAACCAGAACCAAAAGAAAAACAAACAGGATACAGAATTGTATGTATAACACAGGAAAAAATATGTTAATGGGAAGATGGGAAGGAAATACACTAAATTATTGACAGTAGCTATTTAGAGAGATGGGGTTTTGTTTTCTATTTTCATTTTTTTTCTAGAAAAGTTATATCATGAGTAAAAATATGGATATTAATTCATAGGCAAGACCCTTTCTCTTCCTAAGAAGGTGAGCTCCAGAGAGAGGCCCTGGTGCTCCCTCTGGACAGTCATGAAAGCACAGGAATGCAGGAACACCATTCAGTTTGAACATGAAACAAGGTGTGTGTCTGTTAAGGGGTGAGGTTGGGGTTGGTGGTGGGGTGGTATCCCCTGAACAGGATTGGGGATGTGAATGTGTGGCTGGCATCCAGGTCTGGTCTGCCCTGGAAACCCCCCAGCAGAATCCCTTCCAGCTGCTGGACAATCAGCTGCTCAGACCTCTGGGAAGCCCAGCTCCCAAGTGTCCCATATGTCTGCAGAGGCAGCACCTCCCTAGTCCCAGACACTGAGAACTCCAGGTAGGATGTCTAACCTCCCCTCCCCTTGCTCACAACTGGGGATACAAAAAGCCCAGGTGCTGTGGGGGGCTGGTCAACGAACCATTATCCTTCCTTTCCAAATCCAGGAGTCCATCCCCCACCCAGGCTCCCTGCCCAGACTCCTGCAAAGGAGTCAGAGGAGATGGGTGTGGGTGCTGGGTTCCCAGGAACCCCCTGCCTTGGGTAGGACCCACCAGAAAAACACCTGGAGGGACCTGAGCGGCCCTGACCCATCCTCAGCCCCAATCATTCCACCAAGCCGACTGCCCACCTCATCTCTTCCCCACCAGCCGCTTCTCCAGCTCCACACATCCCCATCCTCCAACTCTGAGGGATGTGAGAAAGCAGAAAGGGGGCTGGGATTCGTGCTTTTCCTGGCCGAGATCTATGGAACTCGACAAGGAGGGGCACTTAACTGCCTGAGAAGGAGGGGTGAGCAGTTCCTTAACAGCTGGTGGCTGTGGGACTGCGGGCAGCCGGGAGACCTCCTCCTCTAGAGCCATGGACTGCTGGGCCAGCGAGCGGTAGTCAGAAATCAGAGCCGGGACATCCAGGAGTGGAGGCAGAAGCCCCGCCCCGGCCCGCCCCACATTCTCAGGAAGAAGCAGAGGCGCTCAGGGAGAGGTGGGCACAAGAGCTTGCCGGGACAGTGCAGAGTTGGGGCTCCCTCCAACCCCTCGCCCCAGCAGCTCAGCAAGCTGAGAGAAGGCGGCGCGGAGCCGTCCAACCCGAGCGCGCCCTGTCGCGTCCGAGCGCTTACCTCTGCGCCGCGGTGCTGGCGTCCAGGATGCCCGCGCCCTGCATCCAGGAGCGCACCGAGCCCAGGCCGGCGGGCAGCAGCGGCTCCTCCTTCAGGTTCAGCCCGCCGCGGGGCAGAGCGTCCTGCGCAGGAAACATAAGGGCGCGCAGTCGGTGGGCGCTCCCACAGCCGGGGATCCGGTCCCGCCGAGGCTGCGGGGCGTCTCAGCTCCGCCCGCCCGACGGCACCCGGCGCCTGCAGGAGCGCAGCGCCGCGCCAGTCCCGGCCGCTCAGTGCGCGCCAGCCTCCTGGGCGCTCCCTCGGAGAAAGCGGGTCCGCGAGCGCCGGCGCTGTCCCCTCCCCTCCCGGGGCGCGGGGCGGGGAGATGGAGGGATTTCCCCGCGGCCTGAGCGCCGGCGGGCTGACTGAGCGCGGGGCGGTGAGGGAGGGGAGCGGAGACGGCACCCGGTCCGCGCAGAGGCGCCCTAGAGGCGCGCTCTGGCGGCTGCCCAGGGCCGCGGTCGTCGGAGGGGGGGCCCGAGCACCCCTTGAACTGCCTCAGGCGAGGCGGGGGCGCGGGGCTGCCCGCCCTTTCCCCCTCGCCGCCCCCACCTCCCGCCCACCCGCCCGCGGCGCCGGCGCGGGACGCTGATTACCATCCAGGAGGAGGAGGCTGCGGGCGCGGAGCTTGGCGGCGGCGGCGGCGGCGGCGACTGCGGCGGTAGCGGCGGCAGGAGCAGCAGCAGCCGTGCGTCCCGAGGAAAGGCAGGGGCAGCGCCGGGCCAGCAGACGCCTCCGCCGCCGGCGCCCCGCGTGCTCCGGCGCCCCGGCCCTGCCGCAGCCCCGGGCGGCAGCACCTGGAGCAGCAGTAGCAGCAGCCCGGCCGACTCCCCCCTGGGA
>NW_021703769.1:28648824-28912947 GCF_005190385.1 Monodon monoceros | reverse complement strand
GGCCGCGGGCCCGGGCCATCCCGCCGCCGCCGCCACCGCCGCCGCTCCCGGGGGAGCGGGAGCCGAAGGCAGGGAGAGCGGGCGGGAGGAGGGATGGCGGGAGCTGGCGGGCCCAGGGGACTGGGGGCCGGGGGAGGCGGGGGCGGGGCGGCGCGGCCGGCCGAGGGGCGGCCAGGGACGTGACATCATCGGGGGAGGAGCGGCCGGGCCCGGGCCGCCGCGGCGGGGCGGACCCTGGCGAGTCGGTCGCCGGGGCTGGGGGCTGCGGCCTGCCCGAGGCCGCGGGAAGGAACGGGAGGGACCAGCGTGGGCCCGGGAGGCCCGGGCAACGAGCTGACTGGGCTGCGAGGCGGGGGAGCCCGGGCGAAGCCGGAGGAGCGAGCAGGGCCGCACTCAAGAAACCTCCGCCGCCTCCGGGTCGCCACTGGACGAAGTCCCGGCTTCTTCTCCACTCATCTTCGTCTCCCAAGTACCCACCGTACTCTCCACGCCGACGCCCGGTTCCTGCACTTGCCGCTCATTTTGACGCCTTCAGGCTTTTACTCTTGATGTTCTTTGCTCGCCCCATTGGTCCTGTCCGCCTTCCCCTGACCTCGGTTTAACCTAAGCCTGGGACTCAAACCTTTCTCCCTTAGGCTGGGCCCCAGACGCGTCGAGCGCAGTCCCTGCATCCCCCATCCCTAGTCCAGTCCGTGGCTTGTCTAAAAACTAAAGCATTTTCGTTTCCAACCTGTGCCTTTCAGACACCTCTTGGTTTTTGATGCAAGTTGGATACTGAGTTAGGACTCACTTGCTCTTGTTCCCCAGCCAGAGAATCTTCCCTCTCAGATTTCATTCCTCTTAGTTCCCGGGCCAGAAATCATCTCGCCCTTGACCCGAGGGCTGAGCCGTTTCTGACCCTCTCCCCACATTCTGGCTTGGTGTGTCCTGACCAGGCTTTGAACAAGCCCAGAATGAGTCCAGCACTTTCCTGCAGAACAGCATGGGGGTGGCCTACCCAGCCTGCTGCTTCATTTTCAGACACCCCTGGAATATCACTTTCCTGCCCCAGCTGACTCCCATCCTCTTTTGGGGGGCCTCCAAGTGTGCAGTTAGTGGTCCACCCCACATGGACCCAAATGAAGGTCCCAGGGCCACTACTGGGCCTCCTACTACCCCAGAGGCATCCCCACCTCCTTTTCTGACCTATGCCCCCCTCCCCATCACCTGCTGTCACTCCCACCCAGACTTCTCAAGGTCTCAGTTTTTACCCCAGGGATTATCAAAGGTAGTCTCTCCTTAAGGTGAATTCTTATACCAGTCTTTTTCTCCATCTCCTTATCTGACTCTAAATCCTTGCTCCTCCCAGTGTGGTCCCTGGACCAGCAGCTTCAGCATTAAGTGGGAGCTTGTCAGAAATGCAGAATCTTAGGCCCTGCCCAGTCCTGCTAAATCAGAGCCGACCTTGTACCATGATTCCATGTGATTTGCATGCACATTACATTTGAGAAGCAATGCTCTAGAGAAACCCCCCAATGCTGTTACATACTTGCTCCACCCCTCTCTCCAACCTTCAAACCTACCTCTGGCTCTCTAAAATTTCCAACAGACAGCCTACCTCTTATTTACTGGAGAGATTACAGGGAATCTTGGCAGAATCCTGCTGGCCTTCTCAGCCGTCCATGTTTTTCCTCCTTTCTCAGTCTTCTCACCCATTCTTTTTTCCCCCTGCACCCAGAGAAGCATGTGGGCTCAGGGACCTCTTTGCTCAGTCCCTTCTTCTGCACCTCCTGATGTTGTCCCATGCAGTCTGTTCGTGTGTTGACACTCCTTTCCTCTGCTCAGACCTCCCCATTCTTAAAAGAACCCTCCCTTTGTCCCCGCCTCCTCCTCCTCCTACTTGTGCCACTCCTGTTTCTGAGAAAGTTCACAGGCGCACTCCGCCAAGGCTGCCTTGCCAGCCCCCAGCAAGCCACTCTTGAAGCCCTGTTGGTCTGGCTCCCTTCCAGTTCTGCCGCTGTTTGTTCCTCTCTCTCGGCCTCAGGCCCTCTGACCCCCGTGCAGCACTGGGCTCGGCGCACCTGCCTCCTCCACACACCTGGGAAGGCCATCCTGATGACCAGAGCACACCGTCTCTCGTCTTACCCCTGGGTGCGCCCCAGCTTGCTGTGTCCTGCTCCCTTCTCCTTTTCTTCTCTTAGAGAACTCAGGCTTTTCCACAGTCTCAGGGGACATCTTTGGGGAAATGATGTCCTAGTGTGGGCCTCCATCTGCTTCTGTCAGTCCTGAACATCCACTGGTGAGGACAGAGCTGTTCTTGACCCTTGGGGAGGAGGGGAGCACCAGCTTCCAGGGAGCGGCCCTCTCCCAAGTAGCTCCGCCCCTGAGCCGGGGCTGGGGTTGCTTCATCTCCACATGCCCAGCCACGTTCATGCCCATTCCCCACAAACCAGCTCTTCCTCCTGGCTTTCTGTGTCTGTCCATGACACCTCCTCCTGATGCCCACCAGGTTTGGGGCCCAGGAATTCATCTCTGATACTTTCCTTGCCTGCCCAATAGCCACCTCTTTGTCAAGTCTCAAGGATTCTCCCTCCTTGTCCTTCTCTCTACCCCAGGGCCCACAGTGAATATCTTTAACAATGAATTTACTTGCCCTCCACTGGACTCCACCCTGGCTTGGAAGAGGAATCTGCCCCAGTCTGAGGACAGCCTCCTTAGCTATCTTCTTGCCCCCACCTGTCTACCTGCAACCACCCTCCATCCTCCTGCCAGTTTTTAAAAGCAAGCCATCACCTGCTTAGAAACTTCCAAGTGTCTCTCTTGGCTCCCCAAGTAGACATTTAGGGACTTAGTTTAGGGATATTCTAGGCCCTCTGATGCCGATCCAAACGTTCTTGCCAGCTTTCCCTCCATTCCCTTGCTGTGTGAGTCCCTTGCTTGCCTGACACAGAAGATCTACTGTTTTCCAAATGCAGACACAGGTCCCACACTCTCAACTCCGTGCCTCTAGTCTGGCTGTGCCCTCCAGCTGTAGTGCCCTCACTTTTGCAACACCTTTCTTCTCTGGGAGGCAACGGGGTCCACATTCTTTTCACGATGATTGAATGGCTTTGGTGTTGCAAGTCTTCATGGTTCTAGAAGCCTCTTCCTAAGGTAGATTTGGGGGATAGGTGCTCAGAATTAACCTGGGCAGAAAGGGGAGTCACTCAACCCAGAGATGGGCTCCTGACTTGTGTGGGTTTCTATCTTGTATTAACCACATGGACTAGAAAGAAACCAACCAGGATTGTGTTTGAGGCTTCCCAGGGCCTGCAGCCCCTGAGAAGGTCTTCTGGGTTAGAGCCGCTGAACCAATCGGCAAGGCCCTGGGTGATGAGAATACCAACTGGGCCCAGCAGGGCAAATTCTGGGTCAGCTTTTGGAGTCAGAGGTAAGTATCTCTGCTTTAGATCCAGGAAGTCTGTTTCTTGGAACTCCTTGTGTGTTTTTATTTTGTATTTTTTATCTTAGTTCCTTTGACAAAGTTCTCTTCTCAAACCGTTGTAGCTTCATGAGAAAGGGATTTGGGGGCCTGCTGTAGCTGTGTTCACAGAGAGCTGGAGGGGTGGTAGTGACAGATAGAGGATGCTGGGTTCAAGGCCACAGAGAATGCCAGTCCTTTCTGGCCCAGGCAGAGGCTCACCCCAGGTCACCAGTCCAGAGCCTCTGACCTCATGCTTCTCCATCATGGACATTTGTGCTCATACCACAGGAAGGGCTCTTGTCATGTGCCTGGTGCTAGAGAATAAGCAAAGCCTAAAACACAGGCTGTGTCCTTATGGGTACCACAGTGTGGTGGTGGGAGATGTGTAAACACTCAGTGTCACTCCAGAATGACCTGGGCTGATAAAGATGCAGGTGCAAATACTGGGACCAGCACAGAAGAAGGGCCTGAGCCTAAGAGGGGAGAAAGCGGTCTTGGGCAGAAGGATCAGCATCTGTAACGACTGGCAGAGCTGAATGAGTGGGTTTGCAGCACTTGCTTCAAGGTAGAAGCTTCTAGCACCTGGAGCATCATGCTTGTGCCTAGGATGCCATGCTGAGGAGCATGGAATTTTTCCTGTAGGCCTGGGCCTTAAAACAATATTTAAAAAATCAACAGAACTCTCTGTCTCTCTCTCCCCACCAAAGGGGGGTGCAGCACCATAGAAAACAAATCCAAAGTGGCACATTAGGCAGAAGTGCCCTTGACCAGACTGTGTGTTGGGCCATAGAGCCCCCTGGAGGCCCCAAAGTGTTAAGTCAGCACTCGGATCTACTTCATGTCAACTTCCCTGATGGGAATTAAAATATAGGAAGAATTTAAAAATTAAAGCATGCACTAAATATGGCTGTTCACATAGTTCTGTGAAGAAACAGAAATGGCTAGGGCCATCCCAGAAGGCTTCCTGGTGGGCATGCCCCAGCTCTTAGCCTTCCTCCCTTTTGCCTCCTGAGGTCTTTTCAACTGCTTCAGGAAAACTTGCACTACAGGTGTTATTTGACCTTAGGATCCATCCCATTCCCCGCATCGAGGCTGAGTTATTAAATTTTATATAATAACTCAATGGGAGCCACAATGGTGGACACTTTTGTCAGGAGAGTTGTACTCCCATCTTCAATCTCTGGGCTGGAGCACAGGCTGTGTGTCCCCTCAATATTCCAAGTTGTTCACACCCCTTCCAATCACAAACCATCTCAAAGACAACCAATCTCAATCTCAGTCCCTGCTGAGGAAGAGGAAAGGAACCATTTCCCTTGTGGAGCAAGATCTGCACAGGGCTGACCCTTTGTTCATCCTCCAGGTTTCAGAGAGGGTCCAGGACCTGCAGGTTTCTAACCTAAATCTGTAACAGCACCAGCAGTATCCCTGGAGGGCTGCCCCTTAGCTACCCACAGGCAGTGGCAGAAAGTCTGAAATGACAGCATCAGCCCCCACCCCCAATTGTGTAAGCTTCAGTCAGCAGGGAGGAAGGCTAAGAGCTGGAACATACCCACCAGGAAGCCTTCTGGGATGGCCCTAGCCATTTTGTTTCTTCGTGGAACTATGTGAACAGCTATATTTAGTGCATGATTTAATTTTATATATATAACTTGGCATGGGGAAGGTCAAATTTCTTTTCTGATTGCTGTGGGGTCAACAAGAAAGGAAGCCATCACCCCTGAAGTGGAGCAGGGTGGGTAGGGGTCAGGGGAATGGAGTGGGTAGGTTGGAGGGGGCCATTGTTCACCTTGTCCTGGGTGAAGTGGGGAGAAGACCTGGCAGAGGCTGATTCTCCAGGAGGCTTAAGCTCATCCACACAGGCCCTTTCCAAGGCCCTTCACAAACTCCTTGCAATGTGTTCCCATGCTTATATATAATTGTGTATTTGTAATGTTGTATTTTTCTTCTTAAAGGGCCACCCTCCAATTGTATAAGCTTAAGCCCCACCCCACCCCTCCCCCAAACCTAAATCTTCCCTTAGGATCTGGAGTTGGGTAGGAACAGTTAGGTAGGCTACATACTCAGTCCCATAATACTCTGTTTCTCCTTGGCCCTGCCTGACTTATCCGCCACCATTTCTTCACCCCAAAAAACATCTGCCACACCCTTCAGAACCCTTCTCCCTAATTAGCCAACTTCCTCATATTCTCAACATATCTTTTAAAGGTTTCTCTCATCTCTAGCCTTAACTGAAACCTGGATGACACCTGTTATGGACTGACTGTTTATGTCCCTTTGAAATTCATATGTTGGAGCCCTAACTTCCAATGTGACTGTATTTGGAGACAGGGCCTGTGAGGAGGTGATAAAGGTTAAATGAGGTCATAAGGATGGTGCCCTGATTTGATAGGGCTGTGCCATTAGAAGAGGAAGAGATACCAGAGCTCTCTCCACCATGTGAGGACACAGCAAGAAGGCAACCATCTGCAAGCCAGGAAGAGAGTCCTCATGTTACCACATCGAACTTGGGTTTGCTCTCCTGATGTGCAGCAAAGCAAATCTACTGACATTGGATTGTGGTGATGGAAAGTACAGCCTTTATTTGCAGGGCGCCAAGCAAGGAGAATGGGTAGTTAATGCTCAAAAGACCCAAACTCCTCAATGTTTTTTAGGGAAGTGTTTTTGAAGGCAACATTAGGGTTAAGGGTTGTGGGGATCAGGTCATGGACAGTCTTCTTATTGGTTGGTGGTGAGGTAACAGGGTGGTGTTTTGGGAATCTTAATCATTAATCTTCTGGCTCCAAACAGTCTAAGGTCTTTGTGTTTGTGGTCAGCACTTTCTATCCAGTGGGGTCCTGATTTCTGTAAAACAACTCAAAGATATGTGTCAGATTGTATTTTTACCCCTTGAGGAGGAACTAGGGGTCCTGTGACTCTATTTTATGGCTGAACTATTGTTTAAGCTATTATTACTTTTCTTGCTTGACTGATTTTCCTTTATTCTCTGTATTCCCTCACTTCTCTAATTAGTAACTGCTTGAGTCTGCTCTTTGGAATGCGGTCAAGGCCTAGGATACTAAAGCCTTTTTTTTTTTTACAAACAAGAAATGGGGGACCCAGAGGGGTCTGCCACTGGGAAGGTTCTGCAGGCTTCTGCTCGGTTTCACTCACCAGAACCTGAATTGGCTAGCACCTTGATCTTGGACTTCCCAGCCTCCAGCACTGTAAGAAAATAAATCTCTTTGTTTAAGCCACCCAGTCTTTGGTATTTTCTTATGGCAGCCTGAGCAGACTAAAGCAACACCCTAGGACACCCTTTTTCCTAAGGCTCTTTCCAGCAGTTATTGTTTATTTTCTTTCACCCCATGGCATGTAAGTACTTGGAATTTGATTTTGCCCTACTTTCAAGCTAATAGGTTTACCTGTTACTGTTTCATGGATGCTGGCAGAAGACATGAAATTCCTGGATCAGAGACAGAGAACTTTATTACTCAAAGCAAAGCAAGTAGCAAAAGCATCATGCTTGCATCAGTTCCTCTTGCCCCCACTCCCAAGTCCCATAGGGGCAGTGTGAAGGAGCCCTGCGGGTGCTCTGCATACAAGTGGGTTTGTGTTGCATCTGAGCACCAGGAGAATGGGGGACCCACCTCTTTTATAGAAGGCAATAAACAAGCTCTTTGTCCTGGAGAGAGAAATTACTTTATTCCTTAAGGTTGCTGTCTGCACACACAACCCTGAGAAATAGTGCAGGCAGAGTGGTCAGGACCTTATATTCTTGGCATGCCACGTAAAAATGTGCAGTGATGCACAGGGCCTGTGGTGTCCAAATTCTTTCAACAATTGGCCCTACACATTCTTGGCTGAACTTGACAATTCACATGAATATGCCACTCCATTTGCCACACTGTTTAGTCTGATCAAATAGAGGCTGAGACCAAATCTGCTCAATCTGTCTCATACAGAATTTAATTAAGACTACTATCAATAGAACTTCAAGAAGGAAGATGAGGCTAACCTGAAGTGTTGGCTTCAACCATGCCACCCAGGGTCCCAGATTCAGTCATCTGTAAATCCCAAGGGGATCAGTAGGTCTTATTTCAGACAGCCAGGATGTAGTCTAAACCCAGGTTATTATCCACTAAAATTCTCACAAGTGAATTTTAGACTAATCTGCTGACCTTTGGTGTCATTGCCAATAATTATAGGAGGCGTTAGATGGGCCCAAAAGTACTCCCCATCCCTGATGGAGAGACATTCCATGGCCCACATACAAACACACACCCCAATACGTTACGTGTCATTCCAGTTTAAGATTTGTTGTTAAATCTGATTTGCATCACCATGTGGTTAAGCCACATGGGCTGTGTCACCAAATAGTTGCAAGCTTAGTTGCCATGTAGGAAGCAAGGCCACTCAGGTGACAGGAAAATTATGTGCATTTGTACCAGTTGTATTGAAACAAGGTTGTGCTGGACGGCTGGATGGTGTGTTTGTACTACCAGCACAGGGAAGGGGGGAGGTTCCATGTTCAAGAGCTGCCACTGATGGCAAAGGGCACAGCCAAATTGTTTCAGACCAGCCATGCCCACATGGGTTTCCTGTTTCCATAGCATGTGGACAGGATGACAAACCTAGAGGGAAGGGATCAGATTGCCAGCTGAAACTTGGCTCATGTGAATGAGGTGATGGTGTTGCTAGGCTGCACTGCTGGATCTAGGGGACAAAGAGAACACTAATCGTCCCCCCTCCCTGTACCTGCTGGCACCTAAGATGTCTTCTTGCCAGTCCTCCATAGCCATGGAAGCAGTGTATCCCATGCCAGTACCCATATCTTCACCTTTTCCCCAGTATTTCCCTACTCGTACCCTGACCTTTTAATTGGAGGGGCCAGGTGTGAGGGGAGCAAAATATACAGAGACCCCTTATATTGATATATCCCACCTTGGACTGTGTGGGCCACTGTAGGGGGACTTGGCAAGCAGTATATTCAACCAAGTGGTCATTACATTTATGATTCAGGATCACGTTAATCCACCAAGAGAATCTAGGTGGCTAAACCAGAATTAAGTTTGAACCCCCTAGGCCCCCTTTTGCTAATCTGACACCTGGAGGGTATACCACCTTGGTTAGCCTGGGATTGTTGTTAGGGAGAAAAAAGAAGCACCATGCCCAGGAATAGTCAGAATCCCAAATCTTCCTCCACCCTTTTTGTCCTGATCATTAACAAGGAAATGGCTGAGAGGAGATGATCCTTGTCTGGGGATGGCTGCATTCAGTGACCACACTGCCTCACTGAGGTGTGTGGACAAAAGGAGATGAGGGAAGTAGAAGTTTTTGAGTTTATTTTTGAGGAAGCCATTCCAGTGCTCAATAATACAGGGTGCCAGCAGGTGGTAGGGAGTATGGCACGGCCATTGGATACCTTGACTATTGGCCCCTGGTTGAGTAGCTTTTGCAACGAAGGGTGCATCATTGTCAGGCTGTAGATGATCTGAAAAGCCAAAAACTTGACATGGCTTAGTTACAAGGGCCACAATGGTGGTGGCCAGAGTCTCCTGATCAGACTAGAACAGCAACACTGTAACTTGAAAATGTGCCCCAGAGCAGTGAGGCACCAACGATAGTCCAAAGAAGGGGTCAAAGGTCTGGAGTAGTCAATCATCCAGGAGTAGGTGGGAGCAATGCCCTGTGCAATGTGGCCTCTTTACTATAAGACAAACAGCTCAACTTTTGGGAGGTGTCACAAGTCTGGTAGGTCGTGGTGGCTTCTGCATCAGAAACATACAGTTCTTTACTTTGTGCCCCATCCATGATGGTGGATGTGTTGCTGCGTCTGGTGCAAGGATGGATCCAGGCAGTGATGGTGGTTGTATGGGCAGTACAGGCTGGATCAGCAGCTTGATTTAAGTTGGTCTTATTAAAGAAGGGCCCTTACCACGGGCATCTCCATGGGAGACCCAGGTTGTCTGATTGGCAGCTGAATTTGTCTCCACAGTTTGCAGCTCCAAAGAAGAATGCCTTTAATTTGCCAGTCTTGCAGACAAGACAGCTAGGCCGTTGGCAACAGCACAAAAGTCAGTAAAAATGTCCTAAGTTTCTTCAGGGGAGGTATTGGCCAGGACTATGAGCACTGCCTTGAGTTCTGCCCATTGAGCAGAATGACCATGCCTGCTTTTGATTCTGCATAGCTGATGCTGAGGTTGAACATGGACATTGCTGGTGTGCTTGAAAACCAGGCAGGCACTTAGGGGACCCTCTGTGAACTGAGGGTCCCATTGAGCTAGCAGTTATGCTTCAGGTGATGAAGTGAGGAATAAAGTTTTTCCCAAAGGGATTGCTGCCACCCTTTCATGTAAAACCCAGATGTAATGTTAGAGCTAGGTCAGGTGTGCTCTTGAATACAGTAAGTCCACTACATACGAACCCTCAAGTTGCAAACTTCCAAAGATGCGAACGTGTGTTCCCATGTCCAATCATGTAAGTTAGTTCACGCATCTGGCGTACATTGTCACATGCGTGCATCCTCTACACAAGTGGTTGTGCTTTGTGTACTTTACTGTACAGTATTGTATAGAGTACGGTAGTATAGTATTTTTATTTCAAGCCCAGGATGTACAGAAGCAAGAGTAAAAGCAGTGGTGATGTAGCTGGTACTGCTAAGAAGGGCCAAGTGATAAAGATGGAAACAAAAGTGAAAATAATTGAGAGAGTGGAGTGAGGCAAAAAGATGGTAGACGTCTCTTATTCTTATAACATGAATCATTCAACCATTGGCACGATTCTAAAGAACAAGGACAAGATCATGGGGCATGTGAAGTCTGCTGTGCCAATTATGTCAACAATAATATCGAGGAAGCGTGGAAAAGTGATGGAAGAGGTGGAGAAATTTCTCAGTCTGTGGATACAGGATCAGCATTAGTGTCAAGTCCCACTCAGCTTAATGCTGATTTAAGAGAAAGCTAAAAGCCTTTATGAAGACTTGAAGAAGAAACACAGCGAAGAATCAGAGGGTGTAACTTTTAATGTCAGCCATGGTTGGTTTCATTGCTTCAAGGCTAGAGCCAACCTTCAGAACGTAAAAGTAAGTGGCGAGGCAGCGAGTGCAGATACGGTAGCTGCCTGGGAATTTCCTGAAACACCTCCAGAAATTATTGATGAAGGCACATATTTACCCGAGTAGGTTTTTAATGTGGATGAGACAGGACTGTACTGGAAGGGGATGTCAGACCGAAGTTGCATCATTAAGGAGGAAGAGTTGATGCCAGGTTATAAAGCAGCAAAGGATAGGCTAACTCTGTTGTTTGGTGGCAATGCTTCTGGTGATGTGAACCTGAAGCCTCTCTTAGTTTATCATTCAGAGAACCCAAGAGCCTTTAAAAACATAGCCAAGGGCTCTCTTCCTGTTGTATGGAAGAGTAACCCCAAAGCCTGTGTTACACAGGCCATTTTCCAGGACTGGTTTTTCCACCACTTTATCCCAGAGGTAGAGAAATATTGCTTGGAGAAGGACATCCATTCAACATTCTTTTGCTGCTCGACAGTGCTCCAGGCCACCCCCCATTCATGGACGACTTTCATCCCAATGTCAAAGTAGTGCATCTGCCACCAAATACCATGTCGCTTATCCAACCTATGGAACACTGAGTTATAGCGACTTTCAAGAAATATTATTTACGTCACACTTTTCGTCAGGCAGTAAAGGTGAGTGACGAATCGGGAACAACTTTGTGACAATTTTGGAAGGACTATAACATCTACAAGGCCATAAAAAACATTGAATTTGCTTGGCGTGAGGTTACGGCTGTCACCATGAATGGGGTTTGGAAGAGCCTTTGCCCACAGTTTGTTCATGATTTTCATGGATTTGAGAAGTTGGATGAAGAGTCCAAAGAAGTCTTCAGCAACTTAGTGACCCTCAGCGAGAAGCTGCAGCTTGTTCTGCGAGAGGATGACTTCATTGAACTCTTTGCTGCGCAACACGAGGGGCTTACTAATGAAGACCTGATGGAATTGGAGGCCCAGAGAAAGCATGAGGAGAGACAAGAGGAAGAAGAAGTAACTGAAGAACCGAAGAGATTCACGACGCGGGAAGTGGCAAGGGGGTTTTCTTTATTTGAGGAGACACTGTTAGTTTTTGAGGCACAGGACCCGAATGTAGAATGGTACACGAAGTTTGCAGGAGCCATTCAGAATGCAATCCAGTGCTACTGTGTCATCTATGACGAGAAAAAAAAAAAAAAAAAGAGCTGCTACCCAGACATCACTGGATCGTTTTTTCAAGAGGGTAGATAGAATTGAATCCAGCAAGGAACCAGAACCTGAGCCATCAACGTCAGGCATGAGTGAAATTGCAGCTTGCCCTCCATCTCTTATTGCTAACGATCCTTCAACTCTACCATCTCCCACCTCCTCTCCCTCCTCCAGTCAGTAACTTTTCTTGCCTGTTCACTAGATGCCAGCCCCTGTGTGCCAGCTGTTGTACTCTACTACTGTACTTTTCAAGGTACTGCACTGTAAGATTAAAAATGTTTTCTTTACTTTTCGTGTTTGTTTTTTATGTATTATTTGTGTGAAAAGTATTATAAACCTATTGCAGTACAGTACTATATAGCCAATTGTGTTAGTTGGGTACTTAGGCTAACTTTGTTGGACTTATGAACACATTGGACTTATGAACGCGCTCTCAGAATGGAACTCATTCATATGTAGGGGACTTACTGTATAGCATTTCCATTTGACTAGCAAGGCCTTTTGTGTTCGTCCCTGGATAGCCACCAAATCCAAGTTTACCCATCCCCAAATGGGAATGTCAGGTTGAAGAGCCACAGGACTTCTATGGGTCAGTAAGTAAGAAATTAGCAGGTTCCTAAAGGAATGTACTTGGTGACTGTGTCCAAAAGGCGATGCTGTTGTGCGGGAAACTGACCTCCTCTGAGTAATCGTGACCACTGAGTCTATTTCTTCCCGTTTTCCTTTCTCTTCTTGGAAGCCTATAGGGTTTCTCCTGGACCATCTTGGAGGATTCAGGAATCATCTCTGTACATACAGCAATCCCTGAATGAGCGAATCCCCTCTGACACTTATGGGCATTCACAGTACAAACCTGTACAAACATCAATACCAATTATACTTCTAGCAGTGGCAGCTCCAAAAACAGTACACTGAATTGACCCAAAGGACCCACCATAGGGCCAATTTAATTTCCTGTCCCCACTTTAAACTTTGCTCATAGCCCGTCAGCTGAAATTGGGTACTTTTTTTTCTTCCAGTTTTATTGAGATATAATTGACATTCAGCACTGTATAAGTTTAAGGTGTACAGCACAATGCTCACATACATCGTGAAATGATTATCACAGTAAGTTTAGTGAGTATCCATCATTTCATAGAGATGCAAAATTAAAGAAATAGAAAATATTTTTTCCTTGTGATAATTCTTAGAATTTATTCTCTTTCATATATAACATACAGCAGTGTTAATTATATTTATTGTGTTGTACATTAATCCCTAGTACTTATTTATCTCATGGCTGGAAGTTTGTACCTTTTGACTACCTTCATCCAATTCCCCTTTTATACCACCCCGTCCCATAACCACAAATCTGATCTCTATTTCTATGGATTTGTTTGTTTTTGAAGTATAAGTGACCTACAATACTATGTGAGTTCCTGTTACACAACATAGTGATTTGATATTTCTATAACATTTCAAAATGATCACCAATATAAAGTCTAGTTACAATATGTCACCTTACAGACATAAAAACCTTAGAGGTTTTTTTTTTTTTTCCTTTTGATTCTCTGGAAGTTTTAATTTGTTCTGTCAATGAAACTCACACGGCATAAGGACTTAGGCCCTCAGGCTAGGCAAGACATCATGGCCCTTGGAAGAAGCACCAAGGCTGCCTGCAGGAGACGGTAAGATGGACTCTTGGTGGGAAAGGAATGAGCTACACAGATGAACCAAGGGAAGGTTTTAGGGGTCAGGGCCCAAGTGAAAAGGGAGGTGAGGATGGACTGCCATAGCCTTAACCTAGTGCTTAAAAAGAAAAAATACCCTTCCCTTCAGTTATTAGGGAGAGGTATGAGTGGAGGGGTTTCTTATTGCTTGCCTCCCCATGGACCTATAGGATCTGAGAGCAGGGGAGAAGAATGCAAGCAGGCTGATAGGAGAACCAGAGTGAGAAGTCACACAGTTCCCTGGGTGGATGAGTCAAACCCTGGGCTTGGACTTCAGCCCCAAGGGCCAGAACAGCATCTCTTTCTTCTGAAGAGGTCAAGTCGCCTGAGCTCACAGGACTAGGAATGTCAGATTTCCAGCCCCTCCCGATCCATGGTTGTTGGGATTCCC
This sequence comes from Monodon monoceros, assembly GCF_005190385.1. Classification (NCBI taxonomy): domain Eukaryota; kingdom Metazoa; phylum Chordata; class Mammalia; order Artiodactyla; family Monodontidae; genus Monodon; species Monodon monoceros. The sequence continues at coordinate 28,899,176 of NW_021703769.1, read as the reverse complement.
TTGTGTCTCAAAAGCCTTGGAGCAGTAAAGAAAAGTTTCTCTCCAGGAAGTTCTTTCCCAGTCAGTAAGCAGCCAACTTTTCTGGCAGAAATGTCCTTTCTGCCCAATCTGCCCCCAGGAGGGTGGGAATGTGGCTAGCCCTCAGGAAGTGTCCCAGAGGCTCATATGGCCCAGGATGGAGAATGTGCACCTTCTTCAGAGGCTCAGAACTCCCACTTGTCCACCTCCAGCTCTTCCAGGTTTGTTACCAGGCCAAAGATTCCACTGTGATCCTGAGACTGGCTGCCTTCAAAATTGGTGATGGGGGTGACAGGACAAAGCAACTCAGGCAAAGCCTCTGAGGCACGTCGCTTGATCAGCTTGAAGAAAGAATGGTTCAGGAGGGTGCAGGCACTTGGTCTTCCATCTGGGTTGTGCTGAAGGCACTGCTCCACAAAGTGGTGGAAGTGGGGTGAGAAGATGCGGTGATAGGGGTGGGACAGTGAGTTGCCATTGGAGGTCCTGGGGGTGCTGGTGGTCAGGCTATCACTCAGGCCAGAGCTGGCCACTGAGCGCGAGATGCTCATGGTAAGCTCCTGGGCAGGGATGGTGCTGGTGTCCAGCAGGCAGGGCACAATGCCATTCAGCTTCTCCAGTAACATCTGGGGGGCAGGCATATCCTATAAAGGGGACATGGCTATTGGCCAGTTCACAGGCTGTGATTCCCACACTGTAGATGTCAAACTTGGTATCATAACCCTGAAGATTCTGCTGGAGGACCTCTGGGCTGAGCCAGGGCAGAACCTTGATACTGTACTTGGTAAAGTCGTGGACCACACGCTGCTGCTGCCCATGGCTGATCATGCTGAGGTTGCTGCTTAAACCGGACAGGTAGACCTTCCCATCTGTGGAGATCAGAACGTAGGTGCCTGGCTTTGACACTCCTGTGCATATATCCCATGTGGTGGATGTAGTCCAGGGCCTTGAGCACCCCCTGCAGGATGTAAGCAATTCCCAGCTCATTCATGCTGTCCATGAAGTGTGTACAGATGAGGTCCTTTGTAGAGACATATGCCATGAATGATGTGATAACCCACAGCTCATTGTCTGTAATAAAGGTGGCTTGATAAGGCAGGATATTGGGATGGCTGAAGATCTTAGAGACATGGAGCTCCCCTTGCAAGTATGTCACCAGCTCATTGGAACAAGCTTCTAGGTTAATCCTTCGTACAGTCACGTACTTTCCCATTGGTTTGTACCTTGCTAGATTCACTGTCATCAGGTCCTCGAATCCTTTGCCTGTAACGATGAGTAGCTCATAACACCCTCCCTTTGGCAGAAAGCTACTCATGATCTCCTGTTTAGTGAAGGATGCTATCGACTCTGAGCTTGCCTCGTTGGTCTCCAAATGGTTCCAAATCTCTTAAGCCCCCAACAATGAACTTTTCCGAGACCAAATGGCTAATTCACTCTATTTACTTACAAGAAAAGACATGAGTTCCTAACATGTAGACCTACTTTAATTTCAAAAATTTAAACCCAGCTCCACCTCCTTGGTTTAAGGCTGTACCAACACCAGGCCAATTGCTGGGAGGCCAGAGTTATTGACAATATTCCCCATACTGTACATTTCATACCACTGATTCATTTATTTTGCAACTGGAAGTTTGTACCTCTTAATCTCCCTCACCTATTTCTTTCCTGCCTCCACCTCTCTCCCTTCTGGCAACCAACTGTTTGTTCTCTGTATCTATAACTCTGTTTCTGGATTCCACATATAAGTGAATTCATACAGTCTTTCTCTGTCTGACAATTTCACTTACCATAATACCCTCTAGGTCCATACATGTTGTTGCAAATGGCAAGATTTCATTCTTTTTTATAGCTGAGTAATATTCCATTTATTATATATACCACATCTTCTTTATCCACTCATCTAATTGGACACTTAGGTTGCTTCTATATCTTGGCTATTGTAAATAATGCTGCAATGAACATAGGGGGACATATATCTTTTTGAACTAGTGTTTTTATTTCTTTGAGATAAATATCCAGGAATGGAATTGCTGGTTTATATGGTAGTTCTATTTTTAATTTTTTGAAAAAAAAAAAACTCTCCATACTGTTTCCATAGTGGCTGCACCACCACCAATGGCATACAAGTGTTCCCTTTTCTCTGCATCCTTGCCAACACTTGTTATTTATTGTCTTTTTGATAATAACCATTCTGATGAGTGTGAGGTGATATCTCATTGTGGTTTTTATTTTTTTTCATAAATTTATTTATTTTATATTTTATTTTTGGCTGCATTGCGTCTTCATTGCTGTGCTCGGGCTTTCTCTAGTTCCGGCGAGCGGGGGCTACTCTTTGTTGAGTGCACGGGCTTCTCACTGCAGTGGCTTCTCCTGTTGTGGAGCATGGGCTCTAGGCACGTGAGCTTCAGTAGTTGCAGCACGCAGGCTCGGTAGTTGTGGCTCACAGGCTCCAGAGCACAGGTTAAGTAGTTGTGGTGCATGAGCTTAGTTGCTCTGCGGCATGTTGGATCTTCCCGGTCCAGGGCTTGAACCTGCGTCCTCTGCATTGGCAGGCAGATTCTTAAACACTGCTCCGTCAGGGAAATCCCTACCATACTATTTTGATGACTGTAGCTTTTCTTTCTCAAGATTATTTTGGCTATCTGGGGTCTTTTGTGTTTCCATACAAATTTTAGAGTTATTTTTTCTAGTTCTATGAGAAATGTCATTGGTATTTTGTCAGGAATTGCATTGAATCTGTAGATTGCATTGGGTAATATGGTCATTTTAACAATATTAATTCTTCCAATCCATGGACATGGTGTATCTTTCCATCTGTCTGTGTAGTCTTCAATTTCTTTCATCAGTGATTTATAGTTTTCTGAGTACAGGTCTTTTACCTCCTTAGTTAGAAGTATTCCTAGGTATTTTATTCTTTTTGGTGTAATTGTAAATGGGCTTGTTTTATTAATTTCTCTCTTGCTGACAGTTTGTTTTTAGTGTATAGAAACGCAACAGATTTCTGAAATTGGGTGATATTTTTACCTTATGGGAAAACAGACCAAGGGGTTTAATGTGTGTGGATCAGGAGCTACTGCAACAGCTTCAGGAGATCATGGTATTCCAGAAAGGAGAGCAGGAAGTGCTGGGTGGCAGGAGAGGCTAGTTCATGGCAGGGGGCAGGCAGCTGGAAGACTTTCATTTTCTCTTGGCCTCTGGCTTCAGGGTTGGAGTGCCACTGCCTCCTCCCTCATGAACCTCCAGCATCAGTCCAGGGAGAACCTGAGCCCAGGACCATTTCTCCCCCAGTCCACACTGCATCCCTGGGTGCCTTCAGCCACCCCTGCCTGCATCCATCCACAGGACTGGGTAAGATGCTGACATGGACATTGGGTCCTACAGAGCTGTAAGGGTTTGAGATCCTCAGCTCCATGAAGTTCCCAGCATACTCTGCTATTTCATCAAAGCAGCTGAGGGTGGAGTGTGGATGGGAGAGAGGGATAGGGAGCACAGGGTCAAAGAGTGGGACTGTGCCAGTAAGCAAGGCTTTGTGTTTGTTCACTTTGGGTTTGAATGCCATTTGTGGGGCTCAATCAAATAAACTTGTAATGTTTTTGGCTTATCTAAAGCTCTATTCCAAACATCCTGGCTGATGCCATTTATTTCAGCTTTGGAGACCCTTTGATTCAGCAACCTCATCCACATTGACTTTTGGGTGGGGCTGTGCAGCTTGCTGCCCCATTGTCATAACATCCTTCCTCCTCCTGCATGGGGGAGAGTGAGCAGGAACCAAAGCACCATTCAGGTGGCTTGTTTCAATCCTGCCTCTCACTGCTTAGCCTCGTTGACAGGTAGGACAATGTGAGACGCTCACTCTAGCCACCCTTACCCTGCCACCCCCTGTTTGGGTGAGAGGAGTCACTAACATGTGCCAGGGAGTCTTTTCATGTCCCCTGATCTGGTCCACAGGGTCCTTTGTCCTTCCTATTCCAGAAAGCCATACCTCTGTCAGCACCTTATCCTCATTGCCAAAACTGTCAGGGTCTGGCATTTGAATTTACCCTGCTGATAAGTGAATAATTAGCCTCTTACTGTTTCATAGATGCTGGCCAAGGTGAGACTCTAGTGACAGAGACAAAGGACTTTATTACACACGGCACATTAAGCAGCATAAGCATAATGTTTACATTGGCTCCCTTGCCCCCCCAAGTCCCACAGGGGCAGCATGGAGGGCCCCAGTAGATGCCATGCATACAATGGGTTTGTGTTGCATCTGAGGAACACTGAGCTTGGGGAACCCACCTGTTTTATAGCAGGAAATAAGCAAGCCTGCTTTTTGTCCTAGAGGGAGGTATTACTTCATCCCTCAAGGTTGCTCACTACAAACACAAGCCTGAGAAATGGCAAAGAGCAGTTATGACCCTGTATCCTTGGGATACCCAGGAAGACTGGGCAGGGACGCCAGGGCTCATGGCCGGTTGCCTCTCCTAGTAGTTCCTACTCCATGTCTGTTTCCAGGCCATGCTTGTCTCTTTTTTAAAAGCTCCGTTTCTCAGTCCTGATCAGCAGTTTCTGCTGCCCTTCTCTAGTCTGCCCAGACTGGATCATGGCAGCAGAAACAAAGAAAAGAGAAACTCAAGCTCTTTTTTTTTCCCCCACACTGTGGCACATGGGATCTTAGTTCCCCTACCAGGGATCATATCCACATCCCCTGCATTGGAAGCACGGAGTCTTAACCACTGGACCTCCAGGGAAGTCCCCCCAAGCTCTTTTAAGATCACAGATGCAAAAGACTTAAATAGATCTTAGCAGATCAAATACAGCAGTATACTTAAAGAATAATATATCATAACCAAGCTTTTCTAACATATAAGGATGGCTCAGCATTAAAGTTTATCAATATGTATTAACAGATGCAAGGATAAATTTCATTCATTCATTTAGCAGATACATATGGGCCCAGGGTTGACAAAAATGACAAAATTCCAGCCCTCAATGAACTTACATTCAAGTGAGAGATACAGACAGAAAACAAAGAAACAAATACATAATATGACATCTAGTAGTGACTGCTAAAACTGAGAAAATAAAGCTCCAGTGAAGTGATAGATATTAGCAGTTTCACATGGTTTCACCTAATATATATGTGGGAATTTAATATTTGACAAAAGTAGAAATTCTTATCTGGGGCAATTAGCTAAACTTTCAGAAAAAATAAACGTAGGTATTTATATTTCACCTTTTATAAAACTACATTTCAGATAAATTAATGACCTAAACCAGAGAAACACACAAGACCATAATAGCATTAGAAAAAATATTGGAGAATATGCTTAGCACCTTAAGGTACAGGAGGGCTTCTGAAATGAAAGCTAGAGCATTGGAGAAAGACTGACACATTTCTTTCTGTATCATGTGGAAGGAGAGCAGAAGTGGTGTGTGTAACTGGCAGGAAGTATCATTAAAGGGCTGGGGGCCTCTGCTCTCCCTCTTCCCTGTCCTCCTTCTTGCTGGGTGGAATGCATAAATGGTGGCTGGAGCTGGAATAACTGTCTTGAATCAACTTGGGAATGAAGACCTTGCAAGGTGGACCAACAGGATAATGAAGTCTGAGCCTCTGATAGGATGGAGGCCAATCCAGCCCTGAACCAACTATCACTGAACTCTTATGTGAGCAAGAAATAAAGCCCTTTCTTGTTTGGGTTGTGGTTATGTTGTGCACTATCACTTTGCACCTGAATCTAATCCTAACTGATACACCTTCTTAGCCCTAGGTGAAAGATCATGATTGTTTGTGTAAGCCACTGGTTCTCAACTCTGGTTAACTTTTACAGTCATCCAGGGAGCTTTTAAAGAACACCAGTATCCCACCCCAGACCAATTACATCAACACCTCTGGTGGTAGGGTCCAGACATGGGTATTCTTAAAAAGCTCCCCTATGAGTCTAATACGCAGTCAGACTATGAAGAATTAGTTTAAGGACAAACTTCTTCCCCTCCTTCCCAGTCTCCCTTGTAGTAGGAGAGGTCATGGACCTAGTTCTGGCCTGTGCTACCTAAGTGGAAATCCGCTGAGATTTTATCTGGGATACTATTTACATTTCTGATAAAAAGGAGCATATGTGGCTGTGACTGTTCTTTCTCCCCCTTTCTAGCTTTTTTTTTTTTGGTACGCGGGCCTCTCACTGTTGTGGCCTCTCCCGTTGTGGAGCACAGGCTCCGGACGCGCAGGCTCAGCGGCCATGGCTCACGGGCCCAGCCGCTCCGCGGCATGTGGGATCTTCCCGGACCGGGGCACGAACCCATGTCCCTTGCATCGGCAGGCGGACTCTCAACCACTGCACCACCAGGGAAGCCCCCCTTTCTAGCTTTGAATCCAGAAGTGTTGTCCAGAGCCACAGCAACCATATACGGTGAGTATGAGGCACCAAGGATGAGGATACTAGACAATACACTAAGGCTGGCAGAGTGAAAATTTCGAGAGCCTGGATCTCAGGGTGCATCACCACACAACTAAACCAATCCCAGTAACTCCTTACCTTCAGAAAAGAAGTGAAAAAACCCAACAACCCTTATTTGTTTAATGAGTTTTCTGTTTATTGCAGCAGATCACATTCATAACAGAAACATATACAGGTGTTTTGGATGCACTTTTGTAACATTTATCATGTGTACAAAAAAAATTGTACACGAATGTACACAGCAACATCGCTGGTGATAGCCCAGACTAGAAATCACCTAAGAATCCATTGACGTGAGAAAACCTCAATAAATTTAGTAAATTCACATTATATAATACTATGTAGCAAAATAAAACAATAAGTCTGCTCATTTTCTAAAACATGGTATCTTAGATCTCTAAGACATGGTGCTGAGGGAAAAACATAAATTATAAGACAGTAAGTATATAGAGTATGAAACCATTTATTCTGAAGCACACACCCATACACTAAAAACAATACTATATATTATTCCGTGTGCGTAAGGGGGTGTGCTTGCATATGGAAAACGTTTCGGGGGAGACAGCTAGCTGCCTATAGGGACAGGGCAAAAGGATTGGGGCTGTGGCTGGGGTGGTAAGAAACTTTGGCCTTATTTATAATTTATAAATTTTTAAAAAAGGAATGTAATCATTTACCTACTGTCCAATTAAAAATACTCAAGAAAATTTTATATTAAAATTAACAAGAGGGGCTTCCCTGGTGGCTCAGTGGTTGAGAATCTGCCTGCTAATGCAGGGGACACGGGTTCGAGCCCTGGTCTGGGAGGATCCCACATGCCACGGAGCAACTAGGCCCGTGAGTCACAACTACTGAGCCTGCGCGTCTGGAGCCTGTGCTCTGCAACAAGAGAGGCCGCGATAGTGAGAGGCCTGCGCACCGCGATGAAGAGTGGCCCCCGCTTGCCACAACTAGAGAAAGCCCTTGCACAGAAACGAAGACCCAACACAGCAAAAATAAACAAATAAACTCCTACCCCCAACATCTTCTTAAAAAAAAAAAAAAGGTAATAGTCTAAAATTAACAAGAAAAAAGAAGTTCTACTTTTTGGGGACTCTTCCCACTGAAATCACCTTTCTCATTCTCTGCCATCTCTGACCTCTTGGTCTCTCCTGTTCATCAAGAGCAGGCCCCGGCTCCTGGATCCTAGCCTTTCTCCTGCCTCTGCCATGACACTATCCTAGGTGACTCCCACGGGGACACAGATGACCCAATGTAGGTCTGAGTCCTCTCTGCAGAGGTCTCCTTGAGCTCTCTTTGGGATCCACTCCCATAGTCCCATCTGGGACTCCTCTATCACTGGCATCTGCTCCATTTCCAAAACGGCTGGTGGAGACACCCTCCTTTCCTTCCATCTTACTTGCTCAGTGACTCCCACGAGCACTATTCTATTTTGGGATCTTTGATCCTTTTCTCACCTTTCTATCCATTAGATCACTGTCTTCACTTCCCTCCCGATCCCATTTTGCCAACACCCTCAACTCTCTTGTACCTCTCTCTGGCAAAATACATCTTTAGATGAACCCAAGTGTTGGCTTTCTCCATGAAATCACACATAATCATATCATGGTAAATTCATGGTCACCATTCCAACAGGTCCTTAGTATTGCTCATTAATCCCTCTCCATTTCTCTCAGCTCTAGAACTCGAACCAATCTTACTCACTACTCCTTACTGTACCTCATCTCCTCAAACATGCCTGCTCTCCTCACTGGGTCCCAGTGCACCATGGCCATTCTCACCTCCACAGAATAGTAGCTGCCTTCTCCAGTTCTTTTTTGCCAGCTGGTGCATCCAGTCCAACTGCTTCTGGTGTTGGTCATTAACTGCTCACAGCTACCCCTTTCTCTGGGAGGGTTGTCCATGGTCAATGGAGCCTCCAAGAGCCAGAGATGCCTGGAAGATTAGCCCATGCAGGGCTGAAGCAGAGTTACTAAGCCTTGCCTCAAATTGGGACAACCCTGAGACATCATTCCTGCTCCAGGGCTCCCCAGAACAAGCTGAGGTAGACTCCAGCTGAGGCTACATCTTGTTGAGCTCCGTCCCCTGCCCTCTTCTTAAGAAAGGATTCTAAATGCACAAACCAAAACAAATAGGATTACAAATAAAACTCATTACACTGATAATAATAATGCAAGCTTGTAATACAGTGCTATTTGTGCTGCTTTATTAGTGCATTAAATAACAAAATCTAGCATTAGGTCAAATAATGTCAAAGTAGAGGTCAGAGTAAAGGATATTTCAGGATATCTGCCACAACTGAAATGCGGTATGAATTATAATTTCTATTAGTGACAAAGTCAAGGGTACTAAAGGTAGCACTACAATTTCACTCTACATTCATAATAATAGGAAATACTAAATTTCAGTTAGAGTTTAGTGAGAATAAAGATGTGATTTTTTTTGATTTTCCCCTTCCAAGTTCATGGTACTGGTTTATATTCATGGACACCTGGAGCTCTGGTTAGGACCCCATTCTGGACAATTTATAGGCCTAGGAAACTGACATTCAATTCATCCAGCCTCATACTGAACACTCATATATGCTTCATAACAGTTAGAAGGGACAAGATGGTTTAACCTCCCTCACCTGCCCAAGAGTCTGGTTAAGGAACTTTTCAAGGGTCCTGACTGAACTTCCCTATTCTCAGGTAGTATCAGCGAGAGATGCCTTAATAGGGACTCGAAGTCCAGGAGAACCTACCAAACTCACCAGAAGAACACAATGGCCTTAGACAGTGATGGTCACATTTCCTTGGCCTGAATCAACTGGCATCCTTCATCAATTCCTTTCACCCTTTTGACAACCACATGGTGTTATACCAATTAGCGGATGTTGTTTGTCAGGCTGGGCTCAGATCTGTGCAGAATTTAGGGATGGAAATAATGTTGTAGTTGCCCTCAAGAAAATTAATATTTTCTGGGATGAAAAATAGATTATCAGAAATTAGACCAAGACGGCACTCTCTTCTTTCCCACGATAAATTTCCTAAAGTAACAGAAAATATAGTTTTTAAAAAGTGTAAATCTCCCACTTTTTCACCATTAGAAAGAGTAGTATTTGGGGCTTCCCTGGTGGCGCAGTGGTTGAGAGTCCGCCTGCCAATGCAGGGGACACGGGTTCGTGCCGCGGTCCGGGAAGATCCCACATGCCGCAGAGTGGCTGGGCCCGTGAGCTATGGCCACTGAGCCTGAGCGTCCGGAGCCTGTGCTCCGCAACGGGAGAGGCTGCAACAGTAAGAGGCCCGCGTACCACAAAAAAAAAAAAAGAAAGAGTAACATTTGGAAGAGAAAAATGGTGGTGGATGGCAATAGCAGTGTGGAACCGGGAACTAGGGAGTCTAAGGAGGCAAGATGGTGTGAATGTTTTCTGGTTTTGATTCTGGAGATGGAGGAGTATGTCATATTAATATTATACATTGATAAATTATTCAATTAGCTACAATATTAACAGCTTTTTCAGGTGTTCAAGCACTTTTCATGTGTTCAGGTTTCTTACGCATTTATTATCTAATTTAAATCTTTTCACCCAACAGCAGAGAATGTCCTTCCTAAAGGAATGCAGAAAAGAGACACAAAGCTTGTGCTTGATCCCCAAGATTAGAACCACTGCATTCTTTCCCTTGGGCTGGGAGAATGCTCTGCATCTTTTTGGATGGATTAGGTATACAAATCACCTAGTTAGTGGTTCGCAAATTTGTGTGTATCACCTGGGGGAGCCTGTTAGACATGTATTTTCTGGGGCCCCAATTCTGAGATTTGGATTCAGCAAGTCTGGGGTGACACTCATAAGTCTGCACTTTTAACACGTGCCCCTGGTCCACTTGTGTCATCTGTTTTAGCCATGTCGTTTGTAAACAGCATGTGACTGGAAATTTAAAAATAGGTCTTAAATTCCCTTTTAGTCACACTTACAAGCTTGTAATTTCTGTCTCCAATTACGATCCTGCTCAGAGGAGTTCAGGCCTAGGATACACTATTAGGGGAACAACTGTCAGAGCAAAGAACAAGCCCACCTAGGAAAAAACAACAAGGAAACTTGATTAATACAGAGTAACCGGGCAGGCTAGGAGACTGAAGAAGCCAGACACACACATCTTCTCCCATGGATTGTGTGGCGTTCATTAATGCCTTTAGTGTCGGACATACGATTGTTCAGTGAGAATTGATTAAAAGAATAACAAATACGTGGACACATAAACATTAAGAAAAGACAGATTCTCCAGTATTGTTTTTCAACTTGTTATTAAACTCGTTTGATAAAATGAAACCTCATATTCGCCTTTAATGTTATTTTGAAGTTTCAACATAAATACGGTGTCTGAAAATAAAGCAATAGACAAAGCGGCGCTGTGCAGCATCACGGTCCAAGGGAAGTGGTGAGTAGAAATGTATGAACGCGGAGGAAGAAGAAGCGGAGGAAGAAGAATGGATGGGAGGTTTCGGCTGGAGAAAATGAGCTTACCTCCCAGCATCAGTGCCGGACCGGAAATAGGGGAGCCGGGCCGCGCCGGCTTCCGGCGTCATTTCGCCGCGACTTCCTGTGGAGAGCATGGCGGCCTTTGGCGGTGTCCGCTGGGTGACCCGAGTGAGGCCCGGGGCATGCTGGGGTAGGCGGGAGGGCGGCGGGTTTGTACCGGGCTCACCGAAGTATTCGGGGCGTGAGGCTCCCAGATCCGACCTCAAAGGTTTATGTGACTGTCGTAGACGCTGGTCGCCGCCCCGAATCCCGGGGCATGGAGGAGCCTGTGTACCTCGGCCGTAGCGCAAGCCGCCTCGCGGAGCCAGGTAAGTGCAAGTCCGGCTCCGGTCTGGCCCACGCCCCGACCCCTCCTCTCCTGGCCTACCCCAGGACTCCTGCCCCAGCCCCAGCTCTAGCTCTGCTGACCCCGCTCGCAGGGCGAGGACGTGAGGGTGGAGGGCGCCTTTCCCGTGACTATGCTACCGGGAGACGGCGTGGGGCCTGAGCTGATGCACGCTGTCAAGGAGGTGTTCAAGGTGAGTGGCCTGGGGGAGTCAGCCAGCAGGGGCGATGGCCTGGGTTGGAAAGCACTTACACGATTCTGACCCTGCCCCCTGAAGGCTGCCTCTGTCCCAGTGGAGTTCCAGGAGCATCATCTGAGCGAGGTGCAGAATATGGCATCTGAGGAGAAGCTGGAGCAGGTGCTGAGTTCCATGAAGGAGAACAAGGTGGCCATCATTGGTATGCGTGCCTCCTTGCTACCCCACCCATGTTAGTTAAAATCAAACGAATAAATGTTCATTAATCTTACCTCAGCACACACATAATACATTAACTCTCCCGACCTCCCGCCACTGTATTGGTGGCCATCAGTGGGAACCCAGTTGGAAACCCAGGAATTGAGAGATCGTGTGCCTCTCATGCTGTCTATGCAGGAAGGCTCCATGAGTTTGTAGTCTGTCATGGGGCTACATTATGGGTCACCAAGTCTTGTTAACTGTGTTTCTAGAATGCCATTTCTAGCTGCTTTTCTTTTGTCTTCCCTTCTGCTTTCCTACTGTAATCACCTCATTAGATTTTTTGGCTTTCAGTTCTGCCCCTATAGTCCATCCTCTACAGCTCTTTTCTTGGAAAAACCAGCATGACTTTCAGGCCCAGCCTTAGTGTAGGAGAGTAAGCTCTTTATAAGCTGACCCTCAGCTTTTCTGCCTTTGTTTCTACAACACTTGTTGTGTGCTTTGGTCACACCAGACTATATTAGTTTCCAAATACATGTACTGTCTTGACTTTTGCTGTTTCTTCTGCCACAGTGTTCTCCTTTTGGTGCCACCTGTCAGAATCTTCCTCACTCACTGTATTAGTTTCCTAGGGCTGCCATATCAAATTACCACAAACCTGGTGCTTAAAATAACAGAAATGTATTCTCTCCCAGTTCTGGAGGTCAGAATCCTGAAATTAAGGTGTTGGCAGAGCTCCTTCTGAAGACTTGGGTAGAATCCTTCCTTGCCACTTCCAGCTGTTGGTGGCTCCTGGCAGCTGCTGGCATTCCTCGGTGTTTCTTGGCTTCTGGATACATCAGTTCAGTCTCTGTCTCTGTCTTGATATGGTTTTCTCTACTCTGTGTCTTTTTATCTGTTTCTCCTTCTTTTCTTGTATAAGGACTTGTCATGGGGTTTCGGACCTACTTGGATCCCATGTGATTCCATCTCAAGATCCTTGACTTATTATATCTGCAGACACTGTTTTCCCAAATAAGGTCACATTTACAGGTTCTGGGGGTTAGGACATGGGCATATCATTTGGGTGGTCCACTATTCAACCTAGTACACTCACTCAACCTAAGGTCTGGCTGAAGTGCCAGCTGTTCTATGATACTTCCTGATGTTACCAGAGGGAATTTCTTCTCTGTGCTCCTGTGCGTGTTGGTAATACCTCTCCCATGGTATTTATCATTTCTTTCATATTAACTGTCTTCCCCCAATGCATTGTTTGCCCCTTGAGGACAGGAATTTGTGTTGTGTTTTTTGGTTGATATCCCTAGTGCCTGACACATGATATTCAATAAGTGCTGGTTGAAAAGATGTCAAATACATAGACATAGAAACATCAAGAAAGGTCATGGATCCCCTAGATTGTTTCTCAACCTATTAAACCGAGGCTCTTTTTTTTTTGAATTTATTTATTTATTTTGGCCGCACTGGGTCTTAGGTGCGGCACACGGGATCTTTAGTTGTGGCATGCATGTGGGATCTAGTTCCCCGACCAGGGATCGAACCTGGGCCCCCTGCATTGGGAGTGCAGAGTCTTACCCACTGGACCACCAGGGAAGTCCCGAAACCCAGGCTCTTTGATAACATGAGAAAATTCTTTTCTGTCCTTTTAGGTCATTTTGAAGTTTCAACATAAATTAAATTTGGTGACTAGAAATGAAACAGTGGGCAAAATGTTTCTGGTTTTAACTACATTATTTTCCTTTGCCCCGTGCCTCCAGAGGCATTTAATGTCACTCATTTGGGAGTGGGAGATGGGAGTCTGGGGGGGATCACTGAGGGGATTGGACACCAATCTGGGTTCCCTTGGGCTTGGCCTGTGCCTAACCCCCCCCTCCCACCTCAACTTTGTTTATGCAGGAAAGATCCACACCCCGATGGAGTATAAGGGGGAACTAGCCTCCTACGATATGCGACTGAGGTAGGTGGTGGGAGGACATGGGTGAGTGGGGTACTGGGGCACCAGGCACAGTGCTCATGGCTCTGCCCCATCCCCAGGCGTAAGTTGGACTTGTTTGCCAACGTAGTCCATGTGAAGTCACTTCCTGGGTACAAGACTCGACACAACAATCTAGATTTGGTGATTATTCGAGAGCAGACAGAAGGGGAGTACAGCTCTCTGGAACACGAGGTGAGGCCCTAGAAATCGCAGAGGGCAGGGGTGAAGCGGGGAGAGAGGCACAGCTTCTTCCCTTTTTTCTAGTGTCACCCAGCTTCTTCTCTCTTACGCAGAGTGCGAGGGGCGTGATTGAGTGCCTGAAGATTGTCACTCGAACCAAATCTCAGCGAATCGCAAAGTTCGCCTTTGACTATGCCACTAAGAAGGGGCGGGGCAAGGTCACAGCTGTCCACAAGGCCAATATCATGTGAGGGACATGGCTTTGCATGGGGTAGGTTCATGGGAAGGTAGCTCCCTGCACTCTATCGGCTGAATGTTCCCTTTGGTCCATGGACAGGAAACTGGGGGATGGGTTGTTCCTGCAGTGCTGTGAGGAAGTTGCTGAACTGTACCCCAAGATCAAGTTTGAGACAATGATCATAGACAACTGCTGCATGCAGGTGAGGCCCTCCCGGTGTCCCCATTCTCAGTGCTGAGCAAGGCAGGGAATAGGATTTACGTCTCTCCTCCATGCCCACATTTTGCCCCCAGCTGGTGCAGAATCCTTACCAGTTTGATGTGCTGGTGATGCCCAACCTCTATGGGAACATTATTGACAATCTGGCTGCTGGCCTGGTTGGGGGAGCTGGTGTGGTCCCTGGTGAGAGCTACAGTGCAGAGTATGCAGTCTTTGAGACGGTGAGTGAAGTCACCACCTCCCTCAGCCCTCTCTGTGCCCTTCTTCTGACCTCAGGTCCCCTTGATAGCTCTCCCCCAGTGCATCCCCCTCCTAAGTGACCCTGGCCTGCTTCTGTCCTCCCAACCCTTACATCTTCTCGGTGTTCCTGGCTTGACCTTTCATCCTAATGCCCTTCCCTGACCTCAGCTTCTGCACAATGTCTGCCCCCAGTGACTCTGGCCTACTCCTCTTTCCACAGGGTGCCCGGCATCCATTTGCCCAGGCGGTGGGCAGGAATATAGCCAACCCCACAGCCATGCTGTTGTCAGCTTCCAACATGCTGCGGCATCTCAAGTAGGTCACTGTTGGCCTGGGGAGGCAGCTGGCTGTTGTTCGGGGAGCACAGGTGGGGAAATCAGGGGGATGATGTGGGGGGAATCTCAGTTTCTTTCTGTCCACATTGACAGTCTCGAGCATCATTCCAACACGATTGCAGATGCGGTGAAGAAGGTGATCAAAGTCGGCAAGGTGAGTTTAGAAAGGCTGTGGGGTTTAGGGTCTCGGCAGGACTTTCTGGGGAACCTGAGTTGGGGCCTCCTTTCCCTCCAGGTCCCAAGAGCCTCTGCTCTCTGCTTTTCCCCCAGTCCTGTCAGGGCTGTTCATTTCCCTTCTCTTGGCTGTTTCATCCTCTTGATCTCCTTTGCCTCCTAGTTCCCATCTGCTATTCCCTCTTTCCTGCTCCATCCATTGGCACTTTAATTGGCCATCTTAATGCAGAACTTGCAGCTTCCTATCTAAGGGGAGATGGAGGAGCAGAGGGAGATAGCTGGCAGGATGAGGCGCCAGTGCCACTTCCTCCACACCTGGAAGCCCATCCTCATCTGCCATTCCCCTGCCAGTCATCTGTGCTTCCACCTGCTCTTCTCTGTTTCCCCCGAGGCATCCTTCTCCTGCCTCCAATCTGCATTTCCCCTCACTCATGCTCAGCTTCCCACCCTCGCCCAGGCCACAGCAGAACTCGGCACAGTGGCTCTGGCCCTCAAAAGACAGGAATGGATGGGTCCATGCTCTTCCAAACCTGGCCACCTCCTTGCATCCTGCTGCATTGTCTTCTTTTTCTGGCCTTGTCACCCTCTTTGGATTCCATTTCCATCATACTTCCCTGCCTTCATGGGCTCTCTTTTCTTCCCCACGGCTGTTGCCGGTGGTGGCTGTAGGTGCGGACTCGAGACATGGGCGGCTACAGCACCACAACCGACTTCATCAAGTCTGTCATCGGCCACCTGCACCCCTATGGGGGCTAGAGCCCTTTATTCCCTCCAGCCTCACAAGGACCATACACCTCCCTTCAGTACAGTGGACCAGAGAAGAGCCCTAAACCTGTAGACCATTATCACCTTCTGGGCAGAGCCTAGGTTGTCTGGGGCTGGCTTCCTTAGGGAACTTAGGTGGTGGGGGGTTAGGGATGGGGCCCAGGCCACAGAGGTGATGACAGTTCTCCCCCACAGGTTCGAACTTCTCACATGGGTGGTTATGCCACCTGCCAAGACTTCACTGAGGCGGTCATTGGTGCCCTGTCCAACCCATAGGTCCCACCGTGTAAGGTGTCCAATAAAACATATGACATGATATGACTCGTGAATTTGTTTTTATTTTTATTGGGCTATAGGGGATGGGCTGGGAAATATCTCTGTAGTTATGCCCTACTAGGGAAATGTCCATTCTAATTTTCCTGGGATAGCTTTCGGAGCTTTTTCTTTTTCTTTGAGCTTATGTTCTTGCTGGCAGCAGCCTCTTCAGGTCCACTGCTAAGAGGCTCCTCCTTGGAAGAGAATTTCCTCTTTTTCTTGGGGACCCTCTTGTTTCCTGACTCTTCAGGGTCACTATCTGGTTCCTCTTTGGGGAACGATTTCTTCCTCTTGGTAAGACTTCCACTGCCAGCTGTCTCTTCAAGATCACTAACCAGCTCCTCCTTGGGAAAAGATTTCTTTTTTTTGGGTTTGGAGGAGACAGATGGGTCTTCCATTCCATTCTCCTGAGGAGCCTCCTGGGGCTTTTGCTTTTTCTTCTTTTTGGGTCTTTCACTTGTCTCCTGATGGCAGAAAGGGAAAAATGGGCATGAAAGAGTGTCATCCATTGTATGAACACGCACACACACCCCGTTAGAATTCCAGCTGTTAAGTACCCAGGGCAGAAAGACTGGTGGATAGAAATGGTGTTAAAATTGTCCAGTGTTTCTGGGATGATTTTTAAATTGTATGGCAGGTGACCCCCCCCCCGCCCCCCAGCCAATCACTTAGAAGGTAGGGAGAATACTCTAAGCCCAATAAGACCACCACCACCCACGCCCCGGCCAATCACTTAAAAAGTAGGGAGAATACACAATTATCTAAGCCCAATAAGTAATTTACAGAAAACCCTACCATGCTGGTTGCAAAAGAATCATGACACCAAGTTCCAGAGTGGACCCTGAAACATTGGCAGACTGGGCACAACGACAATCCCAGGGAGAATGATTCTAACATAGCACACTGGAGCCCTCCCTGCCCTCAACCCCCAGTATGAAATGCTACCATTTCTAGATATGTCTGGGAACAAGCAGAGCAGGAATTTACACTACCCACAGTTGAGGACTCCTGGGAAGCAGCCAAGGACAGAACACACTAGCCCAGTGAACAGGTGTTGCTACAAACCAGCGCTCTGGGCTCTTGAGCGAGTTCTCTCAGCACCTATCTCCTTCCTATAGAATCAAGAGGTAGTTTTAGAGGTTTCAGATCCTTATTTCAGTCCAAAAGCCTGTATTCCAGACCTTGACTTGAGGTGGCATATCCTCTGTTCTGCTGTTTTCTGTCCTATGGCTTAAGATCTTCACCCAGGGGTAAGGGCTGTCTACTACTGACCTCACATTCCTCCAGGGTACTACTGCTGTTTTCTGGAGATGCCAGGGCAATCGCAGCCAGCCTTTTCTTTTCCTTCTTCAAGCGTTTCTTCTCCTGTTTCTCCAGCTTTCTAGTAATCTCAGCAGCCGCTTCCTCTGCCTGGCCAAAGAAAAGTGCTGAGAAGGCTTGAAGACCTCTGGTTCCCCAGGTCTCTCTCTTGGCTTTATTGGATCAGGCTCATTAAATCAGTTTTATGCCTCCACTCTACATGGTCAGGCTAAGACAGTTCATCAACTCCAACAGCCAGCTCTGGTTCTCCCCACCTGACCTGACCCAAACTGACCTGAACCATTGCCTCCTTCATGACATCCAGATTCTTTCGTGGAATCTCTCCAGTCTCATAGAAGGACAGCCGCTCCTCAACTTGTTCTCGAAGCTTCTCCCCAAATACACTGGTAGGTACCTCTGGATATGCATGTAAGTAAACATAGCATGTCAGTCTCTAAAGGGACAAACTACTCACCATCCCCAGTATTCCCTCTACCCTCAGCTTCACTCAGACCCAAAGTATCAACACTCACTAGGTGAACTGCTGTTGACGAAAAATACTGCCATCATTGTAGAAGCTGCTAGGGTAGTCAGCCTCCCTCCCTCCCAACTGCCAACTTCCCCACCCATACCAGAGAAGCAATCAATTCGTGAGGCAATACTGCATTTGTTTGCCAGGTATCGGGAGATGCGGCCTTTGTTCTTGGCAGCTGCTCGGCCAATGAAGGTAGAGTGGAAAATGAGTCCATATTTTGGGGTGTTACCCCTTGTCTTCAGGGCTCTGGGAGAAGAATATTCAGCGGAGAGTTTTAAGATCAGATATTTCAACCGCGTTAGCTAAGGCAGCGCCTCCCTTCCCCTCTTCCCCGTTTCCAGGTAAGCCTCAGGCCGGGATGGGTCTCTACCCCACCTCATGCCAAGCCACCACTCCCAGAGGCAGAGGGAAGGCATCCAATGTCGCTGACCTGGAAAGTTGGTCCCTGTGCTGGGCCCAGGGAATCACTCAGACACCAGGACTGGCCATCACCCCCATAGCAGAGGCCTGTACAGGTCAGGGAGCCCTGGTCAACCATCACCGTGATCCCCAAACAAGCAGTGGGCACCAGAAGTGGCACCTGAGTGTGGGCAGGTGCCCTCACTGGTACCTGAACAGGGCCTTTTCAGCCCCAAGGATCTGCACTGTGGATGCTGGATACTTGGCCAGATTGGTGAGACTGCCAGCGTGAGCAATAAGACGTGCACCTACCTGGAGAAGGATTCAAGGTATTAGAGAAGCTGGGATTGCCAACCTACCAACTGCATAATCCTGCTTCACCTCCTCCCCATCAAGTACAACTGAGGAAGATATGATGGGTCAGGACATACAGCAATACAAATATACATGGTAATTCCTTAATCCCCCATTTTTTGGTTTCCCATGACGCACCGCTTCCCCAATTAGGGCGGATAGGCTGGGGGCTACTTGGCTCATCTTGGATCGTAGGTAAGTGTGTAGGCTTTGGCGGTACTCTGACAAAGACACCACACGACTGGAGAAGCTCTCGATGTTTATCAAGTCAATGGCTGATATGTCCATGCCTAAGGGACATCAAGTATGAATGCAGGAGCCCAGTATTCAGAGCCCTGTACCTTATTTTGGCTGCCAGGCTCTATACTGACCCATGGAGGACCGCGAGGCATCCAGAATAGCCTTAGCCTTGGCTGCATCCATTGTCAGCTCCTCCAGCTTCTCCAACTTTTCTTCATTCAGCTCCCTTCGGTTTCCAATGAACTGAGCAAGGCGGCAGTATGTAGCATTGTCATTGATGATCTTTACCAGCTCAGGAAAGTGATATCCATACCACTCCCTGCAAAGAGCCACAATCACTCCATGGCCCAGCTGCCATGTCTCAAAGCTATAGCCTCAGCCCTCTCCAGATCTACTCTTTGCCTGGAGGAAACCGGAACAAATCAGATCCAAAACCTCAACTCCATGTCCCCCCATTCACAATACAGACCAGGCAAAGGGCCTGGGCTGAGGTGTATATGAGGTGCGTTTACTCTGCCTCCTCTTTCTATACAGTCAGTGTAAGAACACAGCCTGTGGTAAGCACCAGGAGGCCCAGCTCCGCCCCACGTGGTTCTACCCACAGGAGCCAGTCCTGATTTCAAGATTCAAAATTAGCTAAACCACAGACCCAAGACCTTGTTTCTAAGGGGTCACCCCTGCACTTTACCTGACACGCATGGAGAAGGTATTGATGTCCTTATCCAGCTGGTCCAGGAGGCTAATGGACTGGATAATCATATTGTCCACTCGGTTCACATTAAACTTAACTTTGGCACGAGAATAGCTGTGTCCCAGCCCCAGCTGGGCTTTACAAGCAGACAGATCAGTCAGACCCTTCACCAGGTTGTGGAAGTGCAGACGGACTCCTGGAGGAGGGCAAGACTGTGAGCAAGGAAGGGCTGAGCTAGCTCCTGCACCCATGGGCACCAGCCAAGCAGGAGGACTTCCAAAAAGCAACCGTAAGCCTAATGAGTTTCTAGACACCCCCACCCAGAACTCAAAAATGTCAATAGATGGTCTCACCTCGAAGGATCTCGGCTATGACACCTCCAGTCTGGCAGTTGTACCCTAACTCCTCTTGTATAGCAGCACCTATCTTGGGGTCCCCAACTCCCAGGAGCACTTTCTTCTTTTTGGATGGTAGGTGAGTCTCCAAGAGCAGGCGGAGGTCCTCATGAACAACACCTCAGGGCAAAGAACAGAGATCCCACTAACATGCTGAAGGATGCTTAAATTATAAAAAGGAATCCTGTCCCCTCAACTGATCAATGACAGACTGATCTTACGTTGGTCTTGCAGAGCATGCTAGGACGGTGTGCCTAGAGCCCTCCCCTTCAGGCTTTGCTCAGAGACATGGAGACATCAGTGATTATACTCAGGGGATTGACAGACTCAGGTCATCACTGCAAAGCCTGCATCAACCATGGGAGGAACACGACTCGGGCCCAATAACGTCAGTATAAAATACATTACTGAAAGCTTAAAAAACAGCCTGGAGCACAACAGGAGCATTTAGTACTGGATTTACCTTCTGGGACCAAACCTCTTTCTCTTGGCTTTTGGTATCAAAATCAATTGAACAAAGTAGCAGAAAACCACATTTGATCGGGTCTATTATTATACCAGTCCCCCCACCCCTGCCAGATTTCATTTAGGAATCATTTATCACTACAGTGCCCACAAGAAATAAGGCCTACATCCTAGACTGTGCAATTTAAAAGGTTAACAGTAGCAGGCTTATCTCCCTAAAATATTTAGTGGCAAACTCACCTTCAGACACAGCGTTGGCATTTTCCAAGGCAACCTGGGACGAGGAAAAGGGACAAAAAGCCACGAGACGAACGATGTTGTGGAACTTGCCCAGGTTCAGCACGCACTCCTCCACCTGGGGGAGAGAAAGACGATGAGTAGTTTCCTTCCCTCCCTCTTGCCTCTAGGGCGCAGTAAAGCAGCTGCAGGTCTGGACCAACCGAACACTTTAAAAATGAACGGATCACGGGCCCTAAATCCCGGTTCCGCTTCATCGGTACGGGGTGGAGTCCGGGAGACTTACTTTCTTATATTTTTGCATTTTTCATATAGTTTTATTTGCTCTTTACG
Organism: Monodon monoceros; assembly: GCF_005190385.1. NCBI lineage: Eukaryota > Metazoa > Chordata > Mammalia > Artiodactyla > Monodontidae > Monodon > Monodon monoceros. The sequence goes on along the minus strand of NW_021703769.1, from coordinate 28,878,097 downwards.
CAAAAATGAAAATCTGCATTTTGTAGAGAGTGCACACAAATTCGAATGCGGGAGACTTACTCTTAAATGCTTCTAACACGATTCTAATCACGAATGCAGGTAAGCACCCCCTGCTCTTGAGCTGTAGCGCACAGCGCACCCCCCAACGCGCGGCCGGCCACGTGGGAGCGCGCGGTGCATGCTGGGGCCCGCGCTGCCCGAGGGGCTGCGGCGCGGCCGGGAGAGCCCACCGCGTCCACTCACCTGCGGCAGCAGCAGGCTTATCTCCTCTACTTCCTTCAGCGCCAGCAGCGCGTAACCAACCGCATGCTCGAAGAGCACGTGCAGCAGCACCTGGAAAAGGAGCCGGGGCGCGAGCGTCAGCGCGGCCCCCGCGTTCGCCTGGCTTCGCTCCCCGGGCAGGCCCGGGCCCCGGCCAGAACCCAGGCCCAAACCATGGCCTCCGCCTCGCCGGCAACCCGCAACCACTCCTCACCATGGCGCTCGCTCCTTGCCCGGCTCGCACTGCGGCGAGCGGGTTCTGGAGCGCAGAACCAGGCTCCGGAGGCCACGCCCCCGCGTCGTCGGCCAATCAGAGGCCGGGGACTGTACCTTTCCGTGCCTTCGGAGGGGGTTCGCCGGGGTGGTACGGCCCGCAGGGCTGGGGCGCGAGTGCGGACTAGCGGGCTTTTTCCGGCCTCGGCTGGGGCTTGGTTGCCGGGGACGCGCGGGGCAGAGAGGGCAAAACGGTTTGGAAAGGCTCTTTTCCGGATAACTGTCCAATCCCTCATGTTTTCATCCTGTAAATTACGGGCAGCAGAGCTCTGTGGAATCCGGGCTGGAGGCCTCCGCGGGGGCCGCGGCGATCCTTCCGGGCAGAAACTATTGCGGAGCCCACTGTCCTCAGCGCCGGGGATCTCTGGACCCAGGCGACCGCATGACCCCTTTCGGCCCCGCCGGGCACTGGGGACGACCCTGTCTGGAGCACCGGGTCCGCGCGCCTTCCCCTCCTTACCGGGACGGAAGCGGGGCCTGGGGTGCGCTGGCGCAGACCCTGAGGCATCGTGATTCCTAGTGGCTGGCTTCGTGCTTTTAAATTGTTTTTTATTTCTTCTTAAAAATAAGGGCGTCAGGCTCTGAAGTAAGAAAGAACGATGATCCCACCTCTTCCTAGGTCGGTTTCTCCTTCCCTGCTTCTGCAGAACCCTGCTCCTTTTGCGGGGCCACGTGTCGCTCGCCCTAGTGCACGGCCCTAAATTCTTAACAGCCGGTTAGCTCCAAGTGAACTGGAGCTGCTTCCGTGTCCTCGGGGCAGCTTTTGGGCACTCGGGCGACTATTTTGAAATTACTTTTGCTTTAATAATTAATATTAGAGTTATAAATCCAAATCCTGGTTACCCCAAAGTGGCATATAAGCTGGTAAATTTAAAAGTAAGTCATCTTAAGGGGATTTTTTTTATAACTTAAATTCCCACAGCTAACGTGCATTTATAACTTTAAGGTATTTTCTTAAGCAATTCAGTTATTTGACAAGATCCAATTACTGAGCTCACTCTTTTTTTTTGTAATTATTATTTATTTGATCTATTTATTTTTGGCTGCGTTGCGTCTCTGTTGCTGCGCACGGGCTTTCTCTAGTTGCAGAGAGCGGGCGGTACTCTTCGCGGTGCGTGGGCTTCTCATTGCGGTGGCTGCTCTTGTGGAGCATGGGCTCTGGCGTGCAGGCTTCAGTAGTTGTGGCACAAGGGCTCAGTAGTTGTGGCTCACGGGCTCTAGAGTGCAGGCTCAGTAGTTGTGGCGCATGGGCTTAGTTGCTCCGTGGCATGTGGGATCTTCCCAGGCCAGGGATCGAATCTGTGTCCCTTGCATTGGCAGGCAGATTCTTAACCACGGCACCACCAGGGAAGTCCCTGAGCTCACTCTTAAAACCTAATGAACTTTACTTAATCTTAAATCTTAAAATCGCATAGTCTCAATATTGCTTGCAAATGTGCTTGAATTTTGTTACATGTATCCACTTACAGTCATGAGTCTGAATCAGTCACTCCATCTCACATTCTAAAATGGAATTGCAAAATTAATCTATTACATCAGAATATTAAATTCTCTTAAAAATTATAATTACCAAATTAAATAGAAGTTTCCAAAATGTAATGGAAGGGCTTCCCTGGTGGCGCAGTGGTTAAGAATCAGCCTGCCAATGCAGGGGACACAGGTTTGAGCCCTGGTCGGGGAAGATCCCACATGCCATGGAGCAGCTTAGCCCCCGTGCGCCAGAACTACTGAGCCTGAGCTCTAGAGCCCGTGAGCCACAACTACTGAGCCCACATGCCATAACTACTGAAGCCCGCGCACTTAGAGCCCATGCTCCGCAACAAGAGAAGCCACCACCGTGAGAAGCCCGCGCACTGCAACGAACAGTGGCCCCCGCTCGCTGCAACTAGAGAAAGCAGTTCGCAGCAATGAAGACCCAATGCAGCCAAAAATAAATAAATTTTTAAAAATGTAATGGAAAACGTTAATGCTATGACTGATTTACTTCGTACTTCTATACTTAATCCTAAATATTCCTGGGGTTACAGGTGCTTATCTACTAAGGTAGGGGGTTTCAAAGGAGAAGTTGAAATGGGATTGCAGAATTAATTTAGACATTCTTGGCCAGCATTAAAAAAGTAGGATGAAAGAATATATGAAATAATAATACATCACATAGAGTAAGGAGTATTGATTTATAAAACTTTTGTCTCAAACATACATATGTATACATGTAAATATACACATATACATGTATATACAAATATATATACCATATATATAAGTTATATAAATGCACACTTCTGTGGATTAAATACAGAAAGCCTGAGAGTCACTGAGCTGAAAGTTAACCAGAGTCATACTTTGACTTAGAGGGTCATACTTTGCTAACTTAGAGAGGTGGCTGAAGAAAAGTGCACTTCCACTAGTGAGGAAGAAAAGTGCACTTCCACTAGTGAGGCAGAAAAGCTTTTGATTAGATGGGGACATGGTATAAACAGTAAGAATATTTCTTTGGCTTCTTTTCCTCCCTCTACTAAACTATCTTCCCTGGTACTTCATAATCCTGACCTCCATGGGCATCTCTGTAGCATGTGATGTCAAAGACCATATCTCCCTTGCCTTTGGGCTGTTTGTTAGGTTCACCAAATTTGGGGATGATTTTTAAGCAGCAGTGAATATGAATGAGTCAGCAAACCTGGGTTCAGATCCCAGCTCTGCTACTTACAAAGTGACCTTAAGTTAATTGCCCAGCCTTCCTGAGTTTTCATTTCTTTTGCAGAATGAAGATGGAGGATTCATTCATCCTGTCAACAAACATTTTACTGAACATAGGCCAGGTGTGACAGAGGTGTAGTAGCTAGTATGTGACACAGATGTGGTACCTGGCATGTAGTAGGAACTCAACGAATGTTAGTGGACTTTCATCTTGTTCTTTTGTCCCCCTTATCAATAAATAGTGATACTTTTTTTATCACAATATTTCATTTTACCTATTCTCAGTTGAGTCTCAGTTCTCCTATCATTTCCCATAAAATCTACTAAAACCCCATTTTTTACACACCCAGCTGCTCTGATTCATTTCTATCATGTTAGCTATTAACTTGCACATGTAGACAGAACACCTCTAAATATTTGTTTCACACAGGAAACAGTTTTGCATTTCATATTTCAACTTCCAGTGGCAGTAGATGGACAGTTTACTGATTAAATGTTGTTGGAACCTGTAAAATATGTTCAGTGTGTAAACTTGCCAGTTACTGTTATCTCAGTTGTTTCTGGTTTAAACAGGGTTGCTAAGAATCCTTCAGATTTCCTCTCTTCTTCAGGTCTTTTCAAAATTGCACTAGGGGGCTTTCCTGGTGGCGCAGTGGTTGAGAGTCTGCCTGCCGATGCAGGGGACACGGGTTCGTGCCCCGGTCCAGGAAGATCCCACATGCTGCAGAGCAGCTGGGCCCGTGAGCCATGGCCACTGAGCCTGTGCGTCTGGAGCCTGTGCTCCGCAACGGGAGAGGCCACAACAGTGAGAGGCCTGCGTACGGCAAAAAAAAAAAAAAAATTGCACTAGGGTTTATGGGAGCATTCTCATACCCTAGTTGCAGGGGAAAAGGGGGTCTCAGTTCTCTGTGCTCAGGATCTGGTGCTGTGTCTTGGGACCCCATCAATCCCTGCTGTAAAATGGCTGCTTTGGACTGGCCCCTGGACCTGTGTACTTTGTCCTCTGAGACACACTGATCTCAGCCAGGTGCTTGAAATCTCTGAGCTCTGGGTCTCCTTATGTCAGGCCTCTACTGGTTCCATGCTGTGTGGCACCAGTGTATTTCCTCACTGAGGCATGCGTGGTCTTTGGGATCATCTGCCTGCCACACGTAGGCTGAGAGGACCAGGCTCATTACCAGAGGAACTTTTATCCTAACCCTTCCCTCATGAATGCTCTATAAGCTTTCCTGTGCTGCACTGACCATTGCATTGGGGTGAGTGTGGGACCTCTAGAGCAGAGGTCAGTAAACCATGACCCTGGGACCAAATCTGGCCTGTGGCTTGTTTTTGTAGGGCCTAAGAGCTAAGAATGATTTTCACATTTTTAAAGGGTTATAAAAAAAAAATTATGACAGAGACTATATGTGGCCCACAAAGTCTAAAATATTTATTATCTGACCATTTATGCAAAAGGATTGCCAGTTCCTGTTCTTGAGGTATGCGGCTTCATCTGTGCCATGTTCGGGGAGCATGGCAGAAGTGAACAGATATGATATTTGTAGAAATGAAAAACTCGTTGAAATTTAAAAGAAATGCATGGATTCATTAGCAAATTAGGCATGGCTTAAGAAAGTATTAGTGAACTGGAAGATCTAACCAAATAATTTATCCAGAATGCTACAAAGAGAGATAAAGAGGTGAAAGAGCGATTAGGAGATATAGAATGTGGAATGAGAGAATCTAGCTTCTGTTCTGCCCAGAAAGCAGAAAGGATAAATAGGAGTGTATTAGTGAGGGTCCTCCAGAGAAACAGAAGCAATAGGATATAGCTATAGATACAGATATAGATATAAATATAGATAAGAGATTTATTATAGGAATTGGCTCACATGGTTATGGAGGCCGAGAAGTTCCTTGGTCTGCAGGCTGCGAGCTGGATGATGTAATTCAGTTTGAGCCAGAAGGCCTGAGAATGAGGGTGGAGGCGGCTGATGCTATAGACCCAAGTCTGATACTGAAAGCCTGAGAACCCAGAGTGCCAATGTCTAAGGGGAGGAGGAAATGGATGTCTCAGCTCAAGCAGAGATGGAACTAATTTGCCCTTTCTTCACCTTTTGGCTCTGTTCTGGTGCTCAGCGGATTGGAGGATGACCACCCACGTTTGGGAGGGCCATCTGCTTTACTCAGTTCAATTCAGATGCTAATCTCTTCCAGGAGCACCCTCACAAACACACCCAGATATAGTGTTTTACCAGGTATCTGGGCATCCCTCAGCCCAGTCAAGTATACAACATAAAATTAACCATCACCAGGAAGAACAATATTTGAAGAGCTGGTGGATGCAGTTTCCCCAGAACTGATGAAAAGCATGGATCCAAAGGTGCAGGAATGCATCTCAAGCAGGATAAATAAAAAGAAATCCAGGCTTTCACCCATTGTAATAAACCAGCAAAACACTAAGAACAAAGAGGTCTTGAAAGCATATTTTAAATTATTAATTCAAATTTATAATGGCCACAGATTATTCAGGATTTCTACTTTCTTGGACCATTTTTGTTATAGTTTTCTGGGAATTTGTTCATTTCATCTGTGCTTTCACATTTTATAGTATAGATTTGAATTGGAGAATTTTTTATGTTTTCTGCCTCATCTGTAGTTGTGATTTTTTTAATCCTTAATATTTATTTTTACTTCTTTCCATTAGTCTTGTCAGAAAGTTTTTAATCTTATTACCATTTCAAACAATGAACTTTTGATTTTGTTGATTCTCTCTATTGTCTGTTTATTTTCTTTTAAATTAGTTTTTGCTCTTACATTTATTATTTCCGTTCTTCTACTTGTTTGGCTTTATTTTGCTGTTCTCTGTTTCATTTTGCTCTTACATTTATTATTTCCTTTCTTCTACTTGTTTGGCTTTATTTTGCTGTTCTCTGTTTCATTTCTTAATATGAATGTTGGTTCATTGGTTTAAACTTTTCTCCTTCAATATGCATTTCCCTCTAAGTACTTCTTTAGCTGTATTCCGCAAATTTTGGCGTGCAATACTTTCATTATAATTCAATTCCAAATTTATTCTAGTTTCCTTTATGATAGCTTCTATGACCCACACATTGTTTAGATGGGTGTTAAAGGTTGAAGTCTGCCTTGCTTTCCATTGCTGCTTTCTAAGCATTATTTCCTCCTCTTTCTCTTAGAAAATTCCCAGCCACCCATCACTGCCTGGTAGCATCCAATTTTGCACTGGAAAGGACACTACTTACTTTTTGGATGAGGAGGCAAGATGCTATTGATTGAAAGAGTTTTGGGGTGCCACAAGCTGTTGCATTTCCTCACCTCAGATTTACTATCCTGATTGCATTGTTCCAGCTTCTGCCAATGTCAGACTAGTTCTTTAAGTTGCCAGTGTGGCCCTGACAGCTGGCATCATTTTATGTGTGTGAGGCCCAGGCGACTCATTTTAGTCTGCCGACACCTCACAGACAGGAAGATTGAACTGGTGGGGGTGGTGGGAGGGTGAGCAGAGAAATGAGCCCAAAGCTGCATCTATTCATCTTCTCAGAACCCAAACTAAGCAATGTAATTCAGCTCGTCTGTTTTGGGCCCCTGAGAACATAGGTATGTTTTGAGCTAGCGGGCACCTTGGAGACCATATGATCTAACATCTTCTTTTGTGGATGAGGAATCAGCTATAACTGTTAATGTTCAAGAAGTTACAGAATCAATTTTTCCATTCACCAAAAAAAAAAAAGGGGGGGGAACTTCTCTGGTGGTCCAGTGGCTAAGACTCCACACTCCCAATGCAGGGGGCCCTGGTTTGATCACTGGTCAGGGAACTAGATCCCACATGATGCGCCTAGGAGTTTGCATGCCACATCTGAGGATCCTGCATACCACAGCTGAGGATCCCGCATACCACAGCTGAGGATCCCGCATACCACAGCTGAGGATCCCACATACTGCAACTAAAAGATCCCACATGCCACAAGGCAGATCCTGCACACAGCAACAGAGATCTGCGTGCCGCAACTAAAACCCGACACAGACAAATAAATAAATAAATACTAAAAAAAAAGTGAGTGTGAAGGTACTGTAAGTGTACTTAAAAAAAAAGAGGTTTTGTGTGCCTATTGCATGCCAAGTATCTTTTTAGGTGCTGGGGGTACAGTTGTAAACAAAACCAAGTCCCTGCCACCATGGAGTTTACACCCTAGGGGAGACAGAAAATCAAGTAAATACGTAGTACATCAGACTTTGGTACGTGTTAAGGAATGTTGCATTGTTTTATAGAGGCCGTTGGTGAAGAGGCGACATTTTGAGTAGAGATCTTAAGGGGATAAACCATGCAGAGATCTGGGAGGATAATAAAAGCGGTAGTAGTACTAACCCATGACTTCTTCCTTCAGAGACTTCACTGAAGACTTCATCTTCAAGTGCTAAGATGTTTCACCATGGGAGGCTGACCAGGGTTCCTGAGGAAGATTTCAGGGTCAGGAGGGAATTTAGGTATTCACAGAAGAATGTGTAGGTCATTTGGAGATGGAGGGTGGAAAGAGAGTGGAGGCAAGAGGTGTAAGATCCATTCTGGTCAGTAGTTGGACAAAAGACTAAAGGATCTAGCATGTAAGATCCAGGATGTAAGAAGCCTTGAATGAAGGCCAGGATGAGTGGCTTGGGTCTGATGAGACTCTTACTCTCCATAAAGCAGTGTTTGATTGGAGATTAGTTTGGAGGTGACGTACAAGACAGATTTCTCACCAAGTTCCAGCTGAGAAAATGTCCTGCACGGGCAGCAGGCCTGAAGCGTGCTCCAGGCTCAGCTTTAAAAAGCCACAAGGTGGGGCTTCCCTGGTGGTGCAGTGGTTGAGAGTCCGCCTGCCAATGCAGGGGACATGGGTTTGTGCCCCGGTCCGGGAAGATCCCACATGCTGCAGAGCAGCTAGGCGCGTGAGCCATGGCCGCTGATCCTGCGCGTCTAGAGCCTGTGCTCCGCAACGGGAGAGGCCACAACAGTTAGAGGTCCTCGTACAGCAAAAAAAAAAAAAAAAAAAAAGCCATGTGGGTCTTTCTTTTCTCTGTGTTCACCCATTGGGAAGGATAATACACTATAGCATCTCTTCCTCTTTTATTTTGCCCAGCCTTTGGCTCACTGTGTCATTTTGGTATAAATTAACACAGAGTTTCTACTCTGGGCAACACTAATGGGGATCTATGGAAATGAATGTGCTATTTAAGTTCCAGGGACCAGGGAGAGTTTCAGGAAAGGACATTGCATGAAACAACCACAGGATGGCGGCACTTCACACTCACTTCGTGAATTTTTCACATCAAATTTCAAAGGCTTCTAGCAATTCCTAGGCCAAAGAAACCCTGCAACATTCTTTGGTAATGAGTTACACATACATGCAACATTTCCTCACAAAGACTCAGAAGAATGGGAAGCCTTCTAGGACGATCATTTAGGAGTACAGGGTAAAAGTTTTGCTCAGTCATTGCTGCTTGTGTTCATAACCTGAGCCTGAGGATGTTTGATCTTATAAAAATATGTGATAATATCTGTTATTTATGGAGCGCTTAGCCTAATGCTTGGCACTTAGTCTTACATGTGTCTGCTTGTTGAATCTTCACAACAGAGTTTGGAAGTTGGGTTTATATGGTTAATTCTCCAGACACAGTCAGTGATAGAGAGATCTGTATGATCTACATACCTCATCTGCCTGACTATGATGCTGGGCCTTTCTTTACATTTTCCAAACTAATACTGCATTGAAGAATAAATTATGTGGCACAATACTACAGACAGCTGTCTTTAATAGAAATCTTCAGCACTCAAAACCAATCCCAATTTACAGAATTGGATGGCACGCACACACCTGGTGATTTTGCCCTTGAAGATTGAATTTCAGTTTTTGTTCCCTAGGAACCAAAAAGGATAAAGTCCATATGCACCTGTCCTTAGGTTTTAAAGGTATCCCTTGGAAACAGCACATGAGATATAAAAATATCCATCTGATGATCTTTGTCTGCTGTCTGGAGGGTTTAGTCCATTTGCATTTATTTTGATTCCTGATATATTCTGATTTATTTATATTTATATGCTTTGTATTTTTTGTGCTGTTTTTGTTTCTTTGCTCCTCCCTCCCCCCCTTTATCTTGGAGGCACTAGTAACCTAAGATCACTTTATATTTTTATTTTTTTAGTAGCTAATGTTCTTTACTATTTTTCTTTTTTTTAATTAAAATTTTATTGAAGTGTAGTTGATTCACAATTTTGTGTTAGTTTCAGGTGTACAGTAAAGTGATTCAGTTATGTATATACATGTATCTATTCTTTTTCAAATTCTTTTCCCATTTAGGTTGCTACATAATATTGAGCAGAGTTCCTTGTGCTATACAGTAGGTCTTGTTGGTTATCCATTTTAAATATAGCACTGTGTACATGTCAATCCCAAACTTAACTATCCCTCCCACCCACCCTTTTCCCCTGGTAACCATAAGTTTGTTCTCTAAGTCTGTGAGTCTGTTTCTGTTTTGTAAATAAATATCTAGGAAGATATTGAATACGGTTCCCTGTGCTATACAATAGATCCTTGTTGTTTATCTATTTTATATATAGTAATGTGTATCTGTTAATTGCAAACTCCCAATTCATCCCCCCACTTCCCCTTTGGTAACCATAAGTTTGTTTTCTATGTCTGTGAATCTATTTTTGTTTTGTAAATAAGTTGATTTGTATCATTTTTTTAAGATTTCACACATACGTGATATCATATGATACTTGCCTTTCTCTGTCTGTCTTAGTGTGATAAACTCTAGGTCCATCCATGTTGCTGCAAATGGCATTATTTCATTCTTTTTTATGGTTGAGTAATATTCCATTGTGTGTGTGTGTGTGTGTGTGTGTGTGTGTGTGTGTGTATATATATATATATATTCCATGTCTTCTTTATCCATTTATCTGTTGATGGACACTTAGGTTGCTTCCATGTCTTGGCGACTGAAAATTGTACTGCTATGAACATTGGGGTGCATGTACCTTTTAGAATTAGAGTTTTTGCCTTTTCCAAATATATGCCCAGGAGTGGGATTACTGGATCATATGGTAACTCTATTTTCAGTTTTTTTAAGGAAACTCCATACTATTCTCCATAGTGGCTGCACCAATTTACATTCCCACAAATAGTTTAGGAGGGTCCCCTTTTCTCCATACCCTCTCCAGCATTTATTATTTTTAGACTTTTTGATGATGGCCATTCTGACAGGTGTGAGGTGATACCTCATAATTTTGATTTGCATTTCTCTAGTAATTAGTGAAGTTTAGCATCTTTTCATGTGCCTGTTGGTCATCTGTATGTCTTCTTTGGAGAAATGTCCATTTAGGTCTTCTGCCCATTTTTTTTTTTTTTTGCGGTACGTGGGCCTCTCACTGTTGTGGCTTCTCCCATTGCGGAGCACAGGCTCCGGATGCGCAGGCTCAGCGGCCATGGCTCACGGGCCCAGCCGCTCTGCGGCATGTGGGATCTTCCTGGACCGGGGCACAAACCCGTGTCCCCTGCATCGGCAGGCAGACTCTCAACCACTGCGCCACCAGGGAAGCCCTGCTGCCCATTTTTTTGATTGGTTGTTTTTTTGATATTGAGCTGTATGAACCGTTTGTGTATTTTGGAAATTAATCCCTTGTTGGCTGCATTGTTTGCAAATATTTTCTCCCATCCATAGGTTTTTTTTTCATTTTGTTTATGGCTTCCTCTGCTGTGCAAAAGCTTTTAAATTTAATTTGGTCCCATTTGTTTATTTCTGCTTTTGTTTACATTACTCTAGGAGATGAATCCAAAAAAACTATTGCTGTGATTTATGTCAAAGAGTGTTCTGCCTATGTTTTCTCTAGGAGTTTTATAGTATCTGGTCTTATATTTAGGTCTTTAATCCATTTTGAGTTTATTTTTGTGTATGGTGTTAGGAAGTGTTCTACTTTCATTCTTTCACATGTAGCTGTCCAGTTTTCCCAGCACCACTTATTGAAGAGACTGTCTTCTCTCCATTGTATATTCTTGTCATCTTTATCATAGATTAATTGACCATAAGAGCGTGAGTTTATTTCTGGGCTTTCTATCCTGTTCCATTGATCTATGTGTCTGTTTTTGTGCCAGTACCGTACTATTTTGATTATTGTAGCTTTGTAGTATAGTCTGAATTCAGGGAGCATGATTTTTCCAGTTCTGTTCTTCTTTCTCAAGATTGTTTTGGCTATTCAGGGTCTTTTGTTTTTTCCATACAAATTAAAAAATGTTTTCTTCTAGTTCTGTGAAAAATGCCACTGGTAGTTTGATAGGGACTGCACTGAATGTGTAGACTGCCTTGGGTAGTATGGTCTTTTTAACAATACTGATTCTTCCAATCCAAGAACACTGTATATCTTTCCATTTGTTTGCATGGTCTTTAATTTCTTTCATCAGCGTCTTATAGTTTTCGGAGTACAGGTATTTTGCCTCTTTAGGTAGGTTTATTCCTAAGTATTTTATTCTTTTTGATGTGATGGTAAATAACCTAAGATCACTTTAAATTAAAGTTTCCATTTGAGTTTTTTTTTTTTTTGAACATGCAGCTGGTATGGGGATTTTGATTCTCTGTGTGAGGGCTGCCTTGTGGATATAAATTCTCAAAGGAGACTTTTTGTCCACCACTTTCTGCTGAGGTCAAGAGAGACAAATGTCCCTTTTGTTTGGCAGGCTTATTCCTTATTGTCTCTTATACAGCATGTGGAACTTTGGTGCCCCAGCTTTGGGTAGGGCTCTACAAAGCATATCTGAATTGAGGATCACCAGTGTAGTGGATGCTGTTGGTACCCTGCCCAGGTACCTACTGGCTGGTTCATCACTCCCAGTTTCTGTGAGTGTGTGAGTCACGGGGTGATCAGGTGTCCCCCTTGATCTTCAGCAAAAGTGTGTTCCTACTTACGTGGTTCTGTGTATAATGGAGCTCTTTATAGACATTGAGCATGTATATTATTAGAAATGAAAGGATCAGCCTGTAGAAATAGTGTCTGACAGAAAAATTCAGTGTCTCTTTCATTTCCCTCCAGTAAGACAAATTCACAGACAAACTAAGGTAATATCAGTAAGATACCAGTTATATTCCTATGGATGAATTATTAAATAGACTTTCTAGTTCAAATCATTCTTAGGTGAGCTGAGGAAAGAAAGAAAGAGAGGAAAGAAGGAAGGAAGGGAAGGAAAGAGGGAAGGAGGGAAGAGTGGTCTTCATGCTTGATGACTCCTGGATAGGCTGAGTAGCGAAGCTTTAAGATGGAATTAGCTGGAAGATCAAACCTGAGAATGCAGAGATGAAAGCACAATTTAGACAGTTTTCTAACGACATGTCCCAGCTGTAAAGCCACACCACATGAACATCCCTCCTCTCTTACCCTTGCCTTCTTTCTCTACCCAACTCCCTAGCTCACCTAGTTTCCTGTTGCACTTGACAGTAGCAGGAGTCATCATTAATGAATCCTCTGATGGATGTCTTTCAAAAAAGCTTTAGCGTTTTCTTGAGAGAGATCTGGTAACTATTCGAATTAGGAGATCTCCTGTTAAAATATGTCCAAAAATTCTTCGAGAGATGAAGCCAAATTTCCTTCTCTTTGAGTGTAAGCTAGACTTAGTGACTCCATTCTAATGAATAGAAACTGGTGGAATTGATAGTGTAACTTCTTAGAACAGGTTATAAGAGGGCTTGTGCCTTCCTCTTTGCTTTCTCTCGGATCACTGGCTCTGGGGGGAAATCAGCTGCTGTGTTGTGAGGACACCCAAGCAGCCCTATGAAGAGGTCCACGTGGGGAGTAATCAAGTCTGTGGATAGCCAGCAAAGAACTGAAGGCTCCTGCCAGCAGCTGTGAGTGAGCCATTTGCAAACATATCTTCTAGCCCTGTCAAATCTTCTGATGACCATAGCCCTGCCTCAGATCTTGACTGCAATATGCAGAACCAGAACTGCCCGGTGAAGCCAGTCCCAAGTTCTTGACCCACAGAAACTGTGTGAGATAATAAATGTTTATTGTTTTAAGCTGTTAAGTTTTGGGGATAATTTGTTATGCAGCAACAGATAACAAATACATTCCTTCACATAAAGTTGTGTGTCATCAGAACAGGATAATTTGTCTGTGTTTGTGGTGGGTATGTAGGGATACTGGTTAACCTTGGAAGCCTGAGGGTAACCACTGGAAGTCCTGGGTTGTTACTGGCACCCTGCTGATACTTGCCCTTGCTGGCAAGGCCTCTTCAGCGGTCTGGCCTCCAGGGCTGATGCCCCCATGAGACTTCTGCACAGAACCAGTATGTGACACACAGCATTGCCAGAGACAAGGCTCTGCACTGCATCCTTTGCAAAACTCCCCCCAAAACCATCTTCCGTGTCCCTTTACAATAAACAATCAAATTCCTTTTAGAATTTCGTGCATGAGAAAGATTTTTATGCCCTGAGAAATATTTTGTTTCCTTCAGTTAGATAAGGAGAACCACACTGCTCTCTCTCCTTGCCTTGCTGCCAGGGAGGCTCCAGTGCATTTTTGGTGCTTGATGGCATCAGCTCCCCTCCGGCTAGTTTCTGGGGAATCACCATCTTCCCACTCACCAAGGCTGGACTTCAGTTCATTTACTTTTATTTTCATCGGCTTCTTCAACCTTTTGTTTACACTGACTCACCTCCTTTGGATAGAGGTGGTGATCAGGAATGTGGGTCCCTCTGCAACCTCCTCCCAGTTGATGGGGCTGCCAGAAACCTGTCCCAACATGGGCTCCTTGCAAAGAGTCTGTGATGGTGGTCATGGTCCTGCCCCCTCTTCCCAAGTCTGGAGCCGAGGGAAACCGCTGTGAGTGCAAGGTCTAGAGCTGCCTGAGCCAAGATACAGGGAAGGGCAGTTAGTGAGGGGAAGGCTCAGCTCTTCTAAAAGGTGGATAAAGCCATTGTCCTCCTGTTTTGGTAGCAAACAAGGGCTTGAGACTGAGTAATCAAGGTTCCCACGTTCACTGAGAAGAGGGAGAATGTGCATGTGTGTGAGAAGAGAGGGGAAGAGAGAACGATTTGTGGGGGTGAGATGAGCCGGTGGGGGTCCAAGGATCAGCCCCAGGACCCTGCTCCATTAGTCCCAGCTGTCAGTGGGGAGGTCTCTGAGCACTCCTTCCAGAGGCTGACCTCCAAGGACGAGCCTGAGGCTGGGCTTGGCCAGAGTCTGGTCTGACGCCAGGGGCTGCTGGGAGGCAGGCGACACAGTCCTGCCAGCAGAACTGGAGGCCCTAGAGCCCTGCGCCTTCTGGTCCAGGGTCTGGCTTGGGCTAGCAGGGTGATGTGCGGTCCCTGCAAAATGAACAAGACAAGAATGAGGATGTGGGAGATTTCCCTACAGTTTTCTGGTGTGGAACTGGAGCTCTCTGGAGCTGCCCTGTGCTGTCATTAGCTTTCAGTCCTATTTAGTGATGTGAGAATGGTCGGATCACCCTCAGGCATCTAGGTGCACCTTGGCCTAGTCTTGGCATAAACAGCTGTGTAGGAGGAGCTGGCTGGAGAACTAGATTTTGAATGCTGGCCTTAGGCTAGACTCTGTGAGCCTGGTTTTCTTGAGAATAAAATTGGAGCAATAATAACAGCCTCACAGGTGGCTACCAGGGTCAAATATGATAATAGGGTTGTGGAAACTGTTTGGATCAACCCCAGAATGGTGCTCCTGCTAATCAGATCCATTTCCAGCTCTTTCTCTTACTTGTTTCCCTCCTTCAACTCTGAGTTGGGGGCAATTACTGGCTTGTTCTTCACCAAATCCAGTTCCAGGGACATAGAGATAGACTAAGTTTACATCGTGGATGGTATGGCCTGTGGCTGAAGCCCAGGCTTTGATGGGCACCATGTCCATGTGTGACCTCCAGGCTCCTCCCCGTCCCCGCTTGATGCAGGTAGAATCACAGGATGGACAGAGCCAGGGTTCCCCACATCACTGTAATGGAGCAGGACCCTATGGGGCCTTCCTGGGACAGGCTTTCCCCCATATCCTCTGCTTTAGCTGTTCTCTGAAGTACCTACGTAACAGTATTTGATGCACATTTCCTGAGTTGTTTCATAGATGTGAAAACACCCCACCAAATGGAAGAGGTTAACTACTTGATGACCATGAGCACATAGCCCCAGGCCTCCTGGAGCCTAAGGACTGATAACATTAACCCCTGTGACACCACCCTGTTCCCTCACCATCAGCCAATCAGAAAACTGTGCATGAGCTGATCACACACCCTATGATCCCCTTCCCTCACCTAGCTTTTAAAAATGCTTTGTCGAAATCCTCTGGGGAGCTTGGGACTTTTAGGGCATGAGCCACCTGTCTCCTTGCATGACACTGCAATAAACCTTTCTCTGCTCCAAACTCCGACGTTTCAGTTTGTTTGGCCTCACTGTGCGTTGGGCATGTTGCAGCAAAAATAGAAATAAGACTTAAATAGAAATGAGACTTTTCTTTTCTGATAAACAAGGAAAATAAGGAAACAATGAACAGGCTGGGGAAACAGAATAAACAGGCCTGAAAGAGTTAAGCAATCTTGGTTATTCTTTAGTGGTTACTACTAACAAACACTTGTAGCTAGACTTGTCCTTCACAAAGCTAATTACTCTCTGACTCCATAGGAATTGTTCTCTGCACCTGGCATTCTTCTCCCCCTACACTCCCCTGTAGCATTCTGCATTTCAAAAAGAATGTCTTGATAACTTCAGGGACACCAGATCTGGTTGCTGAGCTGCCTGAGGCCAGCTTTGGCTGTAAATTTGCAGAAGAAAAGAAAAACATGCAAGACCTTCATTACTTTGAGCCTGACCACCTACCCCTGGGATATAAACCTCTATTCCCTAGGGAGGGGAGCACAGTTCTTGAGGCCCTAGCCCACAGTGTTCCCTCTTTGCCTGGCAAAGAATAAAGGTACTCTTTCTCATTCCTCCAAAACTCTGTCTTCATATTTCCTTTTGGCATCAGTGCACAGAGAGCCAATATTTTGGCATCAGGCACACAAACTTACGTTAACATTACCACTTGGGAAGAAAGTGGTCATTAAGTGGAAACACCCAATTTGGACATTATGGAGTGAGAAATAAAGTTTTATTGTGTTTGAGCCATTAGCTGTTTTTGGCCTGTTTGTTACATCAGTGTCATTCTAGTGCTAACTTCAAGAAAGAGAAGCTAAATGAGGGCAGCAACAGAGGCTACTGGAGTTTTCCAGGGAAAGATTAACCATCTTCCTCAGCTCTCCCCCACACCCTAGTCCCACTGATGTGTTCACATAACCCTTTCATATACTGTAATATTGACTTAATCAGCATAAAATGGAAAGAAAGAGCTTTAGATCTGTAATAAAAAATTCAAATTTGGAGAGGGGCAAACTTTAGATCAGCAGCAGTAGAGAAAGGAGGGGAAGGGAGTGGGTAAGGTGGACAGGAACAGTGGGACTGTAGGTGAGGTAGGAGATAGATGGGGCCACCCCCCAAGGGTAAGCAGCTAGAGTTCATTCCCCATGGACAGAAACTCCAAAATATCAATAGCAGGACGATCAAGAGAGGAGGCTGGGTCCTGCCCAGATAAGAGATAAAAGACCACATATTTCTCATTCTTGAAGTCAAGGAGACCTTCCTGGCTAGAAAGCTCCTTGGAGGTCAAAAGGGGAGTGATGTCAAGGCCACCCATAGGCCTCTTTGCTGGAATCCATCTTGGCTGAGAGATGCTCACACACACAGGGGAGGACCCTGAGATATACCAAATACAGACTCAGAACCAGGCAAATCAAAATGATAGGCCAAAGGAAACCCAGAAGAAATGCCCCATATAAGTGATTTAAATTACCACAAGGGCGTGACTCTCTCTCTGAGCCCACCCGTGTGTCTATCCACAAGTACTGTACTTTTTCCTCCTAATAAACACTTTGTTTCACTACTTTCCTTCTTTGTGGGAACTCTTTTCTGCAAAGCTGAAGGGTCAGGGCCTTATCACTGACCATTTGTCTAGTGGCTAGGATTCTGCACTCTCACTGCTGCAACCCTACCTTAATCTGTGGCCGGGAACCAAAACCTTGCTTAAAGCCACTGCAGGCCGAGGCCACCCAAGATCATGGGCACATGAATGGACCACTGTCAAACCAATGTAACTTTCTTGCTTTCTCATGTTAAATGTTTTATAAACCTATTTTTTCCTTCCATCGGTGTCCAAATAGGTTCATTCCATTTTTTTGTCTTGTTTTTGTTGGTGATATGACAACATAGTATCACATTTACTCCATTTCCTGCCCTGTGTGGAAAAATTAGGTGAATTCAAACACCTTCTATAGGGACTTCCTTGGTGGTCCTGAGGGTAAGACTCCACTCTCCAAATGCAGGGGGCCAGTGTTCAACCCCTGGTCTGGGAACTAGATCCTGCATGCATGCTGCAATTAAGAGTTCACATGCCGCAACTAAGAGTCCGCATGTCGCAACAAAGGGTCCATGTCGCGACTAAGAGTCCGCATGCCGCAACTAAGCCCTCATGCTGCAACTAAAGATCCTGCATGCCACAATGAAGACCCAGCGCAGCCAAAATAAATAAATAATAAAAAAACAAACAAAAAAGCCCCTCCAAAACACTTTCTTCTGCTCCACAATAAGTGCCAGCCGTTCGCTCTTCTGCATTCCATCTCTCAATGAGGCTTCCAAGCTATTGATGGACTGCAGCTGATCTTGCTGACAAGAATGTCTGTAGTTTTGAAATGCCTTCCATATATTTTGGAGACTTACCAGGAATAGGTTCTACATTGACATAGACCTCTTGTCCTCTTTTTGTAACATCCACTTGTTTATGGCTTATTTTAATACTTATTGCTATTCCAATATCAACAAGTGTTTGCTAGGGATACACACAGGTACCCTTTTTTGCTCCGGATCTGCTTCTACAGTCACTCTCTGCACTATTGGAGCTCGAGAACTGAGGATTTTCATCTTCAGGGAAATACTGCTACGTGCTTAAATTCTTCTTGGTTCTGTTTCCTAGAGATGCCTATATGTTACAAAGGCATCAAATAAATGATAAGTAATTTCTGCACTAAAAATTCTAACTCCTAAACTCTCAGCCATTTCTTGTGCATCTCATTCAATTTCCACATCGAAGGTCAAAATTACCGCATATTGACACTTTAATTTTGACACAGGGACGTTCCTTGGAAAATGAGATCAGCTCAGAGACGGTCTCTTTCAATTTGACCTTTCCTCACTCCCAAGGTAGAGATGGTCTGTGATTATTCACCTCTGAAGCTCTGTGACACCTTTTTTGGAATGTGTGTGGCTTTTCCTCACCCTGTTATCCTAGCTATTCCAGTGCTGCTCTTTTCTCTAAGAGAATACAAACTGGTTCTGGTGGGAGTAGCAGCTGCTAGATGCAAATCTCCCTATTTCTCCTCCTAAAGAAAATGCTTAAAACAACACACAAAACAAATACCTCCTCCATCCCTGGCAGCTGTGATCCGTGTCAGCCAACCTCAGAGCATCTTAAAGGATCTGGATGGGACACAAACCCAATGCTCCTACATTGGGTTAAATAGCCAGATATTAAGAGGATATGACACGGGAAATGACAGACTCGGGAAAGAGAGTGAAGAAGACAAAGTCATTTCAGAAACGAAGATGAAATGACTAAGAACCACCACCATAGAAAATGTGAGAGACTCAGGGGATAGAAATGAGGGAAACAACCCTGGTATTTCCCCATTTTACAGACATTCCTCCTCCTCCTACCAGCTCATGTTCATTGGTTCTCTGTGCCAGGAAGTCTGTGTAGCACTTCACATGCATAATCCCACCTCATTTGTACCACCCCTCGAGGTTGCCTGTGATTCACTCTTGTTTTATTTTGCCCAACTTCATACAGCTAATAATTGCCAGAAATCTGATTTCAATCCTAGATGTATCTGATTTCACAGCATTTGCTCTTTACATTTTCCCACGTGGCCTTGTAAAAGTAATCATCGTGAAATAGAATTTACCTTCTTTGGTGAGCTGGGTGGCATTTTTGGAGTTGCGTTTAGCTGTGTCCTCTGAATCTCTGGCTGTGGCTCTGCCTTTGAAAGATTTGTGGCTCTTTTCAACTTCACGTAGCTGCAGGAAAAAAAATGAAAGGTTGATCCTGGTCAGGGAAATGAGTGTTTGAGTTTCGGAGCCCAGGATGGTGAGATCTAGAGGGCAGCTACCTTAAATAGCCGGTTCTTGTCCTCACCGCTGGTTGGAGAGGGCACCTGGGACTCAGGTTTGCATGGCATTTGAAGGAACACCTGGCCGGGGAGGACAGAACCTCTGCCAATCCTGTATTTCAATGCTTTTCTATACCTGGGCAGGAGGACAGTGAGAGCAACAGAAGGAAGTGTGGGTGGGGAACTGGCAGTGAGGCTGATGAGATTAGTTCCAGAAGGGGGGGTGAGGAAGCAAGGAAGGCAGGGCTTAGGGAGGGTGAAGAAGGTGGGGTTGGGGGCTGGGAGAGCAGAAGAGGCAGTCAGCGTGTCAGCAGGTGTTGAGAGAGGCTGCCCCAGTGTGGAGGGGACTTAAGAGACTCCTTAGGTCATGGGGCACAAGCACTACGCTGTTCTGACAATGCTGTTTTCTTTAGTATTTCTAGTTTTAGTTTTAATAGGTAGGAATTACTGTGGGTACTGGTTTTATTGTGTATGAACGTTGGTTTAATCTATTGAGTTTCTCCTGTTCTTTAGCAACCGCTCAAAATTTAAGTCATTACTGTTATGTATTCCCAAATACCCTCAGAATATAAATGCATGTCATTGAGTCTCTCAAGGCTGCTTCCTGCCATGCAGATAATTTGGGGTTTGGTTTAGAGGAAAGCCACTTAAAGAATACAACTGGGCTCAAAGAGCAAATTAGCAAAAACCAAAAACATCACATCTTTTTGAATGAAAATGCCCGACAGACTCACCGCTTGGATTTTCTTTCTCAGCTGGGCATTAGCTCGGGAAAGGCTTTTGGAAACTGAGTTCAGGTAGTAAATGGCCAGGCTGCAAGAGAAAAGCATGCTCCGGGGGTACTGTGATCTTGGAAAATGGCAAGAGCTGGACACATTTCCCGAAGAATCACAACAGGCTTCCTGGAATAGGTGACCAGGATCTGCCTCTGGGCAGGGTGGAGGGAGGTCTTACCATCATCTTAAGTTCTCCACTTAACATCATTGACAAGGTCTTGGACATCCCTGTTCTCTCTCTATTTTATTGAACACATTTCTAGTTCTCAGAGTGTTTAATAAAGGTTAACTAAAGGAATCAGTCCTCTTCTGGGGAACCTGAAGAGGCAGGGGAGAGGCAGGGTTTCTTGTCTGCAGAAACAGCTGCTTGTGTTTCCTGGATACCTGCCCTGTGTCAGGCTCTGTGCCATGTGCATCCCACTCCACGTCTCACTGGTTTTGATGAAACCCTGTGAAGAAGAAAGGATGACTCCCGTCTTTACAGGTCAGCATCCTGGAATGCAGAGTTTAAGTCACTTGCCCCAGGCCGCCCTATCTATTTGCACTTGTCGGAGACCACATTTGATGCCAAAGCCTTCAAGTGCGGAGAGAGGAGAGAGAGGTGCTAAGTGACCTGCTCCAAGCTTGCCTAGAAACACAACTGCACAGACCCCAAAGGCCCTCTACCCAGGGTGCACTGATGGGAATGTCTGTCCTGGGCTTGTGGTTTTCAGAGTCCAGCCCCCACTGGCTGACTGGGTGGCTGGGTGTCCTTTGAGGCTATAGCCTGGGCTTCCCTTTCACAGGATCTAGGATTTGGGGCTTGTCCTGGATGTACCACCTGAGAAGGAGGGGCCACAAAAGCCCGGGATGCCTCCTGGACTGGGTGCTCCAACAGCCTGTCCTTATCTGTCACTTTTCTTGGGTCTTCTGATCCTTGCCCTCAGGGTGGATCCTGAGGTGGAGCCACTTCAGCAGAATCCTCGAGCTCTCTTACAGGCAGAAGGGAGGAACCACGCAGCCTTTGGTAGAGTATGGGTCAGAGGCTGTCCCGTGAGCTTCCTGAAGCAAAGACTCAGAGGACCGTGGGCGACAAGAGGCCAGAAGGAGGACAGGCAAGGGACCACCATCTGTTGGGAAGGCGCCCACGAGGCCTTGCCCTCTCTCCTAACTCATAGCCCATTTGTTAGGGAGGAACCAGAGATCAGAGAAGATAAAATGCTCCTGGGTGGCTGTGTTCCTCCTGAGGCTGTTTCCAAGCTTAGCATTTCCCTGTGCCGCCCCGTAAGGTCAGGTTTGGTGTCTGGGTTCCAGAATTTCCTCAGGTGGTTGTCACTACCATGTCAGCCCTCCTTCATGCCGGGACTAGAAGCAGAGGATGTCTGAAGTCAAGGATGTAAGGAAACACACCTATTTTGGAGAGCAATTCAGCACTATCTTCAAAGATTGAAGAAACGCATACCTATGACCCAGCAATACCACTTCTAGAAGTCTATCTTAGAGAAAACTGTAATATGTGCGCAAGGACACATACAAGGAGATAGCCAAAAAGTGGAAACAACCTATCTCTATGCAGAGAAATGGTGGTTTAATCACACAACTGATAAAAGAAATGTTCACATATTGAGGTATGGGGAAGTCATTCTGGTTTATACATGAGCTAACTTGAATGTTATGCTAACTAAAGCAGCCTGCTTGTGACCTATCAAGCATACCTTGTACATCTGCTTTTTTTTTTTTTTTTTGACCTCGCGACTTGCGGGATCTCAGTTCCCTGACCAGGGATTGAACCCGAGACACGGCAGTAAAAGCCCAGAATCCTAACCACTAGGCCACCAGGGACCTCCTGTATCTATTTTAATTATGAAAGAAAAGGGCACATTGACCAGAAGTAAAGAATGTCCATGTGAAAAATAAAGATTAAATGTCTCCTTTCCTAGGATTCCAATGCTGGTCCTCCTTTGATGATAAGATTCGCTTCCCAGATGCCAAGGCCATGCTGACTCGCTGTGTATGTGCTGATCTGTTTTTTTTTTTTGAAACCTTGAAAGAATGTATCCCTGATTTGTTTAATGTTCTTTGTTCTGTCAAGATATAAAATTGTGCTGAAAACCATGCTTCTCTGGAGCAACTTCTCAGAGTTATCTAAGAAGCTGTCTTCTGGGCTATAGTCCTCAGTTTGGCTCAAATAACACTCTTTTCTATTCCTATTACAGATTGTTTATTGATTATTTTTGCGACACAATGGAATACAGCAGGGCCATGAAAATGTGTGCTCATGTATCCACATGAAAAAGTCCCCCAAACATAACGTGAGTGAGGAAAGCTGTGTAGTCTGAACGAGTCATGAAAAATTTTTGAACTCAGAAAGCAATAGTACATACACGTGATTAAATGGTCCAGATTGGAAATGATGAAAACTAATCCAAATAGTGGTCACCTTTGGAGAGGGAGGGAGAGAGAAAGACTGGGTGGGGCTTGAAGTGTAACATTTCTTTCTTTTAAAAAGAGAGACTGATCTGAAGCAAATATTGCTAAATGTTAACATCTGTTTAATCTTGTGATCTTGTACATGCTTGTCTGTATGTTTCTGTACGTTAGGAATATTTCACAATTTCCTGCCCGGCTCCTTCCTTGAGCGTTCATTGTTTGCCTCCTACGCCCCAGGCATGGGGCT
Source organism: Monodon monoceros (assembly GCF_005190385.1). NCBI lineage: Eukaryota > Metazoa > Chordata > Mammalia > Artiodactyla > Monodontidae > Monodon > Monodon monoceros. The sequence continues at coordinate 28,855,217 of NW_021703769.1, read as the reverse complement.
GGTGTTGGGGATACAGATATCGCCAAGTCCACCCACATCTTCAGTCTGTGAGAGGGATGGTGACAAATGCACCGAACACTCTAGTGCACGGGGTGCTCTGTAGAGAAGTCCTGCGGGCCCAGCCAGGGACAGGCTGCATCAGGCCTCAGCTTTCTTGGGGAAGGGGTGTTTGATATTTCCAGTGGATGTTTTGGAGGGTGCTGCAGACAATGCCAGTACTCACCTTATGCTTTGGGCCCTATCTTCAGTGTGCTCACTGAAAGACTTACAGCTGCCAGTGTAGCCCCGCCCCACACTCGGAAACCATTCTGTCCATGAAGGCAGCTGGCCCAAACTGCCGGGCAATTAACCAACGCCTCTTCCCTTCCACATCTCCCAGCAACACTCAACCAGTGATGGATGGGAGCTGGTCTACAGATGCCCTGGATCCCTCACCCTTGAGCGGGATAACTCAGAGGCACACTTTCCCAGAACTCCCAGCAGGATTAAAGTCACCCCAGTAGTAAGAATGCACCTTCCTGTCCCTTCTCTGTCTTACTTCCCTACACACACTGCTCTCTCCAATTGCAATTTAGATTGTGTTTAAGTCTTTGTCTGAGGATCTGCTTCTGGGAAATCCAGATTGAGAGGGCAAGAAAGAAGGACCTGCCAAGGAAGTCTCGGGGAGGTTTCCACGAGGCAGAGCCATGGCCCCTGGCTAACTTACAACATCAGCAGGATGGCTGGAATGATCAGGCCTGGATTGGCGAGGAAAGCAAAAATCTTGCCCAGGAAGGTTGGGAAATCGTTTTCGACCGTCTCTTGGATGACGTCATACATTCTGTTTTTCCCACTGGAAAGAGGAGAGAATACATTATAGCGTGCTGTGAAGTTCATATGGCATAAACAATTGTGTCCATACCCTGGAGGGTCCAGGCCGCCACTCACGACTACTCTCCTGGAAGAACAGAGCTCTTCTCCACAGGGACTGCAGTGGAAAAAGCCCCCACGTGGGGCTGCTCTGTAGGCGAGGGCTTAGAACTGCCTTAGCACCCTGGCTCCCAGCTTCAAGTCCTCGGGGCCTCACAACCTCTCAAACTACCTCGGTCTCCTGTGCCTGGTACCTTCCTCGGCAAGATGAAAATGGGTTTTCTCCTATACTCTCATGGGAGAAAATGGCCTGTGATGTAGCTATGAGACCGACGTGGAGCTTCCTCTGGGTCCCTGGGCCTGGAGGCAGCTCTCCAGATACTGATGTGATGGACAGCCTCATGGTGACTCAAAAATACCTACAATTAGTCTTCAGATGAGAATTCCAGTATTGCCTAGGGCAGGCTCCTGGACAGTTTACAACAGTAATTTTGATTTTCTTCAAATACCTAAGAACCATTATGCAGACTGCCTTCCACAAATACCTGCCCAGAGATTACTGTCTGCTCCTGGCTTTTGGTTGGTAGCTTTGGTGCCAAGAACTGGAATTTATGGTTTGAAATTCCTGGCTTAAATCCTCTCTCCTCCATTTATTAGCTGTGGGACACCATGGACAACTTACTTACTCAGTTTCTGCCTGTATTCATACCCTCACTCTCCCCACTAGAGCTGTACTTTTCAATGTGGTTATTAAAATTAAATTAAATTAAATTAAAAATTCAGTTTCTTAGTCACACATTTCAAGGAGTCATGTGACTAATAGCTACTATATTTGAGGAGCAGATGTGGATTTTTTCCCCTCATGTAGAAAGTTCTATTGGTTAGTGCTGCAGAGGTTTGATATCTTTGGGCAAGATACTGAAAATTTCTCTGCCCTGGTTTCCTCGTCCGTATAATATAGTACAATAATAAAATAGTATATACAATATGGTATTATAAATATAATAACAGCATTTGTCTCAGATTGTTCAGAGGACATAGACATGAATTCATATAAAACATTGAGTATGGGGCTGTCAAATTATAAGTGCCCTCCAAAATGTTGCATCTAGAAGCTTCATTTTTCTCTTATGTGTCAATCAGGGGTTAGCAAACAATGGCCCATGGACCAGATTTGGCTTGTTACCTGTTTTTATAAGGCCTGTGGGCTAAGAATGGCTTTTACATTTTTAAATAATTGGAAAAATATCAAAAGAAGAATAATATTTTGTGACACATAAAAATTGAAGTACGAAATTCAAACTTCAGTGTCTGTAAATGTTTTATTGGAACACAGCCACGCTCATCTATTTATGTATAGTCTCTGGTTGTTTTTGCGCTATAACAGCAGAGATGGGTGGTTGTGTTAGCAAACACCTGTGGCCACATCTCAACGCTCAGTACTGCTGCACAGCACACTACAAATTGCAATGATGTAGTTATAACATGGCAGCATTTCAAGTGCCATGCACATCACCGCATCATAACATTTAATTTATCATTAGTAGTATTATTTGGCTGTGCCCTGCAGCTTGCGGGATCTTAGTTCCTCGACCAGGAACTGAACCCGCACCCTCGCCAGTGAAAGCGCAGAGTCCTAACCACTGGACCACCAGGAAATCCCTATTATTTTTTAAATTACTACTGCATACCCATTTTGTAAAAACAAGAAAAGTGGACTTCAAATATGATGCTTAAGTCACAATAGAATGTGGATTATTTTGTCATTGAATTATGACGTATTAGATGATGCATTAGTTTTCAGTGACTACTGTGTAACCAATTACCATACTGGAGGCTTAAAACAATACAAATTATTTTCTTACAGTTCTGGAGGCCAAAAAGTCTGAAATGGTTTCACTGGACTGGAACCAAGGTGTCAGCAGGGCTGCTCTCCTTTCAGAGGGAGGCTCTAGGGAAGAATCTGTTTCTTTTTCTCAACTTTTACAGCTTCATTCCCTGCATTCCTTGGCTCATGGTCCCTTCCTCTATCTTCAAAGCTAGCAGCATAGAATCTTCAAATCTCTTTCTGCTTTCAAGGTCACATCACTTACTGCTCTTCTATAGTCAAATATCTCTTTGCCTCCCTCTAATAAGGACACGTGATTTAGGGCCCATCTGGGTAATTCAGACAATCTCCCCATCTCAACATCCTTAATCAGATAAACAAAGACCATTTTGATGTATAAGGTAACATCCACAGGTTCCAGGGATTAGGACCTGGATATCTTTGGGAGCCATTATTCAGCCCACCAGTCTGCTCTCTGGCCTCCAAACATTCACACTCATTCCACCTGTAAAATATATTCACCACCATCCCTACACGCCCCAAAGTCTCAACCTATTACAGCATCAACTCAGAGTCCCAAAATCCCATCTAAATATCATGGACTCAAAAGTCCCAAATCTCATCTAAATCAGGTGTAGGTGAGACTTTGGGTATGATCCATTTTGGGGCAAAATTTCTCTCTATCTGAGGAGCTGTGAAACTAGAAAGCAAGTTATTTACTCCCAAAATACAATGGTGGGTCAGCCATAGGATAACAGTTATAGATATTCCAATTCCAAAAGGAAGAAAATGGAAGGAAGAAAGGAATCACCAGTTCCCAGCAATTTTGAAGTCCAGTCAGCCAAATTCCATTAGATTTCAAAGGCCTGAGAATGATTTTCTCTCGGCTCAACCCTCTGTGCCTGCCTGCAGCTCTGCCGTCCAGGCCCAAGACTCTGGCCTCGGAGTCATCCTTCCTTTTTCTTGAAGAGTAGCACAGGTTTCAGCTGAGTAGATTTGATCAGCCTGTTTACTGACTATAGAATATTTGGAGTCCAACAGCTTTCCTTCATTTTGTCTCTTCTCTGCCCCTTTCAGTCCAAGCTCTGATACTGCTCATACAACAATCTCAAATACCTGGTGGGGCTTCCATGTATGTTGTGGGAATTCAGTCCATTACACAAGAGGGTACTACACAGATCTTTCCTGGATAATTCCATTTCTATTTCTGGCTTCTGCTGAGATGGTTGAGAGGATCCGAGTTACATGCTTAAAAGAATCATCTGTGTGAATGAATATTCAGATCCTTCAGAAGCACTAGCAAAATGTTGTCCAGCCTCCTCCTTGGCTTTCTCCTTAGAGCGTGCTTTCCTAACAGTGGACCTGTTTTTAGAGTCTTCTGCAAACTGGACAGACTGAGAATTTCCCAAATCATCAAGTCCTGGTTCCTTTTTGCTTATCAGTTCTTTCCTCAATTTATCTCTTTCTTCTCACATTTTTAGTATAAACAGCAAGAAGAAACTAGGCTGCACCTTCAACACTTTACTTAGAAATATCCTCAGCTATAATCTCCAAAATATACAAACAGATCATATAACTCAACAACAACAAAAAAACAACCCAACTGAAAAATGGGCAGAAAACCTTAACAGACATTTCTCCAAAGAAGACATACAAATGGCCAGTAGGCACATGAAAAGATGCTCAATATCACCAATTATTAGAGAAATGCAAATCAAAACTACAGTGAGGTACCACCTAACACTGGTCAGAATGGCCATCATTAAAAAGTCTACAAATAACAAATGCTGGAGAGAGTGTGGAGAAAAGGGAACCCTCTTACACTGTTGGTGGGAATGTAAGTTGGTGCAGCCACCACGAAAACAGTATGGAGGTTCCTCAGAAAACTAAAAATAGAACTACCATATGATCCAGCAATCCCACTCCTGGGCATATACCTGGACAAAACTATAATTCAAAAAGATACATGCACCCCTATGTTCATAGAAGCACTATTCACAATAGCCAAGACATGGAAACAACCTAAAGGTCCATTGACAGATGAATGGATAAAGAAGATGTGGTACATATATACAATGGAATATTCCTCATCCATTAAAAAGAACAAAACAATGACATTTGCAGCAACATGGATACAACCAGAGATTATCATATTAAGTGAAGTAAGTCAGAAAGAGAAAGATAAATATCATATGATATCACTTATATGTGAAATCTAAAATATGGCACAAATGAATTTATCTACAAAACAGAAACAGACTCACAGATATAGAGAACAGACTTGTGGTTGCCAAGGGGGAGAGAGGGAGGGGGAGGGATGGACTGGGAGTTTGGGATTAGTAGATGCAAACTATTATATATGGGATGGATAAACAACAAGGTCCTACTGTATAGAACAGGGAACTATATCCAATCTCCTGGAAAAAAAACATAATGGAAAAGAATATTAAAAACATGTATATATGTGTATAACTAAATCACTTTGCTGTACAGCAGAAATTAGCACAACATTGTAAATCAACTATACTTCAATTAAAAAAAAACAGAGAAAAAAGTTTTTACTAAGATTGATCTTCAAAAAAAGAAATATCCTCAGCTGTGGACTTCCCTGGCAGTCTAGTGGTTAAGACTCTGTGCTTCCACTGTAGGGGGCGTGGGTTCAATCCCTGGTCGGGGAATTAAGATCCCACATGCCACACGGTGCAACCAAAAAAAAAAAAAAAAAAAAGAAAAAGAAAAAAAAAGAAATATCCTCAGCTAAATATAGAAGTTTATCATTTACAAATTCAGCTTTCCATACGACTGAAGGACATAGTTTATCTAAGCTTTCTGTCTCTATATAACAAGGATACCCTTTCCTCTAGTTTCCAAAATCATGGTCCTCATTTACCAGTGATGAAGTAATTAAATTGTAGGAGCTGAAGGAATGTATTCAGAGAAAATATACTTAAGACTTTTAGATTTTCCAGCAAGAGCAGTTGCTTGAAGAGTTGAGGACATTCAAACACAAGGCAAGTGATCTCAGGTGGTTTTCTTTGGCTCTTAATGAGCCAATAGATGTTTCTGATACTGCTTAGTTGTTATTCGAGGAGTTAATGCCAAGTCTGAAGTGACTGAAGAATTAACTCCTATGAATATTCTGTGCAGGACATATATGGGTGAAATTTTCTCAAAGAAATTGAGAAAACACTAATTTAGTACAACTGAATGGAATGGAATTCAGTACAACTGAAATGAAGTGGAATCTGCTATGATGTGCTACAACTGATAATGGTCAAACTATATGTAGAGCAGAAGTCAGAGCTGAACAAATTAACAAAGCTTGTGAAAATTTCAGTGTGTGCACACTATGGTTATTCATTTTCTTATTCATCAGTAAGTAATTTGTAGAAAATATTTGAATCTATCATGTACAATTGAGTCAATAGTGTCAATGGTAAACTTCATTTGTTCTCATGACTTAATCATTTTCATATCTGTGAATTTTTATCAGAAATAGAAACTGAATATCCTGACTTGCCCTACTGCACAGCAGTCCGATGGCTTGGCAGTAATAAAGCTTTATGGCAAATTTTTTTTCTATGGTGGTAGATGTGTTGCCATGTCTGGCACAAAAATTGATCTGGCAGCAAAGATGGCTATCTGGGCAGGACAACTGATTTTTGATGATACAGAATAGTAACTCTGAACCTCTATTATGTGAAATATCACCTCCTTCCCCTCAAAAGAATTCCATTCTTCTCATTGGTAGTCCTGTATTACAAAAAATTATACTCTATTATTATTATCATACTTTGAATTTTGCCAGTAAAAACTTTGTGGGCATTTGTTTCTCTCCTGTTATATAAGTACCTACATAATAGTCTTGATTTTGTCTCTTGATCCTCAAAGCCTAAAATATGTACTATCAGGTTCTAAAAGAAAAAAGTTAGCTGATCCCTGGTGTAGATAATGCTTCCCACCTCATAGCATTGTTATGAGTACCAGCTACCCCGAATTCAGGCAGGGCTCAAGCTTAACAAATTCGTATATATGCCCTACTATGGATTAGCACACTCCTCCAAGTACTTTACAGATAACAGCACACTAAACCCTCACAGCAACAACTGAAATAAAGTGGAATCTGCTGTGATGTGCTACAACTGATAATGGTCAAACTATATACAGAGGAGAAGAAGGCATAGCTGAACAAATTAACAAAGCTTGTGAAATTTTCCATCTCAGAGGCAATGAATCTGCTGTGTAACTTGCTCAAGATGACCCAGCTGGCAAACAACAGAGCCAGCTCTAGAGTTTATGCTCTAAAACAGGAGTGGGGGCAATTTTTTCCCAAAAAAGATTTTAGGCTTTGTGAGCCAGATGGCCTCTGTTGGAACTACTCAAATTCTACTGTTGTAGTTAGAGAGCAGCTATAGATTATATGTAAGCAAATGAGTGAGGTTGTGTCCTAATAAAACTTTATTTACAAAAACAGGTGGTCTGGATTCGGTCCATGGGATGTAGTTTACCAACCCTTACTTTTAACTATACACTCTACGATACTGCCCATCTCACTCATTTATCTTGCCTGCCTGGATCTGGTCCCAACCCTAAAAGTGTAAAGGGTCTGGTTCAAGCACTGATCATAAATTTTCTCCTAGACACTGGGTGTAAAGCAGGGAGAAAGGAAGAAAAAAAAAATCACACCTGCATGGAGCTTATGGTCTGGTGGGGGAGATGGACAGCAAACAAGATGAAAAAACAAAAAGAATGGCATGCTAGATGTTGGTAAAGAGATGTGATAAACAGAAGTAATGACAAGACGTGCGTGTGTGTGTGTGTGTGTGTGACTTCAGTTAGGGTCTCCAGGGAAGGCCTGAAAAGGTGACCATTGAATAAAATTCAGAAGCAAGTGAGAGGACAGCTGTGAAAATGCTTGAGGGATGAATGTTCTCGCTGTTGGTGTTTTTTTTGTTTTGTTTTGTTTTGTTTTTCTGTACGCGGGCCTCTCACTGTTGTGGCCTCTCCCGTTGCGGAGCACAGGCTCCAGACGCGCAGGCTCAGTGGCCATGGCTCACGGGCCTAGTCGCTCCGCGGCATGTGGGATCTTCCTGGACCGGGACATAAACCCATGTCCCCTGCATCGGCAGGCGGACTCTCAACCACTGTGCCACCAGGGAAGCCCTGTTGGTGGGTTTTGATCAGAAGAGTGACAGGAAGGAGGTGGCAGCCACGTGTCCTCCTGGGCTCCACTCGTGGGTCCCTTCCTCTGCTATCTGGGTGTCAGCTGTCAGGGCCTCAGGGAGCAGATGAAGCAAGAGTGGGGCAGGTGGCGAGGGCCAGACATGACACGGGCCTACTCACTGGCCTCCTGCCTGGAACAGGTGGGTGGTCTGGGCAAAGGGGCACCGGCTGAACCTTTACACCCAGAGCCCAGCCCTCCAAACCTTGCTCAGGAAGAAGCCTAAAGAAGCTTCTGCCACTTCTGCCATGTGGTTGTCCCTCAGCCTGGGGCCCAGGCCTCCTGCCACTCAGCATGGTCCTCCACTCTGGATCCAGCCCCCCTTTCCTTCTATCTGGACCCCCGTTCAGCCCCATCACACTCTGCTGTGAGCTCTCCTGCTAACGACTCCTCTGAGCTCCCACAGCCCTTGCTGTGGGGCACCAAGCACAGGGCTTTATCAAGGTCAGTCCGTTATAAACTGAGACGTGTCAGTTCAGCATTTCCCAAAGCGTGTTGATCCACATTAGTAGGCAGGGTTGGGACTGGAATGAGGCGGGTGAGGCCCTGGGGTGCACAGTTTAAGGAGGTACCGCCCTCGGGGTTGTGCAAGTGCAAGGTGGGCACCTTACTAGCCTCACCCTCCTCCCTGCCCTAGATGGTGTTCCATGGAGCAAGGGTCTGTGGTCAGTAGGGAGGGAAGCACCGGCTTGCACACGGTCTCTCACTACATGTTTCTTCAGAGCCTTGAATAAAGGAGTGTGCATTGTGCATTTCTAAGTGAGGAGGTGGCAGATAAAAGGGGCAGCATGTCCCAAACTCTTGAACCACAGAATCTCTTTTTATGCAGAAAAGAAAGGGCTTTGTTTTCAGAGGGTGTCGCATTTGGAAGTTGAGCAGTAGATGCACATTCTCTCTCCATCTACCTCCTTACATAACTGTTTATCTCTTTATATACAATGTCCAGTCTCTGAAACTAGTCTGGCTTATATCTTGAGCCTACAGTGCTCTGTAGAGCATGAGGACCCTGTCAAGAGTCTCAGTAGCGGCTTCACATTTGAATGGGACTTGTAAAGGTACGGTCATTTCATTTTCAGAATGCCCCCTGTTACTCATCCCACGGCAAGGTAATCCAGGGCAGTAGGTTATCCATATGTTAAAAGGTTAGAGCTGTGCTGTCCAATATGGTAGCCATTAGCCACTGGTGGTTATTTAAATTGAAATTAATTTAAATGAAATAAAATTAGAAATTCAATTTCTTGGTCCTCATTTCAAGTGCTCAACAGCCACATGGTGGCTACCATATTGGATGGCACAGACATAGAACACCCCCATCCTGCAGAAAGCTCTGTTGAACAGCATTAATGATTTTCCCAAAGCTCCATGGCCTTTCGCAGGCTGACGTGACACCAGAACTGGAATTCTGAGCCTGAGATCTCTGAGCAGACTGCCCTGGGAGAAGAGGTGCTCCCCTGCAACTGAGGCTGTGCACCTGAATGGCCCGCAGTCAAAGGAGGGTGGAAGGGACATGACGGTGTAGGCCACCGGCAGGAGGCTGAGGAAAAGCACCAGCAGCAAGAGGCCCATGTAGAAATTGTTGGATCGGGAGGCTTTGAACACGCGTTCGTGGGGGACGTTGCTGCTCATCACTGCCCAGCACTGGAAGTACATGGAGGTCAGCAGGCGCAGCACGTTGATGCCCACCAGTCCTGGGGCATAGAAGGAGCCCATCCTGGAAGGGCAGAGACCACACACCTGGTTGGCTCGACAGCAGAAGAGGCCGGGGAAGGACGACACAAGGAAACGGGACTGATGGGCTAGGGGCAGGAGGCCTTGTTGCTTTCTCTGTAGGTCCCAAGGGAAGGGGCCTCCCATTTAACCAGGATGTTTATCACCAAGCCATAGCCATCCATTCCTCAGGACAGGGACTCTCTGAGCATTCCTGGCTTGGGTTCTGGCAAGGATTTTACCACTGCCCCACCGCCAGGCATGGAGCAAATTACATGGCCTCTTGTCTGTTTCTCCATGGTCTCCATTAAACAGCATTGATGCTCAGAAAAGTATTTGAAGTCCTTAACTTAAAAGAATTGGATATTGGCTTGCTATGAGCCTTTGAAAGCCTTTGGCTGAAGTCAGGCAGCCTCCTCTAACTCCTTCTCAGAGGGAAGTTCCTCAGTTCATTTATCTCCCTCCCTCCTCTCTTTCCTTTCCTCCCCTTCCTTCTCCCTCCCTCCCTTTCCTCCTCTTCTTTCTTTCCCACTCTACTTTATCCTTTTTTCCTACTTCTCTCTCTCCTCCCTCTTTCCTCCCTCTTCCTTTTTTCCTTCTCTCTCCCTAGCTCTTCTCTCCCCTCTCTATGTATATGGTAGCAAGTGGGTAGGCCAGACACTGTCCTGGTTCTCCTCTAGTCCTGTTCAAGCAAAAGAAGGGAGCTCAGAGAGGCCAGATGATTTGCCCAGCCTCTCTCTAGCTGGTTGAGAGGCAAAGCCTGGGATTCCAGCTTTTTGACTCCCCAAATGAGGTGATCATCAGAGGAAATGGATAACTCACCAGATCATTCCTTGGTTGAAGATCAAACCAAGCACATTTCCACTAATATCAAACTCAGCATATGAGGGCTGGAGGGAGAGAGAGAGAGAGGAGAGAGAGAAAGTCTGTTAGGTCGTGTCAGCCAGACCCCACTACCGGTCAACTGACCAAGCCACTCCACCCCAAAGAGCCTGCTCTGGTGACCAGAGAGGAACCTTAGATTCAGAGTTCTATTTCTTTAACATGTTTTCAACTTTTAAAAAAGAGTTTTGAAGTTCTCAAACTTGAAACTTTCTTCAATGTCTTCTCCAATGAAAATAATGAGAATTTTTTGGGAATTCCATGGCAGTGCAGTGGTTAGGACTCCACACTTCCACTGCAGGGGTCTGGGTTCAATCCCTGGTTGGGAAATTAAGATCCCGCAAGCTGTGCAGCATAGCCAAACTAAAAAAAAAAAAAAAAAACAGAGAGAGAATTTTTATCTTTTATGGCCTGCAGGCTGACAGTGTGCTCTTGGGAGGCCCCAAGAGAACATTTTATCAATGTTCTAATCAGAAATGTAACTTGAAATTATAAGCAAGGGGTAAATCAGATAAATAACAAAATGCAAATAATTAAATGAGGAATCAAATGTAAAGAAAGCTTTAAAAACAAAATAAATAAATCCTCCAATTCTCTTTTCTCCTTCTCATCATTTTCTAAAATTAATTAATTAATTAATTTTTGGCTGCATTGGGTTTTTGCTGCTGCACGTGGGCTTTCTCTCTACTTGTGGTGAGCAGGGGCTACTCTTCGTTGCGGTGCGCGGGCTTCTCATTGTGGTGGCTTCTCTTGTTATGGAGCACGGGCTCTAGGTGCACATGCTTCAGTAGTTGTGGCTCGCGGGCTCTAGAGCGCAGGCTCAGTAGTGGTGGTGTATGGGCTTAGTTGCTCTCCGGTATGTAGGATCTTCCCGGACTAGGGATCGAACCCGTGTCCCCTGCATTGGTAGGCAGATTCTTAACCACTGCACCACCAGGGAAACCCCACTGTCATCTTCTTTTTCATGGAAAGGAACCACCTCAGCCAGATGCAGATTTTCAACCTGACTCTGATTTTCAGAGTTTTGGAAATTTGTCAACTGTTTGAAAGAACATAAAGTGTGTGAGCATTAGGGAGTAGTCGGTGTCCTTGTGAGGCCACCTGAAACCTGCTTCCCAATTTGTCTTCCAGAAATGGAGATAAAAAGTGACAAGAATGAGAGAAGGAGGAAAACAAAGTGAGGAGAGAGAGAAGGAAAGTCAGGTGAGCGTGGATTAAAGGAAGAAACATGCAGAATCCAAATATAGGAGGGTTAAATCTTGGGAATTTAAAATTTAACATTTGAAAATATTAAAAAAAACTTTTTAGGGCTTCCCTGGTGGCGCAGTGGTTGAGAGTCCGCCTGCTGATGCAGGGGACACGGGTTCGTGCCCCGGTCCGGGAAGATCCCACATGCCGCGGAGTGGCTGGGCCGGTGAGTCATGGCCGCTGAGCCTGCACGTCTGGAGCCTGTGCTCTGCAATGGGAGAGGCCCCAACAGTGAGAGGCCCGCGTACCGCAAAAAAAAAAACAACAAAAAATACTTTTTATCTACTGGATTTTATGTCCTGCTTAGAAAAACCGAAATACTACTTCACAGAGTAGAGACTGTCCTTAAGCGTCTAAAGAAATGCACAGAATGCATCTGACTGTATCAGAGAGGATGATTGGAATGCCTTTCTGCACAACATCCATGAAGTGGTGACCTACAAATCCAGCCTCCAGGTCCCAGCACCAGCAGTAGTTCATGAACCGGACAAAGCAAGCCCGCAGGAAGTCCCCCAGCAGGATGGTGATACACGTTACCAGCATGTCCGACACCGTCAGCCTCATGAATTCCTACAAGGAGGAACATAAAGAAAGGGGATAGTCAGGGTTTGACCATGCCTGCTTCTCCCAGCTGACTGCATGCCAACGCTCCCCCACCCACTCTTATTCTTCTTTGTGACCCTCTGATTAATGGTGGTGCAGATAAAAGACCCCATGCTTTGAAAAATGCTTACTATAGGTTCCAGCTCTACAAGTTACTAATTTATTGCTTTGGAATAGTCTCTGAACCTTTTGAAGTTGATACATTAACCTTGCAGGGTTACTGGGAAAGTTAGTGATTATGTATGCAAATTGCCTGGCAGTTGGCAATACCCAGTATTTGGTAGTTATCAGCACTATTGCATAGATGTAGGATCTGAAGGCTCACTCCTTGCTTCCCCCATCTGCTCTGAAGTGCCAGCTGCCCCAGCTAAGACTGAATCTGACCATTGTCCCTGGGGACAGCAGCTGGTTTTCTTCAACCCCTGCTAACTGGATTTTTTTTTGGGGGGTATGTAGAGAAAATAATGTAGGCTTTTCACAGAGGCACATAGAAGAAGAGCCAAAAGCAAAGGAACAAAGTTTTCTTTGATGTGTAGAGTACATATAATTTATTAATTTTTTTTGAAAAGTTGGAAAGATCTACCTGACTTCGTCACAATCTTTAAGACATCTAACAGTCTTGGAGTTCCCAGGGGACACAGGGTCTGCTCTATCCATTTTCGTGTCTTCCAAGATGATTAATAAAGCTTTTGCTGGATGAACAGATGATGGGTTGTCAGGGTTTTTCCATAGCAAGAATTTAGACCATTACTCTTAAGTAAAACACAAACTGACTTGTATCAGGTCTCCACGTCTATGCAAGGTGATGCTCTGGGGCCTGGGGTGAAGGTGGTGGTGGACATAGGTGAGCAGGACATAACGCCTCAAACCCATCATTACCAACAAACTCAGAAGGAAACAAGTTTTAATCAGTGATGGGCATTTCAGAGAGGAGGGCAAGAGAGATGCCTTCCAAGATGTGAGGAAGGAAAAGAGAAATTCTATAGCAGAATATTCCAAAGGAATCATGTAGGTAACGAACTCTCTTTTGTCTTCTAAAGAGGGTAGGTTTTACTGACTTGAAGGCTTTCTGTTACACACTGTGATGGGTTTAGAAATGTGAGCTGCTCTACATATTAAAGATGAGGACGATTTGAAGAGAATGGGGGAATCTAGGCTGGAGGAGATGAGAAGTCATGAGTCTGAGCCTCCTGTGAAGGAAGCAGGGAGAAAAAGCCCCCAGGACCCCGTGGAAAGGAAACCCTGCTTCAGGAAAACATCTGCTGGTGGACTTGTAGGCAGTGTCTGATGAAGTGTGTGATATAACCCTCTCCTCTATGGGACTTCATCAACCTCCGTTAAAAACACTGTTGTCCAGTGCTCTATGGGCATGGATTCTTCAGGGGTGGCAGGTGAATAGAAACCCCATGCAAAGAGATGGAGTTGAGGAAGAGAAGGCAGCTGATCCCTGTGAATACTTCACGTTTCTGCCTAGGAAGGCAAAGAACACTAGCCTTTGAAGTCCACACTGTGTAAGCTACAGGAACAGTAGTGAAAGTGGATAAGGGGAAATGGTCGTTGTTAATTTTTGACAATCTAATGAACACCTTTAATTCTCTTTACAGAAAAATGCACAGATGCATATACACACAAAATCTTGTATACAACTTTTAGGAGTTGTATTCATGATTTCCAGGTGGAGAATATCAGGCTTTCAGTGAAATCTGCAGTAAAACTCCAAATAAATCCAAGTGGTATTAGACTGCTAGATGAAGCACAGAGAGAAATGTTTGGGACACTGAAAAGAAGATAATGTGAAAAGGTGGAACTTTCCTAAGAAATGCTAGCTTGACATTTTGGTGGCTTAAAAATGGAAACATCAAGAAGGGACAACGAAGAACTGAGAACAGGGATCATCTTTTCAGGAGAGCGTAACTACTCACAATGCCCACAGCTGTCTCCCAGCAAGAACCCCGGGGCACATCTGCAGGGTGTAGGGGTGGCCGGGGGACGCTCTCGTTCCAGCCCGAGGAGTTGTAGTAGTGAAACAGAGTCCAGTGAGTGATGTTCTTTATTGTCTCTTCGTTAGAAAGCTAGAATGGAAGATGGAGATGTGGGGTTGGAAGGAGCCAGGGAAGGTCCAATGTTTCTACAGGAACAACAAATAGAGCCAGCATATGCCACAACCCTACCATCTAGCCCCTGCCCTACCCCTCAACAGGTCTCTCCAGAAATGCCCTCCCAGCCTTTCAATCTATAGAGGAGAGGCGGGCAACTGGCTAAAGTCCTTGGGTCTTTTCCAGGAAGTTTTCTTCTCTGTTATTATTCATCTGTCCCTTCATCCATTTGTCCATCCATTCAGTTACTCATTGTTCTTTTGAGATTAATTTATTCAGGGTCTATTCTGGGCCTATAAGGCAACGGTGACACAAGAGTGAATAGGAGTGACACAGGAGTGAACGGAGCTTTCCTCAGAAAGTTCACTGTCTAGTAAGTGACAGAGATGAACAGACAATTACAGACCAGAGTAATAAGAGCTGTGGGAAATTTTCTTTGGGGACTGAGGAAATCCACATCAGACAACAGGGCCCTTCCTGGGGGCAGTGACATCTGAGCCAAACCGCAGGAGGATTAGTCAACTAGTCAAACATGGGGAGAAGGATGGAGAGAGAGGCAAGAGAGAATTTTGCCCCGTGGAGGAAATGTGAGGCTCAGGAGGGTGAAGGAGTTTACTAGGGTAGGAGGGAAGCAAGAAATGAAGGTGGAGAGTAGGCAACGGTCAGATCCAGTCACTTCCATGCTGAGAAACTTCCAGTAGCTTCCTGTTAACCTCAGGAAAAAGTTCATGAGGAGGGACGTGTGGGAAAGAGGAGCATCATAATCTGGCCCTTCCCCCAATTTCACTTTTCACTTCTTCCCCTCCACTCTACTGTTCAGCTAACTCATAGTTCCCTGTGTGCATGAGCTGTTCCCTCTGCTTTTCCCAAGGTCTGCTAAGATCCCCCACGGTGGGGTTTGCAGCCCCTCCTGCGTACTGCCACACTGCCCGGGGCTTGCTCCCACTGAAGCACCTGCCCCAGCAGGCTTCGATGAATGAGTCTGTCTCCCCTGGAACAGGAACGTTTCTTGCTCTCTGCTGTACCCCCAGGGCCTGGCTTGGTGGGTACGCTATAACCACCTGGTGAGCAGTGATAAAAGGTTAACTCAACCATGACTTATCATCTCAGTGGGCGCATACTGGGCTGGTAAACATTTACGGCAGCTAAGAAACAGCACGGGAAAGCCTGCAGATAAAATATTAAGGGTACCAAATGACATGCAGGTGATGTGAAAAAGCCTAAGAAAAAGACAGTAAAGAACTGAAGCAAAATGTTAACAATTGGGTCATAGGAATCTGATATTTTTCTTCATTTTACTTTCCTGACCTTTCCAAAAAATTTTAAATTAATATAAATTATGTGCAAGGAAATTATTATAGTTAAAAAAGAAATTTCGTGGGCACTAGGAATTGGGGGGATGTTTGTGGTCTTCACCTTCAGGTGGACGTCATCCATCAGGGCCAAAAGAAACGTGTAGAGGTTTCCCAGGAAGAGTGCAAAGATGCGTCCCAGCTGCCACTTCAGTCCAGTGCGTGGGTGGTAATTCTCCAGGGCAGCAATGGTTTCAAACAGAGGGGGACAAAACATCCCAAGCAGGGACATCACAATTTCTACCTGAGAAATTGGGGAGCTGGGTTAGTTTTGTCATCAATATCACCTGCTTCTCCACCATCTCTGCACCCCCAGGGCCATGCATCTCCATCTTCTGTCTGCCCCCTCCTCTGCCTCTGGAAATGCCCCAGGGTCTCCACAACCTGCTGTATGACCCTGGTGAAGGCACCAACAAGCCCTGAGCAGTCAGTGTATGCTCCACAGGTCCTAATTGCTCTGTGACTGGTTGTCACCACGATTGCTGTTATTAGCATTGATAAAAATAGCAAACTATCTTTGAGAAGTAAATGAATTAACATACGGGACAGTGCTTTGTGTTCTGTAAAAGCCGTGAGCTAGGTAAGAATCTCCTCATCTCAGGAGCATGGAAGACCAGAAACTCAGATCACAGAACAGAACCAACAGTAGAGGGATGTGGTGCAGGGTGTGGCCTTTGGGGTCAGCTTCATTCACACATCTGGTGGTGGATTTGCTGTCACCTAAGGTGATGAGATAATTGGGCCATGTGCTGCTCATCATTTAGGAGGCTAGCTGGGCATCATTCACATGGTGGGGGTCTCAGGTTCCCAAGAGAGCAAGTTCCAAAATACAAGCACTTTTCAAGTCTGCTTGTATCATTGCTGCTACTGTTTCACTGACGAAAGCAAGGGATGGGGAAACAGATTCCACCTCTTCATGGGAGGAACTAGAAAATCACATTGCAAAAAAATGTGGATACAAGGATGGGAAGAATTTGTAGCTATTTTGGCCAACTACCACAGATGTCAAATTCCCAGGAGAGATTTATGGATTCAATGCAAGCGCAATAAAACCTTAACGTGTGTTATTGTGGATCTTGATGAGAGAACTCACTCTGTCAGATATCAAGACATACTATAAAGCCATAGTTTATCAGTGTGTTATTAGTGCAAGAATAGACAAATAGACCAATGGAACAGAAAAGGAAGCCCAGAATCACACCCATGCATTACTAGACAATTGATTTATAAGCGATATAATTTCACTTCTTAAAATTAGTCCTATAGTCCAGAATTCAATAATTCAGCTGAATGGCATAGGAACCAGGGTAATTTCAGTATTTTCCTGAAATATTCACTTCAGCAGAGATGCCCTCCTCACCTCATTTCTTTCATACCAGCTGACATTCTGCATTTTGGAGAATTCTTGGGATCGTTTCACCACAAAGTAAATGAGGTACCCACTTCCACACAAACAGCACATGATGAGAAAGTTGGCCAGGACACGGAGAAATCTTGTCAGATGGACATTTTCTTCTTTGTTACTCTCTTGTTCATCCACTATTGATTCCTTGATGTGTGAAAATGAGGTGTGAATAGTAACAAGAAACCACTGTTGTTGGGTTCCTTGAGATTACTACTTTCTATATTTCCAGAAATGAAAGAATTCAGAGGGGGTGGTATATGGATAATTCTTTTCTTTAAGAAAATATATTTTGAATAGGTGAGGGAGATTAAGAGGTACAAACTTCCAGGTGAAAAATAAATGTCACGAGTATGAAATGTACAAAGTGGGAAATATAATTAATGACTATGTAATATCTTTGTAGGGTGACATATTATAACTAGACTTACCATGGTGGTCATTTTGAATTGTAGAGAAATATCACTCTGCTGTATAACAGGAACTAACATAGTGTTGTAAGTCAATTATACTCAACAAACAAACAAACTTATAGAAAAAGAGATCAGATTTGTGGTTACCAGGGGTGTGGGATGGGGTGGATGGAGGGAGAACTGGAGGAAGGCAGTCAAAAGATACAAACTTCTAGTTACAAGATAAATAAGTACTAGGGATGTAAGGTACATGTTAAATATAATTAACACTGCTGTATGTTATATATGAAAGTTGTTAGAGTAAATCCCGAGTTCTCATCACAAGGAAGAATTTTTTTTTCTATTTCTTTAATTTTGTATCTATACGAGATGATGGATGTTCACTAAACTTATTGTGGTAATAATTTCATGATGTATGTAAGTCAAAGCATTATGCTGTACACCTTAAACTAATACAGTGCTGTATGTCAATTATATCTCAATAAAACTGGAAGAAAAAAGGAATCTTAAAATATTACATTTTTTCTTGTTACTTCTACTTTGGTACATGTATTGACAAAGCTTAGATTTACTGGATACTTACTGTGTGTTAGATGTGGGGCTAAACACTCACCATCCATTATCCTTAATCCCAACAACAAACCAGTTACCGCTACTAATGCCCAGAGAGATTTCAGTATCCAATGGGGACTGTTTGAAATCTATAGATCAAGGAGTTTAGAATTGAATCTGAAAAATACTGAGTCTTCTGGGACTTCCCCGCACTTTCACTGCAGGCAGTGCAGGTTCGATCCCTGGTCAGGGAACTAAGATCCCATATGCCACCCGACTCGGCCAATGTCAAGTCTTCTAAGCCAGGGGCTGGGTTTTTTTTTTTTTTTTTTTTCCGGTACGCAGGCCTCTCACTGTTGTGGCCTCTCCCGTTGCGGAGCACAGGCTCCGGACGCGCAGGCTCAGAGGCCATGGCTCACGGGCCCAGCCTCTCTGCAGCATGTGGGATCTTCCCGGACCGGGGCACGAACCTGTGTCCCCTGCATTGGCAGGCGGACTCTCAACCACTTGCGCCACCAGGGAAGCCCAGGGGGCTGGCTTTTTTAATAAAAAATTTCTGGCCAAGTTTTTTTCTATTAAAAAAACAGATAGCAAATATTTTTGGTTTTGCAAGCCACGTGGTCTCTCTCATAGCTACTCAACTATGTCTCTGTAGCATGAAAGCATCTATAGATAATATATAAATAAATGAGCATGACTTTGCCTCAATAAAATCTTATTTACAAAAATAGGCAGCAGGCTGGATTTGGACCCTGGGCCATAGTTTGCTGACCTCTGTTCTAATCCATGGGCATGGTATATTTTTCCATTTATTTACAGTTTCTTAATTCCTTTCAGCAATGTTTTGTACTTTTTGGTGTAGGCAGTCTCACACTTTTTTTTTTTTTTTGGTTAAATCTATATTCCTTGGAATTTTTTGTACTTTGTGTCATTTTATTGAAAATGGAATTAAATTATTTTCTAATTATTTGCTGCTAGTGTATAAAAATACAATAGATTTTTTATTATTAACCTTGTATCCTGCATTAGTAAGTTTTTCATAGAAAGACACAATTAGTATATGGCAGAGCCAGGATGGAAAATGAGGTCTCCCGGACACCAAAGTACCTGGGAGATTTTTTTTTAATTGAAGTGTAGTTGATTTACAATGTTGTGTTAATTACTACTGTACAGCAAAGTGATTCAGTTGTACATATATATATATACATTCTTTTTAAAAAATATTCTTTTCCATTATGGTTTATCATAGGATATTGAATATAGTTCTCTGTGCTATATGGTAGGACCTTGTTGTTTATCCATTCTATATATAAAAGCGTCCATCTGCTAACCCCAACCTCCCACTCCATTCCTCCCCCACCTCCCTCCCCCTTGGCAACCACAAGTCTGTTCTCTATGTCCGTGAGTCTCTTTCTGTTTCCTAGATAGGTTCATTTGTGTCATTTTTTAGATTCCACATGTAAGTGATATCATATGGTGTTTGTCTTTCTCTTTCTGACTTACTTCATTTAATATGATAATCTCTAGTTGCATTCATGTTGCTGCAAATGGCATTATTTTGTTCTTTTATATGGCTGAGTAGTATTCCATTGCACCACATCTTCTTTATCCATTCGTCTATCAATGGATATTTAGGTTGTTTCCATGTCTTGGCTACTGTGAATAGTGCTGCTATGAACATAGGGGTGCATGGATCTTTTTTGAATTATAGTTTTGTCTGGATACATGCACAGGAGTGGGATTGCTGGCTCATATGGTAATTCTATTTTTAGTTTTCTGAGGAACGTCCATACTGTTTTCATAGTGACTGCACCAACTTACATTCCCAGTAACAGTGTAGGAAGGTTCCCTTTTCTCCCTTTTCTCCACCTCATGTGAGGTGGTACTTCATTGTAGCTTTGATTTGCATTTCTCTAATAATTAGTGATGTTGAGCATCTTTTCATGTGCCTATTGGCCATCTGTATGTCTTCTTTGGAGAAATGTTTATTTAGGTCTTCTGCCCATTTTTGGATTGGGTTGTTTGTTTTTTTGCTGTTGAGTTGTATGCACTGTTTGTATATTTTGGAAATTCAGCCCTTGTCGGTTGCATCATTTGCAAATATTTTCTCCCATTCTGTAGGTTGTCTTTTTGTTTTGTTTATGGTTTTCATTGCTGTGCAAAAGCTTGTAAGTTTGATTAGGTGCCATTTGTTTATTTTTGTTTTTATTTCTATTGCCTTGGGAGAAGGAAGGAGATTTTTCAATCAATTAACAGTTATTGCGTTCGGGTTCAGTTTCAACTAACTCATCAGGTAGTTAGTATACATTAACGCACACAGTTCTCATGACATGTGTCCTGTTATATAAGTGGTTTTTAACAGACTCAGAGGGGAAGCCTTCTCCTTCCCATATGTTCAAAGTGCTTCACAGGCATTGACCTTCTTTGTCTCTCTCTAGTGGTCCCGAAGGAAGGGTCAAAGCCCTTGTTGACCCCTACCCTGCCCTTGGATGCTCCACCACAGGCTTCGCATTGCTGAGAAGGAGAAGGAGAAGGAGAACTGAGCCCGCTCCCTGCTCTACCCACTGCCAGGCTGACTCTGGGGCTCATGAAACCCATGTAGTGAGTTGCTGAGCCCAAGCCCTGTCCCTGGTGGGTGTACCTGTCTTCTGTAGGCAACGATTGGTATCAGTGGGCAGCAGCCCACTTCTCCTCCCAGAAGGGCCAGGAGAGAAGAGAGAGAAGAAGGCAAGACAACCAAGCACCGTTGCGGCGTAGATCTGACCTCTGCAAGGTCCTGGGGTAAAAAAGTCTGACTGATCAGACAGGAGAAGCATTGGACTATCAATAACTTTATCTTTTTTTTTGAGGACTATCAAGAACTTTGAATGGTTTTTAAGAAAACATACAGATGGCCACCAGGCACATGAAAAGATGGTCAACATGCTAATTATCAGAGAAATGCAAATCAAAACTACAATGAGGTGTCACCTCACACCTGTCAGAATGGCCATCATTAAAAGGTCTACAAATAATAAATGCTGGAGAGGGTGTGGAGAAAAGGCAACCCTCCTATGCTGTTGGTGGGAACTGCAGCCACTGTGGAGAATAGTAAAACTAAACAGAGTTACCACATGATCCAGCAATCCCACTCCTGGGCATATATCTGGAAAAGACAAAAATTCTAATTTGAAAAGATATATGCACCCCCAATGTTCATTGCAGCACTATTTATAAGCACCAAGACATGGAAGCAACCTAAGAGTCCATTGACAGATGAATGGATAAAGAAGATGTGGCGTACACACACGCACACACATACACAATGGAATATTACCCAGCCATATAAAAGAATGAAATAATGGATGGACCTAGAGATCATCATGCTAAGTGAGGTAAGGCAGAAACAGAAAGACAAATACCATATGGTATTTTTGTATCTAAAATATGATACAAATGAACTTATTTACAAAACAGAAACAGACTCATAGACATAGAAAACAAACTTATGGTTACTAAAGGAGAAACGGGGGGATAAATTAGGAGTTTGGGATTAGCAGATACAAACTACTATATACAAAATAGACAAACAACAAGGTCCTACTGTATAGCACAGGGAACTATATTCAATAACTTGTAGTAACCTAGGAAAAGAATATGAAAATGAATATATATGTATAACGGAATCACTTTTCTATACAACAGAATTTAACACAACATTGTAAATCAAATATACTTCAATTAAAAAAAAGAACTCTATTTGTAGTGAGGTGGATGGACCTAGAGTCTGTCATACAGAGTGAAGTAAGTCACAGAGAGGAAAACAAATACTGTATGCTAACACATATACATGGAATCTAAAAAAAAAAAAAAAGGTTCTAATGAACCTAGGGGCAGGACAGGAATAAAGACGCAGACGTAGAGAATGGACTTGAGGACACGGAGAGTGGGAAGAGTAAGCTGAGACGAAGTGAGAGAGTGGCATGGACATATATACACTACCAAATGTAAAATAGCTAGTGGGAAGCAGCCACATAGCACAGGGAGATCAGTACGGTGCTTTGTGACCACCTAGAGGGGTGGGATAGGGAGGGTGGGAGGGAGAGGCAAGAGGGAGGAGATATGGGGATAAATGTATATGTATGGCTGATTCACTTTGTTATAAAGCAGAAACTAACACACCATTGTAAAGCAATTATACTCCAATAAAGATGTTATAAATAAATAAATAAAAAAGAACTCTGAATGGTTTTTACAGTCATGGAGGGAAAAGTGAGATGTGCAGTGCTTCTGCCTTCATTCATCTGCTCACCCTCAGGCTTGTTTTCGTTCTATATTCTGTAGGCCACCTCATATCTCTCTTGTGAACAAATTAATAGATAATTTAGTGTGGAGTTGTACACTTAATTGATTCCTTTATTCCCACACTCCCAAACCGGGTTCTCAACTCTTTGTGGGTGTTCTTGGGGGATTTTTTAAAAAACCAATGCCAGGGGCTTCCCTGGTGGCGCAGTGATTGAGAGTCCACCTGCCGATGCAGGGGACACGGGTTTGTGCCCCGGTCCAGGAAGATCCCACATGCCACGGAGCGGCTGGGCCCATGAGCCATGGCCGCTGAGCCTGTGCTCCGCAACGGGAGATGCCACAACAGTGAGAGGCCCGCGTACCACAAAAAAACAAAACAAAACAAAACAAAAAAACCAATGCCAGGACCCCACCCCAGACCAATTACACCAGAATCTCTAGGGGTGGGGCCCAGAAGATTTTTAATGCTCCTTGGATCATGCAAACATGTGTAAATGTTGAGAACGGCTGCCCCAAGTGTGTCCTTTCACTTCCTCCAGCAGAAAGCAGTTCCATGAGGAAAGAGGCAGAACCAGGGACCAGCTCCATGATTCTCTGCCATGTTAAGAAACAGATGGTGGGTACCAGCCATGAACATTCTTTCTTGAAGGCTTGAGAGCTATGCTCCCACTTCTGGTAAAGCTCTTACCACAAATTAATCAGGGATCTTATTTCCCATGCCCCAGCTGGGAGAAGTCTCCCAATGACAGGAGGGACCCAAAGTTCCCCTGGGAAGTGGGAATGGCCCTGAAGTGACTACCTTGAAGCTGATGGTGATGGAGGCGTATTTGTTGTCGGCCGTCTCTGAATTCCCGATCAGGTAGTCCCAGCTGGTGAACATCTTGAAGCTGAATGTGAAGTTATCGCTCTCCCCGTCGTTCGTGCTGCCCTGGGTGTTGCCGGCCATCCTGTAGGGTGCACATTGCTGTTGTTATGTCTGCCCCTGTGTCTACTGTGTCAGCCCAAGGGAAACCTGGCCTAAGCTAGTCTTGGGCACAGGTGGCAGATATCCAGTGAAGGCAAAGAGCCAAGATGGATTTGAATCAGGCTACTGATAGCCAGAGCACCTTTCCCCCAAATTCAGAGTCCCCTGCGAGCACACATGGTGTCAACTGCATAACAAGGAGTCTGCAGGGTACAGAAAACACTAACCATGTTTTCTACCCTGACGTCTGATGTCTTGCGGCTTGACTCACCTGCAAATGTTTTAGAACTCTTCATTCTCACAGAGAATATCCCCTTCTAATTCATCTGTTTTCTTGGATAAAAATCATATTTTTCTGATGTAAAATTCAATAAGCCCTGAGGCAGTTAGTACTACAACCAGATAATACACACATCTTTTTCTTAAGCAAGCTCGGAGGAAAGTACCTTGGACCTGCCTTGATAGCCCCCTATGTCATCCTACCTGTCCTCATCCTCTTGAGACAGGTCTGGGACCTGGGACCCTTTGCTGCAGTGCTGGACACACCTCTCCTTGAGCTACAAAATACAAAGAAACTATATGGGACTAAAAATAACTGTGTGCATGCTCAGTTGGGGCAAATTCTGGACCCAAAAGATACAAAAAGACAAAAAAAACAAAAAACAAAACCCAACTGCCATTTCTGAAGAGCCAGGAGCAAAAACAGGGCATTGGGAGCAAAAGCAGGGTACTGAGCATGCCTGCACACACCACCTAAGGGATGGGCAAAACACCTAAGCCACACCTCTGGCCTGACCCCTGGACACGCCCCTACCTTCACCCCATATAAGAAACAAGCTTTCCCCCCCTCAGTGAGCAAGCAAGGGAACCTGCTGTTTGTACTTGCTCCCCTACTGCTGCAGCAGTGGCCCCAGGAAAGTCTTGCCTGAATTTCTCATCTGGCCTCTAGTCAACTTCTACTGATTAAGGAAGCCAAGAACCCTGGTTGGTATCACTCTCTTTGTGCTTCCTGGAGATCAGCCCCGTGGGAACCATGGAATCCCAGGCAGGGGTTCCATCAGATACAATGGGGGTGGGGTTGCCCCTCTTTGACTCTATATGATGTGTCAGGCTTTTGGGATTTGCAGTTCCAGGGGCCTGGTTGCCTTAGCTAATTTTTTGGTTCAACAGAGAAACATTCCATATCCTTAAATTTGGCAGGGAAAAACATAGCAATGTGAAGGCTAAGAATAAAACCAAGCCTGTCTCGCCTGTCTCCTTTTTTTTTTCCTTTTGTTTGATAGAGCTGGGCAGCCACATGTCACCTAGTGGTCACCGTCTTGTGCCAGGCAGGCTCTTGTAAACAGCAGCATTTTCCCCTGAGACGATGAGACAGAAAACCCAGCTGGGCCTGCACATCGCTTTCCGCTTTCCGGGGGTTCTAGCCAGGCTTCAAGGGCGCTCTGTTTCCTGTGCACACACAGTGGCCCTGTTCTTCTCTTGTGGCTCTGCTGAAGGGTGAGTGGGCCTGGTGGTCAGGTCTGTGCACAGACTGTGTCCCCACCCTGCACAGCCTGTGCTAACTGGGGTCCTCTGACTTAGAAGAAGGCAGTTTGTGGGCCAAAGTTTTTCTTCAGAGAACATGAATTAAGAGGCACAGACATATTAAAAAGCCATTTCTGACCACAGAGACAAGTAGAGTTGGGGCTGGAGAGGACACCAAGGTTACTCACTGCCATATACACTGGTTTAGCCTCATTGTATCTTTGTAGGCACCAGCTCAGTTCTCACATGCCAGCTAGACAGAGAAGCAGAGGGTTTTTCTGAGGATGCTGGGCTCTGGGGAAAACAGAAACAGGCCTTGGAAACTTCTCCAGCCTCTCCTTAATTAGGGTACCATGTTCCCTTTCAAGCCACACTGATTTTTTTGACAGTTTTGGGGACTCAGTAGGATATTTGCTGCCTCAGGGCCTTTGCACATACTCTTGCTTTGTCTAAAGTGCTGTGCCCAGCCTCCTCTAAAGGACTTGTCTATCCCATTTCCCAGAACTTCCCACATTACCCTGTCTATGTCTTTTATACCCCATATGACAATCTGCATTTGCTTTATTTGTTTCCTTGTTTTCTCTCTAAATCCCCAACAAGAAGGTAAGTAGGCACAGTGTGGCCACAGGGGTGGGCTGTTTGTGGGAAGAAAATTAAAAGCCTGTAAATGAGACAGTCATACTTACGATCTAATGACGATCATTAGGCTGTAGCCGAACACGCTGACCCCTACCATGAAGTAAGCCATGGGTAACCTGTACCTCAGCCACCCGATGGTCCTCTGGTTGTTGTAGTAGCCGTAGAAGAGAGCGGAATACTTGATGTAGCCCTGTGGGGCAGCAAAGCCAAATGCTCTTGGTTTGTAAGCTCAACGTGACAGTCATCGGACGCTTCCATCGACCTGGGGTTTCTTTCTCAGGTGTGACAGGAGCCGGAGGGGAGGAAGGAAGGGTTCTCGATGTTCCTGTTCTTCCCTTCACTCCCCCAGTTGCTCCAGAGTCTATGCCCGTCTCCACGTCTCCCCTCTTCTTTCTCCTGTCTATTTCTCCATTATAGAGTGCATGGAGACACAGCACAGGGAGGAGAGTGTTGTTAACATTCAGGACAAATTAGGGATAAGTGGTGTGTGTGTGTGTGTGTGTGTGTGTCTGTGTGTGTGTCTATGTGCACATGCACACACGGCTCCAAATTCCCCCTCCAACCCCCACCCAGTGCTCAGGGTCTTAATTTAACACTCTGGAACTAGAAGGGAGTCCGTGAACTTTCTCAGTATTTCAAAACTTCTAAAGAAAACTATGTGATAAGGCTCACAATCTAACCTGAGCTTCAAGTTTCATTTTGGTTTTGGTTTTTGGTATAATTGGCTTTACGTGTAATTAGCACACTTTTTAGGTATCATTATTTAGGTGTAAAATTAACTTATAATTTTAGCACTTCTTTTATGTCTTTGCTGAATAAAAAACGGGATTATTCTGGCCTCACACAGATATGTAGTTGGACAGGGGAGCCAAATTTTAATAGTATTTTTTCATATACTTGGGGCTATTTCTTCTTCGATATCATACCTCAACCCAATAACTAAATAGTTATTTCTTAAAGGTTAGTTGCAATGTGGAATATGAATCACATAATGAACTTTTTCATACCTTAAGATCCATTGCTCTCCCCCAAATACTAAGTAATTAAAAAGGGAAAAATACTAACTTTACAGCAGAGAATTCTGGCAGATATCACTATTTTTTTTTTTTTTTTTGTGGTACGCGGGCCTCTCACTGTTGTGGCCTCTCCCGTTGCGGAGCACAGGCTCCGGACGCGCAGGCTCAGAGGCCATGGCTCACGGGCCCAGCCGCTCCGCGGCATGTGGGATCTTCCCAGACCAGGGAACGAACCCATGTCCCCTGCATCGGCAGGCGGACCCTCAACCACTGCACCACCAGGGAAGCCCAAATTCTGGCAGATATCACTTTAACCAAGTGGCCAGAGTGATTTGACACTCTGAGAAAGGCACGCTACCTCCCCAACAATGCATAAGCTTAATACAATCATGAGAGAACATCAGACAGACCCAAATTCAGGGGCAAACAACTGACCAGCACTGTTCAAAAGTGTCAAGGTCACTGAAAGACAAAGAACAGTCACAGATCAGAGGAGAGTAAGGAGATGTGACAATTAAACCAATGTGAGATTGTGAGTTGGGTCCTGGGATAGAAAAAGAACATTAGTGGAAAAACTGATGAAATACAAATAATACTATATTTTAGTTAATAATATTGTATCAAGATTAATTTCTTAGTTTTGATAATTGTTCTATGGATATATGAGATGTTATCATAAGGTGAATGGGTGAAGGGTATATGGGAACTCTCTGTACTATTTATGTAACTGTTCTGTAAGTCTAAAATTATCTCAAAATATAGTTTTTAAAAATCTCTATCCTTTACTATCCTTTACTTTACTATCTATCCTTTACTATCCTTTACTATCAAGATGTGGGATCTTTTACTCACACATGATTTTGTAACATCATGTATTGGTCATCTGGAAAGTAATGGTTCATTGAGTTATGAACATATGCCAAATGTTGACACATTTCTTATACAATATAAAAAAAATCACACTGTTAATATCTCCACTGATCTCATCAGAAAAGTATTTAACTACTGAGAAACTGCCACTGTCATGGTGATGGATACAAGTTTTCCAAAATTTTAAGTTTTACTTGAAAATTAAAAATTTATCCTTGGCAACAACAACAAATACAACATGGGATTGTTGCTGAATAAATTGTTGGCTTGAGTGGATAGGACATTTCAACAGCGGCCCTTGGGTGAAATAAAGAATAAAGGAAATTCTTAGTAGTAGCATGTAGTGGTAGTAGTATGTAATTCTTAGTGGTATAGCAGTTATTTGGAACACCCCTGTTCCAAATGACTTAGAAAAATACTCCAACTCACTTTCACACATTTCTGAGGGGTCTTGAATCTGACTATGAGAGTGAAGGATGGCAGCAGCAAGATGTGTTGCTTGAACCACCACAGCCAGTCCTCCTGCCTCTGGAACTCCTTGGAGCTGCAGACCAAGGCCCCCAGAGGCACGGGGGTATGAGGATTCCAAAATAGGATTGTGAGCAAAGGCAGGGAGGCACTGGACTTCCCCGAAAGTTGATAATATTGAGGCATGAAGTGTGAGGTCTTAGACAGACATGGGACTGGGACTGGAGAGGTAGAGGGTGGCCAGGTCATGAACAATTCTTTTGTAAACCCAATTCAGAACACTGGGCTTTATTCCATCTGGGAGTGGGAATAAATGAATATCGGAGGTGGGGAGTGACAGGGTCAGGTTTACATTTTAGAAAGGTCACCTGGCAGCAGAGGGAATGGAGATTTAAGGAGACAAGCCAAGGCAGGGAGGAGAGGTAGCAGATTCTGACAGTGGTCCTGGTACAGTGACGTTTGAGGAGAGGTGCGAGGGATGGAGAAAAGGAGACTGGTTTAAGAAACGTTTAGTAGATAGGCTCAGACTTAGTGATTGATTTGATGTGAGGGGTGGTGGTGAGGAGAGGAAATGTGGGATGACTTTCAGGTTTCAGACTTGAATGACTGGATGAACAGTGGTTCCAATAAAGGAAATGGGAAAAAGTGATGTAGATTTGGTTGGATAGTTGTTGGACTTGAGAAGCAGGTAGGGTATTCAGTTGAAGATGTCACGTGAAGGTTGGGGAAAGGCTGGACTGGCAATAGCCTGGGGGTCTTACTGTGGTTATGCCGAGATAAAACCATCGTGTAATATCACCTTACATAGATCTGGCAGAATGCGGGGAGCAGTGGCCTCATGGGGAAGTCACGTTTATCAGAGTGTGTGATAAAAGGACCCACGAAGGGGGCCTAGGAGGACATGGTTGGCTAGCTCATTTTGCACAGTGCTAGGATCCCATTTGGTTAAAGCACTGGCTTTCCAATAATTAAACACTTCACACTTATCCACAATCACAAAATGGAAGTGCATTGGCATGTTGGTACCTCAAAATCCCAAAGGACGGAAAAATCCATGGCTTTTTCTTCCTCAGCCCGAGGCACCGTCTTTCTGGGTATACTTCCATAGGGCATGCCCATCAGCACCTTGTGTTGGGACAGAACGACACAATTACACGTGGAGAAGATACAAACACACAGAGATGTGCACATAGTGGGTTAAATCTCTTCTCAGAGCAGGAATATCCATTCTTTTTCCTTTAAATAACATTAATCACTTTCCTGATTTTAAAAGTATTACATACTCGGGCTTCCCTGGTGGTGCAGTGGCTGAGAGTCCACCTGCCGATGCAGGGGACACGGGTTCGTGCCCCGGTCCGGGAAGATCCCACGTGCCGCGGAGCGGCTGGGCCCGTGAGCCATGGCCGCTGAGCCTGCGTGTCCGGAGCCTGTGCTCCGCAACGGGAGAGGCCACAACCGTGAGAGGCCCGCGTACCGCAAAAAAAAAAAAAAAAAAGTAATTAAAAGTATTACATACTCATTGTAGAAAATGTGAAAAAGTATAGAAGAGTGTTTAAAAAATTACCTGTCACCTTCACATCCTAAAGATAATGACTGTTAAATATTCATGTATTTCCTTTCAGAGTTTCTGAGTTTTATATATGTTTTAGCTTGATTATCTAGCTTAATATTATTTTATGACCAATTCCCTATGGCATATGGTATTTTTCAAAATAAAATGACTTTAAAATATCTAATCGCATGTATGTACCATAACCTTACTTACAAATCCCCTACTGTTGGACTAATTAGAGTATTTCTAGTTCTTCATGTGTACATAATTCTGTTATTAATACCCCTTTATATATATGACTTGATTCACAGCCTTAATTATTTAAAAAATAAGGATTGTATTAAATTTACATATTGATTTAGGAAGGATTGATCTTTTTTATGATATTAAGTTTTCCCTTCCACGAATGTGCCCTCCTGTTTATTCAGTCATATATATATATTTTAAAATATTTATTTATTTGGCTGCTCTGGGTGTTAGCTGTGGCATGCAGGATCTTCGTTACCACATGTGGGATCTTTAGCTGCAGCACGCGGGATCCCTAGCTGCGGCATGCAACATGTCAGAGAATCAACAAATGTAAATGAGAGAGGAAAAAATTACACTATCATGCAAAAGGGAATATAACTTCAGATACATGAGTGATTTTAAAAAACAAGAAACTATGTTATTTAACTTTAAGCCAATACATTTTAAAATGTAAGTTGAAATGGAAAGTTCAGGAGAGTGATTACTTGTGAGAGTTATGTGGGTAACATAATTGGGGAGAAGTAGAAGGAGGACTCTAGTGTGTGTGTAATTTTTTATTTTTAAACTTAGTGGCAGGCAAATGGGCTCATTCTTTTTACCTTTCCATATATCTGAAAGTTTAAATAGTTATTTTTAGAGGAAGTACCAATATGAGGCTTACTGACTGAGTGCTGCCTATGTGAACCCTAGAGCAGAACTTACAAGATATTTTAAAGAATTATTTAATTAAATTAATAAATGTACACCAGCAATGTACACCCTGGCTGCATATTAGGGTCACTTGGGGAGCTGTATTTGTCATCTATTTTTGTATATCAAATTACCATAAAACTATCTCCTCGTTTCTGCAGGTCGGGAACCTGGGTTGGGCTTAGCTGGGTCCTTTGCTTCAGGGTCTTTCACAGGCTTCAGTCAAGGTGTCTGCCAGGGCTTTGGTCTCATCTGAAGACCTGGTGGGGGAGGATCTGATTCCAGATGCACTCCCATAATTGTTGGCAAGATTTAGTTCCTCATGGGCTGTTGGACTGAGGGCCTCCGTTCCTTGCTGGCTCTTGTCCAAAGGCCACACTCAGTTCTGTTCCAGTGGGCCTCTCCAGTCTGGCAGGTTGCTTCATCAAAGCATGCGAGCCAAGAAGGGAACCAAGAGAAAATGCCACATGGAAGTCACAGTCATTTATAACCTGATCATGTAAGTGACAGCCTGTCACTTTGGTTATATTCTATTTGTTAAAAGCATGCCACAAGGTCTAGGCTTTACTCAGGTGGAGGGGATTGATTATACAAGGGCATGCTACCAGGAGAAGAGGATCACTGGGGACAATCTCAGATGCCTGCCTACCATAAGAGCTTTTAAAATAGGGATGCCAGAGCCACATTCTCAGAGATTCAGATTCAATTGATTGGACTTCATATTTAAAAAAAAATTCCCCAAGTGATTTTCATATGCATCCCGTGTTAAGACAACAAATACATGAGCTCATCATGTAGCAAGGCCTTGATAGCGAGCTCCTGTAGCATAACTGAGGGCTCTCCTGGGACCATGAAGGCATTCTTGGATCTGCAGGCAGTTGTCACTAAAGCTGAACAAGATTCACTCAAGCATTCAGAGAAGTTTGATTCCATTAAAATGTATCAAGGATTTGTGGCAAAAGAAGACGAGTATGAGGAAAAATTCTGTTAAAGTTGTCTAACATTTGAGCACTTCTAATATTCTTATTCCTAGACCCTCTGAGTCACTGTGGTTAGCCTTAAAACAGCCATGAGCCATAGGAATATCTGATCATTAGGTTTAGGCTTGAAACCTTTGGGCCCTGAAGTTAGCCGTGTCCTTGAACAACAGGTCATCTCCTCTACTCTACCTGCAGTGAATTTGGATGTGTCAGATTCCCATGAAGCCAATCTCCCACTATCCTAATTAAGAGGGCATCTTAGGATACCCCACATTCTCAACTGCTGTTATCCAACCTATCATCAAGTCTTGTCTGTTCTACTCTTTCCCTGTCTCTCTCTTTCTCTTCTTTCTCCCATCTTACTCCAAGACGGCTTCCCAAACACCTGCCAATCAAATCAAGGTGTTCTTTCCTGGACAGTTCAGGTCTTGGCTGCTTCATTGGAATGCAACGATCACTAAATTTTCATTGTTTCAAACAAATGTCCCCTTGATAGGAAATATTTGTAAATTATATCAATTTATATAAATTATATAAAATGTAATGTTTTCTTTGAGGAAAAAAAAAACCTCAGTGTTTTTAAAATTATTCACCTTCCCCAAAACACTGCCTTTCTGGACCACAGTATAGCAAAGTTCTAGTGATGTCTCATAGGCCTACAGCATTTAAATGTAATCTCTTCTCATGGAAATAAATCCATTTGGAATCAAAAACTCCCAGGAAGAAAGCAAAGAGTCTGTGAGAGTAAATTTCCCCAGTGACTACTGGGCTGACAATACTGGGGAGAACCAGAATTGTTTTCAAGAGCATTTGTACACATTTGCCAGAAGGTTTAAAATCCTTATCTCTGGGGACTTCCCTGGTGGTGCAGTGGTTAAGAATCCGCCTGCCGGTGCAGGGGACACAGGTTCAATCCCTGATCCGGGAAGATCCTACATGCCGTGGAGCAACTAAGCCCACGCGCCACAACTACTGCCTGCGCTCTACAGCCCGCAAGCCACAACTACTGAAGCTCGCACACCTTAGACCCCGTGCACCACAACTACTGAGCCCGCGCACTCTAGGGCCTGCGTGCTGCAACTACTGAAGCCTGCATGCCTAGAGCCTGTGCTCCACAACAAGAGAAGCCACCGCAATGAGAAGCCCGCACATCGCAACGAAGAGTACCCCTGCTCGCTGCAACTAGAGAAAGCCTGCGCCCAGCAACAAAGACCCAACACAGCCAAAAATAAATAAAATAAAAAAAAATGTTCATATGGAATCATTTTATAAAATAAAATAAAATCTTTATCTCTGTATTGGAGAGTGACAATGGCTTAAGTATATATATATAGGACAAAGTGGACTGACTCATAATCCTTGATTTCCAGGTGTGCACATAAAGGAGTATAAAGGTTAGTTAATGACATAATTGTAAGTACACTCTTTGGGTAATGTAGAAAAGAATTCAATGGTTTTATCAATAATATAACACTCCTTTGCTACCAAGTATTATTATAATAAGCCCTCAACTTCTTCTAACTAATCTGATTTAATTCACATTCCATGGAAGTCTTTTAATTTTGTGAAAAATAGATGTTCAGGAAAGTTTCCCAAAGATGTGACTACAGATAGAGTTGACTCTAATATTCTCATGGAATCATTTGTAATAAAGTAGGAATCAGTAACCTATCATAGAGCCAATTAATAAACCTGAAAGGAAAAAATACTAAATGCATAAATATCATTACCCTGTAAGCTGTAAAGGTAAGTCCACTTGTGTACCCAGCACAAGCACCAAACGGTTCAGGCAGGACTGTAGCAATTACTGTGCTAAGCGCTAATGGACCACAGGTACCCCTGGAGAAGGCCCCAGGCCAACACTCTGGAAACCTGGAATCTCATTCACCGCAAATTTACTGTGTAAATTTGTACAGGTCACTTGTTCCTTTCTTGTCTCTCAATTACTAAGCTATAGGTAAGGATCTACCTACACCCATAATAAGATTGTATCTGGGAGAACAGTGAGGAGTGCTATTCAAATGCAGGGTTTCTTTGGGGTGATAAATTATGATATAATGCATTCTATCTCTTTTTTTTTCAAGGTGAAAGAGAAAAAAACCTCACTGAGATATTAATTCTCCACTAATTTTAAAGTAAAATGAAAGGCAGAAAAATGTAGGGTCCACCTGTTAATTCAGAAATGGAAATATTTGGTTCCATTCTTTGTACTCAGCTATCTGGGCAAATGATGTGAGCACAGAATTTAAAATGAATGACGGATTCTTTGTAAAACAGAGTATTTGATTTATATAAATGAAGATGGCTGTCATGATAAGCCTCAACACTATCTGAAGTTGTAAGCAGTTCTTTTCTTACCTCTGGGATTATGACTAGACCAAATATTAAGCCAAAAAGGACGAGGTTAACTCCATACATCCATCGGAGAAAGATGAAATATGATGCCACTGAAGAACCAAAGTGACCTGAAGAGAGAAAGATGGTGGATGTAAGTGTTGCAGAAGGACATTAACATAAAGGAGGACTTTATGTGTGTGATGGATTCAATTTTCATGTCAGTCTGTGGAATATACATCTCTTTTCTTTTTCTAGATGAAAAAGAGGGCTTAACCGATGTGAAGAAGCACATCTTAAATTTTGGTCTGACTAGTCCAAAGTTCATCTTTTTTCTTTTCTTTTCTTTTTTTTTTAAACATCTTTATTGGAGTATAATTGCTTTACAATGGTGTGTTAGTTTCTGCTTTCATCTTTTTCCTAGTACAACAGAACCTATAACATAACCTAATCAGTTAGTCAAGAACACAGTCCAAACCCTTGGAAACCCTTCAGCAAACGAACTAAAAACAGTGACACCAAAATACTCACTTTCAATGTCCTTGATCTTCATTTCCCAGGGAATACATTGAGTCTTGAAATTATCAAAGTCTCTTTTAAACTTGACCCATTTCTGAAATTAAACAGGCAACACCCTCAGTTCATTAACAAGCTGCCTTGGGGCCTGGAGGGGAAGATGGAGGTGCATGTGGATGTTGACATGTTGACATGTGGGTGAGGCTGCCATGTTGGAGCTGTTGAGCCTAGGCTGTCAGAGGTGGATGCGCACATCTTCACTTTCCAAAGTCAGGTGTGAGTCAGAGAGAAGCAAGGGCAACACAATACTTTGCATTTGTCTATAGTGCTGATAAAATTTCAGGTTTGGACACTTTACATATGAACTTAGAAAGTCTGTGTATAATTTCTGATTTGGGGAATCAAATTGGCTTAGCAAACTCTGATACAACTTCCTTCATCTTAAACCAAAAATTCAAGAGAAAAAAGAAATTTTATAACTCTCATACCTACGTTTGGCAGACAGCCAAGTGCCTTAATCTGATAGGAACTGTTGCTAAACTACAAGGCTGGTGGAAGTGGTAAGGAGATCTCAGCCTGTGGCTTCCCATTCCTCTCCTAGTGAAACATCAGCCTGTTTTTTTTTTTTTTCTTTCTAAAAGTAGTTGGGAAGGCATTATGCCCCTTTGCACGGTCTATTCCAGCTCCGACACTTTGTACCAATCAGAAACTTGAATAGCTGTCTGTCTGCTGGTTGCATGAAAGTTTGTCAACTCTTCAAGGGGCTTCTCTCCAACATCCCCACCCCCTGGAAATAAATCCATTTGGAATGAAAGAAAACCAAAAACACCTCATAGAAAACAGCAGTCAAAGAGGAAGTAGGGAGAAAATCCTCAGATCAGTTTCTATTATTACAAAGGTCTCAAAAGAACTTATTCATGAAGGAAATGAGATTTTCCTTTGTAAATTCGCTAAAGGATAAAAGGGAAATTTTACCTGAAGGAATCAGACGAGCTTCCAAACCTGAAGGCTTTGACTATATCATGATTGGATAATTACTGTATAAGGAAGGAAACCACCTGTCAGAAGAGGGAAATGTTCACAGATGCCAAGGAGAAAAGGGGTTCATAAGCAAAAGACAGGTTGATAATAACGGCAAAGATCTCCCTAAGACAGGAAGGGATGTGGGGAATGGCAGATGGTGGACATGGACATCCCAACCCCATTGCTTCCTATCCCTTCCCTAGTTCTGATTCTGTGCTCAAAAACCATCTTTGGCTTATTTGGCTTCTTATCTAGGTCTGTCTCTAAGGAAAGCATTTGCGCATCACCTGGGCTGTGAATATTTTGATTTCTATGGCAGTAATTTTTTTCATTGCAAATTAATAGATTGGAATTGGGATTATGGTTTAGTTTCCCATATAACTAACTGTACTATCAAAAATAAAAGGCACTGGGCTTCCCTGGTGGCACAGTGGTTGAGAGTCCGCCTGCCGATGCAGGGGACATGGGTTCGTGCCCTGGTCCGGGAAGATTCCACATGCCGCAGAGCGGCTAGGCTTGTGAGCCATGGCCACTGAGCCTGCGCGTCCAGAGCCTGTGCTCCGCAACGGGAGAGGCCACAACAGTGAGAGGCCTGCGTAACGCAAAAAAAAAAAAATTTTTTTTCAGTTCTTGCACCAGTTATTCCTCCTTGTAGATTAGTAATCTGGTATCTGGTTTTATATATCAGTCTCATAAGCTTTATTAATGTGAGTCCTCCCCCGAGAGACAGATCTCCTGTCAGGGTGCTGATAAAATCAGTATAAAATATAGCCTTGCAAGGCAGAGGACCAATGGAGTAATGAATGTTGTCAAGTGAGGCCCCTGGAGACATAGCCTGCCAGTTGGTCACTTGGCAACCACCTGACAGCCCCTCAAGGCTGTGGGCATCTTGGCCTGAAAAGGTGATGCCTGGGGGTGGGGGGCAGAGGCAGAGAGAGGCCTGGGAGAAGCTCTGCATTGAAGCTCTTTCCTTCATTGGTTTAGAGAATCAGAAAACTGAGCGTGGGCGTGGGTGGGAGAAGACCCCAACTCCCTTCCTCAGAGCTGTGTGAGATGGTAGCTGCCGTCCTCAGACTGGGTTACTAGCTGTGCATGTCATCTTGCTAGTCAGCTGTATATAGGAAAAAAGATTTCAAACAGTGGTCGAACAAGACACAGGCACATCCTGTCCATGGATGAAATCTGGATCTGAATAACTAAAGACAACCAGTGAAGCCTGAGAAGTAGTACGTCAAAACAAGGAAAAAGTGATGCCATTCTTTGAAATTTTTGGAAAGCATTTCCTCCAGGATACATAATTAAATTTTGAGAGATGGCTCAATATTCTTAGTAGGATACAAAAAATATGGCTTCTAGAGTACAGGTTAGCACTTAGAGAGTTAAAAAATAATACAGGTGGGGAAATCCCTGGCGGTGCAGTGGTTAGGACTCTGCATTTGGTCGGGGAACTAAGATCCTGCAAGCTGCATGGCATGGCCGGGGGAGAAAAAAAAAAAAGGTTACAGGTGAAGTATGGAAGGATTGATTACAAGGTTGCTAAAAGTTCAGTAATAGAATGAAAAGAAACATTACACTTTGAGACAGAAGAAAATTGATCCAATGATATTGAGAATAAACCTGAGAAATTTTTGAGAATGCAAAGAGAGAGAAAGCAAAGAATTAAAAACCATGAAGGAAAGTAAATACAAAGAATGGAGAGTTGGCAGCCATCCTTCTGCTAACAAAGAAGCTAGAACTGTTTGAATAGAAACACGCTTGAATAGACCATTTACCAGGTATATGTGAAGAACACATTCCTTAATTGGGAAAAAAGTTCTGAGTGTGCAGTTGTTAAGTGGTAAATGGTTTTTAGATAAAATTAATAAACGACCCATAGATAGTTGTCAGGCAACTATAACTGAAAAGGAAGAAAAAAACAAAATTAGGAATAAAAGAGATTAAAACTCAACATATGTAAAATGTAATGACAAAAATTATGGGACTACCTATATGCAACTTTCTGTTAATACATATGAAAATCTTAATGAAATGATCAAATTTGGGGAAGAATATAAAATATCAAAATTGCCCCAAGAAAAAGTTAAAACTTGACTACACCAATTGGAAAAACATTAAAAAATTATCAAGATATTTTATAAAATGCTTCCTGATCTGTACAGTTTTAAGGGTGTCATCTTTCAAATTTCCAAAAAAATGAATGAGCTGTACAAACTGATTTACAGCATAAAAAGGGGGTGATGCTATTCGTTTAATATTATAAAGCAAGTGCAGCGCTAATATTAAAATATGCCAAGATAGTGTACGTGCACGTATGTACACACATAAATTCAAATCAATCTTATGAAAATTTATGTAAAAATTATAAATAAAATGCTTGAAAAATCAGATGTGCCTGATAAAAGTAAGTTTATGAACAGAAGGGAAAGGTATTTAATAAAATCTAACATCTATTTCCAATAAAATGGAAGTCATTAAACTAGAAATAAAAGGATAATTTCTTATTGGGAGAAAGAAAATCTATTTCAAGGCAACAACTCCCATCAACTTAGTGTGAAACAGTAGAGCCATTTTCATTAAAGTAATGGAAAAGCAAAGAGATCTATTATCACCATCATCAACTGAAACTATTCTAGGATTGCTAACCCGCACTTTAGGACAGGAATGATTTAGAAGAAAATCACAAGAAAAACACCTTTACATACACAATCAGATGAAAATGATTAGAACTAATAAGGGAGCACAACAGGGGAAACAGACTAAAAAATTAATATTCAAGGGCTTCCCTGGTGGCGCAGTGGTTGAGGGTCCGCCTGCCGATGCAGGGGACGCGGGTTCGTGCCCTGGTCCGGGGAGATCCCACATGCCGCGGAGCGGCTGGGCCCGTGAGCCATGGCCGCTGGGCCTGCGCGTCCGGAGCCTGTGCTCCGCAACGGGAGAGGCCACAGCAGTGAGAGGCCCATGTACCGCAAAAAAAAAAAAAAAAAATTAATATTCAAATACGTAGCTTTCCTACATACCAGGAATCTCTAGTTATTAAATAAATGGAAAAATGATTCCATTCACAAAAGCAACCAAAACATAAATTTTGTAGAAATAACATATGACATGGAAAAGATCTATATGAAGAAAATGACAAACTTTGCTGAAGGTTGTAAAACTAAGGCTCGAGAAATTACAGATAAATCTTCCCAAATTAAATCAAGGATTTTAAAAAATTTCCAATCAAAATCTCAATGGGTTATACTGGAACTTGGCAAAGTGATTTTAAAAATGCATGTGGAAAAAAAGAATGCAAACAAAACAAAACAAAATGCATATGGAAACATAGGCAAGACTGGCCAAAACATTTCTGAGAAAGAAAGGTAAAAGGAGGAAGCCTTATGAGCCATTAGAATTAATCAATAGCTGAAATGATGAATTCAAATAAAAGCTCCAAAAAAGGCCCTATACAAGAAATAAGTGGATGAAAATGATAGTTTTTTAGATCAGTAGGTAAAGGAAGAATACTTCCATAAGTTCCACATTAAATATCCAATTAGAGATCATTACCCTAGCCTGAATCAGAAGCTCAGGTTATGGCATAACTCAATAAACCAGAGCGGCCCCCAATGCCCCGTCGGCACTACTGTTGTCCTTCTGTATGACCCTGATTACACCATGGCCCTCTGGGTCTCCACCAAATCAAAGTCTTGATTTTGGGGTTTGGAAAATAAGATCCCAGTGGATTCAACATCATTAATTCTGTGAGTTTAGTTCTTCACTGGAGAGAAAACAAGTCTCAAGTATACTGAAGACCTCACAGATAAGTAGAGAGAAATGGACAGGATACGGTTGGTTTCCATTCCTGGATAAATTGGAATGGTTGACTGGACCTCACGCTCAGGATTCTGGGGGAGGTGGACACAAATGGTGAGGCTGGGCAGGCACTGTGATGGTCACCCAGATTCAGGAGTTGAGCAAGTCCCCCCACAGGTTTGCGCCTCTGCACCACACA
This sequence comes from Monodon monoceros, assembly GCF_005190385.1. Lineage (NCBI taxonomy): Eukaryota > Metazoa > Chordata > Mammalia > Artiodactyla > Monodontidae > Monodon > Monodon monoceros. Next base: position 28,815,961 of record NW_021703769.1, on the reverse strand, counting down.
CCTTAGCCATCAGCATCCTATAGGCGTAGAGTCTCTTGCCTTTCCCCTTTCCCAAGGCTCCTTCATACTTCTCCACAAATTCTTGGGCCTCCCTGGTTAGCGGGGGGGAAAAAGGCAGAAATTCAATTAATGCCCAAGCAAAAGAAATCTGAACTATGAGGGTGTATATGTGGCTGAAAGCCTTAAGTGTTTTATAACCCTAGTTAGAATGCAAGTTCCACGAAGGCAGGGCATTTTGTCTGTTTTGCCCACTGAAGTTTCCCAAACGCCAAGAATAGTGACTGGAACATGGTAGGTACCAGTAGGCAGAATTTTGGCTCTCATGACCTTTGCCCCTTGGTGAATGGCACAAAGGATTCTGCAGATGTAATTAAGATTACTGACTTGAAACCAGGGAGATTACCTTGGATGTCTGGAAGGGCCCAATGTAATCATGTGAGCCCTTAGAAAAAGAAGAGGAAGGCGCAGAAGAGTCAGAGAGAGATGCAGCAAAAGGGGAAATCAGAGAAATTAGAAGCAAGAGAATTCTCCACCCTTTGTTGCTGGGGCCCCTCTGGAGGATGCCACACTGGAAAGCAAGAGAAGAAAATGAATTTCTATCAAAAGTCAGGGAACCTGGAAGAGGACCTCAAGTCCCAGGTGGGAGGGAACCACAGCCCCGCTGATACCTTGATTTTAACCTGGTGAAACCCTGAGCAGAGAATCCAGCCACACCATGTTGGACTTCTGACCAACAGAATTGTGAGCTAATAAATGAGTATTGTCTTAAACTATTAAGCTTGTAGTAATTTGTTAGAGCAGCAATAAAAAAAACCAGTACAGCATTCAGTATGTATTTGTGGAGTGAATGAACGCTGGATGAGTGAGTGAACATCCAAGGAAGACAGCACGGGAAACACAGGGATGGGTTTGTCTGTTAAATATTCTGGGTGGTGTGCTGGAGCTGGTGAGGGCTGGCTTCTGAGAACCAATTGTTAAATATTCTGGAACTTGGCCAACAAATTATTAAACTGTTGGTAGCTTGAAATCGGCCATGGTGGGAGTATTTAGACTATGGGATTCAGCAAGTGCTCCAAATCAGGGTTCCCCCATCCATCCCCCCACAGAAACAGTTTATCAGGAACCACTGGATAAACCCACACAAGTAGATGAAGAATGAAATCCATCTCAGGGTGGGTGGAAGAAGACATTGGGTCCTGTGTGTCTGGCTGCTGTTGTTACAGCACCCCCTGCTGGCAACACAGCCTACACCACCTCCAAAGTGCAAACGCAGGTAGTTGACACCTGTTAAAGTTACATTCTAACCTGGGGTTAACTCCAAGGTTGGTTTTATTAGGATGTCTCAATGATGTCCTAATGTTAATGAGGCCAACTGTCTAGCTTCTGAGTCCAGGGTCAAAAGCTGGATTGTATGGGATTAAGACTCCTTTATGGGGTCAGCCCCTGTTTTCTCCCTAGGCAGCACTCATTCTGGCAGTGAGCTATCTGTGACTACCAACGACTCCAAGACACCAAAGAATGTTTTCATGAAATTCATATTTTTGTCCTCTTCCTATATCTTATGAGTGGGTAGAGACTCCTAAGCATTTGAGGTTTGTGAATTTAAATGTGATAACTAGTAAGATTTGAAGACTTCTGATAAAAGTTCTCAAAAGTAAAGGCCAGCTCATGCCTGAGCCATTGAGCCTGGCAACAAATGCTTCTTTTCTCAATGTCCAGACTGTGTCCAGATGCCCAGAGAGCCCTCAGGAGAACAGAGGGCCCTGCCCAGCGCTGGGTGCAAATTCTGAGGACCATTCACTGCAAAGAGAACAACTGGTCTAACAGTTTTGATGGACACAGCAAGCTTTTTTGGATCCACTGAAAGTATATAAATAATCACAACTAACATTTTTACAGCAAACCCCTTTAAACATGTCATACGTGATCAGTGTTCTTCTTACTAGAGATAGTAGTTGGTTTATGGAAATACTGGCTCTTGCACTGCACTTCCCAACTGTTGCAAATCTTACTTCTTCCCCTCCCCTCCAACGGTTTTGCACATCTTACTTTTTTTTTTGTTTTGGCTGTGCCACATGGCTTGCAGGATCTTAGTTCCGCAACCAGGGATTGAACCCGCACCCTCGGCAGTGAAAGGGTGGAGGCCTAACCACTGGACCGCCAGGGAATTAATTCTCTGAAAATCTTACTTCTGTAGGGTGCTTCTGTCCCCTGCTTGTCCCCTCCTTTCAAATGGGGAACTTTCTGCAAGCTCATCTCTCCTCTTCCTCAAACCAGATGGTGTGTGGTAAATGAAGTAAAAAGGCAAAAGAAGAGAGATCCTTTGCTTTGTGGAAACTTCTAGGGGCCTGGATCTCAAGGTCACTTTTGGCAGGTGATTAGCAACCCCTCAGGTCCCTCCAACACTCAGGAGAGGAGGAAGCCATTGAGGCAAGGCTCTCCTGGGCAGCCATCCACAGCAGAAGACAGCACTTCGGCAGCCCCTCACATTGCCCTAGAAAGACCCTCCTTGTCGATAAAGGGGCCCAAATAACAGTTTGGAAGACACAGTCAGGGTGGCCAGCAATTACTGCCGGGAGAGAAGGGGGGTATTGTGTGGCTTTAGTGCCAGAGAGAGCCAGGCAGGATTCTGTGCCTCTCAGGGTGGCAGTTCTCATCTAGAAATGGGGACAATGTTATGAGACTTAAACGTGTGGATGCATGCCATGTAAGCACAGCAATTTCATTTATCAGGCAGTCACCCTTCTCCTTCTGGGGAAACAGCAGCTCCTGGAGTGGGCAGCTGATAGGATTCTTTCCTAGCCCAGGGGGCTGCTGTGAGGAGACTTCTGTTCCCCAGGGGTCTGGACAAGGGGCACAGCAATGCCGCCTTCCACAATGAGAATACTCTGAAGTTGATCCAAAGCATCTCTCAGAGACTACATATTTCCAAAAACTACCCCCTGGTGAAGGAGTTCAGATTCAAAATCACACTTAATTTTGAGATGCAGAGGTATAAATAGACGCAGGGCAGCCTGCATTTGATGGCATCCTTACAGAGCTTTGCCATCCCGTGCAGAACGTTGGGAGAATGTATCAGCCAGCCTGAAATCCAGAAGACAACCAGACAAAGGTAGGGAATACAGGTGGCCAAAGGGAGGTGGCTAGAGGTTGGAGGTGGTCAAGAGGTTGAAGGTGATCTGGGCTATGTTGGTTTGGTGTCTCCCTTTGTCCCTAAGCAGTTTTTATTTTTCAGTTATGGAGACAAAGATCAAACAGAGGCTGAGCTCACTTTAAGTGGAAATTCAGGTGAGTCAGGTGACGGCATCTGTTCTAGAGGTGTCACTGAATCAATTTAAGGGCACTTGAGTTTAACCAAGCATGCCTGGCTTCCCATATGTGGTGGTTTTAAACTATGTCAGCAAATTATTTGACATTCCTCCCTTTAAAATGTAGAACTGGGGAGTTCCCTGGCTGTTCAGTGGTTAGGACTCTGCGTGTTCACTGCTGAGGGCCTGGGTTCAATACCTGGTGGGGGAACTAAGATCCCACAAGCCAAGTGGTGCAGCCAAAAAAAAAAAAGGAATTGAATTCTCCTCCACTTGAATGCAGGGCAGACTTAGCGATGTGCTTCCAATGAATAGAAAGTGGTAGAAGTGACAGCTTATGACTTCTGAGACTAGGACATAAAAGGTATTGTGACTTCCCCCTTGAAATCCCCCTCTTCTGTGGGAAGCCAGCTGCCATGATATGAGGACAGTGAAGCAGCCTGTGGAGAGGCCTGTATGGAGAGAAACTGAGGCCCTTACTAACAAACAGAACCAACTTGTCATCCATTTGTGTGAGCAACCTTGGAAGTGGATTCACCAGCCCCAGTCATCTGAAGCCTGAAGCCCTGACCAACACCTTGACTCAACCTTATGAGAGACTCCAAGTCATAACTGACCAGCTAAGCTGCTCCTGAATTTCTGACCGACAGGAGATAATAAATGTTTATTATTGTTTTAAACTACTAAGTTTTGGGGTAATTTATTACATAGCACTGGAAAATTAATACTCTGTAGAATCCAAACCACTGATCTCTTTGGTGCATATACATTTAGGATTGTCCTGTTTGCTGGTGGATTGACCCTTTTATCATTATGTAGTGTTCCTCTGTGTCCTTGGTAATTTTCTTTATTCTGAAATTGACTTTGTCTGGTATTTACATAGTTTCTCCTGCTATCTTTTGATTAACGTTTGCATGGTATATTTTCTTCCACACTTTACTCTCAACATATGATATATTTAAACTGAGTTCCTTAAAGACTGCATGTAGTTGGGTCATCTTTTATTTTTTAAAATTAATTAACTTATTTAAATAAATTTATCTATTTTATTTTTATTTTTGGCTGTGTTGGGTCTTCGTTGCTGTGCGTGGGCTTTCTCTAGTTGTGGCGAGTGGGAGCTACTCTTTGTTGCAGTGCGTGGGCTTCTCATTGCAGCAGCTTCTCTTGTTGCAGAGCACGGGCTCTAGGTATGCGGGCTTCGGTAGTTGTGGCATGTGGGCTCAGTAGTTATGGCTCACAGGCTCTAGAGCGCAGGCTCAGTAGTTGTGGCACATGGGCTTAGTTGCTCCACAGCATGTGGGATCTTCCCAGACCAGGGCTCGAACCCGTGTACCCTGCATTGGCAGGAGGATTCTTAACACTGCGCCACCAGGGAAGCCCTGGGTCATCTTTTAAATCCAGTCTGCCAATCTCTGTCTTTTAACTGATGTATTTAGACCACTAACCTGTAATGTAATTATTTATATATTACAGTTTAAATACATCGTTTTATTTCTTGTTTTCTGTTTATTGTTTTTCATTTCTGATTTCCTTTTTCCCTGTCTTCCTGAATATTTTTTAGGATTCCATTTTGTTTTACCTACAGTGTTTTTGAGTATATCGATTTGTATAGCCTTTTCAATAGTTGCTCTAGGTATTACTATATGTCTATCTCTATCTGCAATCCGTCTATCTGTTATCTATCTATCTATCTACCTAGGTAGCTAGCTAGCTATCTCTACGTATTATCAAAATCCACTGGTGCATTTTACTATTTAGAATGAAGTATAGAATCTTATTTCTCTTTATGTCCCTTTATCCTCCCCTTTATAATTGTCTTAATTATTTCATCTGCATTATTGAGAACCACATTAGGTGGTGTTTTAATTTTTTTTTTTTTTTTGCAGTACGCGGGCCTCTCACTGTTGTGGCCTCTCCTGTTGCGGAGCACAGGCTCCGGACACGCAGGCTCAGCGGCCATGGCTCACGGGCCCAGCCGCTCCGTGGCATGTGGGATCTTCCCGGACCGGGGCATGAACCCGTGTCCCCTGCATCGGCAGGCGGACTCTCAACCACTGCGCCACCAGGGAAGCCCCGCCAATTCTTCTCATTTAGCACTTGAAGAATCTTTATGTCACCTCCTCTGTCCTCCATAGTTTCTGATGAGAAATTTGCTGTCATTCTAATTGTTTGTCCTTTATAGTAATGCATTGTTTCTCTCTGACTCTTATAAGTATTCAGAAGTTTGACCATGATGTGTATTGGCATGGATTACTCTGGATTTATCTTGTTGGGGTTTTGTTTAGCTTCTTGAATCTGTAAGTTTTGCCAAATTTGAGAAATTTTCAGTCATTATATCTTTGAAGACTTTTTCAGTCCCACCCTCTTTCTCTTCTTTTGAGACTCTATTTTCTTCTTTCATCATCTAGGGATTTGGAGGAGACACTAATGTTAGATCATTTATAATAATCCTACATGTCCCTGAGGCTCTATTCACTTTTTTCCCCAGACCATTTTCTCTCTATTGTTCAGGTTGATTTGTCTTGTTCTACCTTCACTTTCACTGATTCTCTACTCAGTTCTCTCCATTCTGCTGTTGAGCCCATTCATTGAGTTTTAAAAAACTTTAGTTACTATATTTTCTACTTCTAAAATTTCCACTTGTTCTTCTTTATATCCTCTATTCATTTTCTGAGACTTTCTATTTCTTCATTTGTTTCATGTGTTTATAATTGCTCACTGAAACATTTTTATGATGGTTTCTTTAAAATCTTTGTCAGATAATTCTAACATATATGTCCTCTTGATGTTAGCATCTGTTGATTACCTTTTATCATTCAAGTTTGAGATCTTCCTCGTTCTTGGTATGATGACTGAGTTTTCAACTGAAACCTGGAATTTGAGATATTATGTTATGAGACTCTGGATCTTATTTAAATCTTGTGTTTTAGCAGGCCTCCTCTGACACTGCTCCAGTAGGTGAAGGGGGATGCTGCCTGCTTACTTCTAGGCGGAAGTCCAGATTATTCACTTGGCCTCCTTTGATACCTGGGGCTGGGCTGGAGTTCCTTGTTACTGCTGAGCAGGGATGGGAGTTCAGGCTCCCACAAGCCTTCCACTCATATCCTCCTGGCTTGAAGAGATACCTTGTTACTTCCAGGTGGTGGTGAAATTTCAGACTCCCCATGTAGTCTCCACTGACACCCCAGGGAGAGGGAGGGCTCATTACACTGCCCAGTGGGGATGAGAGTCCCTGCTCCTCATTTGGCCTTCTCTGACATTTGATGGGGGTGTTAGGGGCACCATGTTACAGCCTGGCAAGGGAGGAAATGTAAGCTTCTCCACTTGGCTTTTGCTGCCAGGGCTGGGGCTACAGCTGCTCATTTGTTTATGGTGTTTGGCTGGAGTAGGGTTGTTATTGTTTACAAGTCTTCTGTCTTGCCAGGCTGTCCCTTTTCTGGTCCTTTGGCTGGAGACAGCAGACTTTTCTTGAGGTGTTTTGTGTGTGACTGTCAGTGTTTGGGGGCAGCCAGCTTCTCCAATATCCAGTCTGGATATACAGGCAAAAAGGAAAATTGGAACTCAATGCTCTGTCATTCATTTGACCCTGAGGTCCTTAGCCAGTCTGCCTTTCTTCTCTCCACCTTTATGAGTCTCTTATGTTTGCTTTACACATAATATCCAGGGTTTCAGTTGTACTTAGTGGGAAGACTATGGAGAAGTATATCTACTCCATCTTCCTAGAAGTGGAATTCTTCAGATCTCACTTTGGGTAATTTTCTAACACATTAGGTTTCTGACAAAGCTGAGTGACATACCTGATTAATTCTATGATTAGAGCAAACATCCCTGACTCATGAGCACTAGAAACTCTTTTGCCAACATCACAGCCTGCCTCGTGTCATTATTAATGATGTGCGTTAATGATGTCTTCTCTGATTCATCTTTGTTCCCCATCCTTATCTCTCAGGGTTCAGCACAGTGTCTGGAACAAGATGTTCAAGTTTTAATAGCAATAACTACTATCTATTAATTGCATATTATATGCTGGGTACTTAAATATTTTTTATTTGTCAGAACAACTCTGCAGGTAGATATTACTATTCCTACTTTACAAAAGAGAGCTGTGAGGCTCAGAGAGGTTAAGGGAAGGAATCCAGCCTGAGGGGATTGAATAGCCAGTCAAACCACACAGATATGGTAGAGGTGTGAAGGCAGGCTTGCCCCAATTCACTGCTGTTGCTCTTTATGCCTTGCCATCCTTCTTTGATTGTCTACAACAACTATGCCAGCTGCCTGAGTGGGCCAGAGACTGGGGTCCCCACACCATTACTTCTAAAAAAAGATGTAGTCTGGGCATGCTATCTCAGATCTGCAATTGAAGACTTTACTGCCAGAAGAGGAAATCATACAGGAGGCAAAGGAGTGTATTCTAGAATGTCTAGTAATCCTAGAGAAGCAGTTACAATTTAAGAGTGCAAGTTCTGGAGCCAGAATTCCTGAGTTCAAATTCTGGCCAGACCACTAAACTCACTGTTTAGCCTTGGACAAATTACTAGATTGCTCTGTGTCTCAGTTTGCTCATCAGTAAAATGGGGGCAATAATAATGGTACTTACATCAAAGGGTGATTATGAAGATTAAATGAATTGTTACACACCCAGCGCTCAGAACAGTGCCTGGCACATAGGGAGCACTCAGCAAATGTTGGCAATATATTAAAAAAAAAGAATATTACAAGATGAATAAGAAACAGCTCTGCAAACAAGAGCATCCAGTCAAGTGAGGGCCTTAGGGGTCAGAGAGGCCGTAACTAACTCACCCTGAATGCAGGGAGGGGCAACGGGGACTCCCCTGCAGAGGGGACACCTGGCCTCAGTCTCAGAGTGTAGGAACTAGCCAGGTGCGAGGGCAGAGGCACCAGTGGAGCTGAGACCCAGAGGCTGGAGAGCCTGAGCCTGGGATAAGGAGTCTTGCAAGAGGGAAAAGGAGGGGAGACCTGCTCCAGTGGGAGAGACAAGTCTTTTCGGCTTCTAGGGCCTTAGCCACTTCCCACCCCCACCAAGAGCAGGAACTCTGCCCCCAGGCCTGGAGGAGATGCAGACTTCTCCTCAGGGCAGCTGAATGGCCCTCAGGGATTTTCATGGTCCCTGAGGCTTCCAGCCAGCTGGAGATCTCATTTCCACAAGCATCAACGTTGCTTTTTTTCCACTGTTAATAAAAGATGTGTTCCGGTGACACCTGAGTTGGAGTGAGGTTCTGTTAGACTGACAGATGGAAGGAGGAAGAACTCGGCTCTGGGGGAGCAGGGAGAAGAGACTCAGAAAAAGGGAGGTGGGAAGGCAGACAGCCTGCTGCCTGAAGCTGTAGCTACTGCCCAAACTGTCGCCATCATTCACCTGTGATGACTTAAATTTAAATAAATTAAAATAAAACAGAAATTCAGTTTCTCAGTTGCACTGACTACTTTTCAAGCGCTCACTAGTTTCATGTGACTGAAGGCTACTTTATTAGCGCAGATTTAGAACATTTCCATCATCCCAGAAAGTTCTGTTGGTCAGCACTGGCCTGGAGGCACCGCAGGGAGGCATTTCTTCCCTGCAGCTGAGTTGTAGACAACGTAATAATTTGCAAAACAGTGGAGTAAGCTCTGTTTACCAGGCTCCTTCCTAGCCAGGGTTTGCACAGCCAGCATCTTTGCTGTGCCTCTGAGACACAGTAAGGCTGAATGTCAAAATATGTCTGCCAGGGCTTCCCTGGTGGCGCAGTGGTTGAGAGTCCGCCTGCTGATGCAGGGGACACGGGTTCGTGCCCCAGTCTGGGAAGATCCCACATGCCGCGGAGTGGCTGGGCCCGTGAGCCATGGCCACTGAGCCTGCGCGTCCGGAGCCTGTGCTCCACAACGGGAGAGGCCACAACAGTGAGAGGCCTGCGTACCGCAAAAAAAAAAAAAAAAAAAAAAAAATGTCTGCCAAACTGTTCTATGTGATAAGGGGTGAGGCATTTGACTTGAGCAATGAGGAAAATCAGGTGTGAGAGGAACCAGGGAAAATGGCTTCTTATACAGAGGGAAGGAGGGAGTCATTCCAGTCTTGTGGCAGAGAGACCGAGGTGGGACTTGGGGGAAGATGGTAACACTGAATGGGATTTTTTCAGGAAAAACGTCCTGCCTTTCTCTCAAAACTTCAGCAGAGAGTCAAGAGCCATAAAATGCATGGTGGGCTGGCTCGTCATGTGGAAACCAGGGAAATAGCCAAGTTGCAAATAGGAGTCAGGGGCGTGGGCACCAGGCCACGCAATATTCATGGAACCTCACTGCAAGCTTGGCCCTGTGTTAGGCATTTGGACACAAGTGTAGCTAAGACAGCCCCTCCGCCTGTTCTCCACACTGCAAGGGTGAGTGTGTGACATGGGGAGAGATTCTAGTGCTTAGGGAACACAAAAGAGGTCTGAACTTGTTGAGATGGGGGTCATGGAAAGTCCCCCCCACCCCCAAGGAAGGCATGTCTTTTTGGTTGTGAGGGAGGCACGGAAGCCACCAGATGGGGCGCGGGACAGAGAGGTGACCCTCCAGGGGGGTGCGTAGCCGGAGGGCCACGATCTTCCTTGGCTTCCGCCAGGCCCCGCTCGGTGCTGGCCAACAGCAGGGCCCGATGGCCAGTTGCGTGCTGGGGATGAGGTGACCAAAGCAGGGTGGGAGGGTGAACCCCCCTTCTTGTTGAGCCCCCTTGGAGTGGAGAGGAGGAAGGGACTCCTGTGCCCATCAGAGGAGCTGAGCCTTCTGGACGGGGAGGGCCCTGGCCGACCACCACTGCTCACCTGAGCCCCGCCAGCTTCCTCGCCATGGGCCAGGGCTTGGTCCGCATGGTGGCGATGAGCTTCTTCTTGTCTTCCACCTGCTCCAGAATCCGGGCCAGTTCCTCCTCAGACAGAGACTCCCCACCGGAGGTGCTGGAGGCCAAGGAGGATGACCTGGAGCAGAGGCGGGGTGGAGCAGAGGGGAGTGAGGAGGAGGCCGGGGTCCTCAGGGGCACTGTGGGATGTGAGGGGCCCACCCAAGATGCCCCCAGCTCCCACCCACACAGGCCTGCCCCGCTCAGAGCCCTCCGTGACTCCCCCCACCTGGCAGAGGAGGCCACTTCTCCTCCTGGAGCCCAGGGCCCCTCGCGGGCTGCCTCCTCAAGCTCCATGCCCCTGAGTCCCCCCCACGCTGCACACCCTCGCTCATGCAGGGCTGCCCAATGGGAATATAATGTGAACCATGTATTGTAATGTTAAGTTTTCTAGTAGCTATATTAATATGATAAACAGACATGGACATATTAATTTTAATAATACATTTCATTTAACCCAGTATATGAAAAATTTATAATTTATAATTACAGTAATGTAATCGGTGTAAAAATTATTAATGAGACATTTTACATTCTTTTTGTACTGTCTTCAAAACCCAGGGTTCATCTTGTACTCACCGTGGATGTCAATTCAGGCACAAAATTTTCATTGAACATATTTACTCTATACTTGGATTTCATAAAATTTAGTTGAAAAAGTAGATTTACATATCCAAATTTTTAGACATACTTAAAAGTTTCCTTGTAAATGAATAAAGTAACATAATATCATTTTCCTTTGATGTTCACATCTGCACTGACAAAATTAGTTTGTCTTTTTTTTTTTTTTCCCCAGAAGAAATGCTTTGGCTTCAAAGTTAAATCAACTTCAAAACTACATCTGGGGCTTCCCTGGTGGCGCAGTGGTTGAGAGTCCGCCTGCCGATGCAGGGGACACGGGTTCGTGCCGCGGTCCGGGAAGATCCCACATGCCGCGGAGCGGCTGGGCCCGTGAGCCATGGCTGCTGAGCCTGCGCGTTCGGAGCCTGTGCTCCGCAACGGGAGAGGCCACAACAGTGAGAGGCCTGCGTACCACAAAAAAAACACAAAAAACAAAAAACAAAACTACGTCTGTTTGTCCAAGTTAAGTAAATTTTTTAACTCAGTGGTATTAACATCAGATTAAAATTAAATTGAATTAAAAATTCAGTTCCTCAGTCACACCAACCACATTTCAAATGCCTAGCGTGTGGCTAGTGGCTATTGTATGGAACAGCACAACTGCAGAGACCTTCCAGCTGGAGGGTGTGATGACCCTCACCATCTCACAGACAAGACTGTGTGCTCACCTGCCACAAAATCCAAGTTCTTGTCTGTGCTACACACAGCCTCCTTCACTCATAAAAACAGTGACTCTCAGCTGAGATGGCAGCAGCTGACGGGGTGAGGGAGGGGCTGGAGAAGTGTTCTGCCTGTGCAGCCTTTTTAGCACGTTTGATAAATGGAAATATCAGGATGTGAGCTTGGGTTACCACAGGTTTTAGAGACCAGTTTGCCTCTGTGAGTTTAGCTTCTGATCAACTTCTAAGGAGCAAGGAGAGGTCACAGGAATAAGGTGGAGAAGGGGGGACCCTAGCTCTTAAATGCTGGAAAGCCTAGAACACAGGGACCTTTTGCCTTATCTCACCCCCCCGCCCCCCAGGATATCTGCCTTTGAGTCTTTGCATAAGTTGTTCCCTCAGGTTGGGTGGTGGTAGGGGGGTGGGACATTCAGTCATTGCTTGTTCAAATTCCACCTGGGCTTTAAAGTCTTAATGAAATATTTACCTTCTTCGTGGAGGAACCGCAGCCTCCCAGCAACATGCTCTTCATCAAATCCTTTCTTGCAAACATATTGCCTTCTGCTTTGTGTTGTGATAGCTGATGCCCATGTCCTACCTCCGCTGCTAGACTGTCAGTTTCTGAGGAACAGGACTGGATATTTTTCATCTCTCTATGCCCTGCCATGGCACTCAGCTGAAAATGGCACAAATGAGTCCTTGTCTGCATCCCTTACTTTGCATCTGCCACCCAGACAGGATGGGACCTCCTCCTTCTAAAGTTCTGGACACTCTGGGGCCCGTCAATGATGCATTCAAATTCTCTCTAAGTTGCTAAGGACACCATGCACCCTTTACTCTGTTAGCTCAGGTCTAGGGACAACCAGACAGTAGACGAAAGCCCTAACTGAGCCAGGGATGGCTGGCAGGGGTGACAGAAGAAATCAGTGGCTCCTGTTGTGGGCCTTAATTTCCTCTGTAAAGTTGGAGATGTACAGTGGAACACCTGAGTGAGGGTGTGGGCAAGGAAGGTTTATTAGAAACCATTGGAAGGAGCATCAGTTCTTTGCCATAGTCCTGGTATCTCTGTTTCCAAAGCCTCCCAGCCCATTATCAATGGGGATTCTTAAAACATCCTGAGAAGTGATGCAAAGTAAAGTGGAAGAGGGAGGCAAAGAGAGGGAGATGTCCCATCAAAATTGGTAGCAAAAAATGAAACTAAAATCCCAACTTGCTGATTCCATAAACTGGCTCTATCCACTAACCCCCGTATGCAGATGCTAATGGAACAAAGGAAACACAGCAAGTAAACCAAACCCCCAAATCCTAGAATTTCAGAGCTGGTAGAACTTTTGAAGTTCTTCTAGATCAAAGCCACATTTCACAGAAGAGGACACAAGTCACCTTAGGAAATGGTGTGCTTAAGCCCTGGAATGACTCCTAAATCCAATTTTGTTAATTTCTCTCAGCTCCTCATCAAGAGCTGTGGTGAGTCACCAGCTGAAATTGAGGAGAATTGGGATCTTTTCTCACCCTGCTGCCATATCACCTCCCCACTCAGAGCTCCACTTGCACCTGCGCTCCAGGAGGGCTTTGAGTGGAGAGTGTGCAGCGGCCCCTCAACCTGGGATGGCTGTGACCCTCATCCCGGTTCCGCCCCCAACCGCGAAGAGCTTGGCAGGGGCAAAGGCAGGGACTAAGAAAAGAGAGCAGGGGCCGCCCGTTTATGGGAGAGAATGAGGGGGGAAGACGACACCTGGCCCTTATCAAGGGAGGAAGCAGGGCTGGAAGGAGAGGGAGAGCGCGGATTGAAGCGCGCCTGAAGCCCCGTCACAACACACCTGTGTTTCTTCAGCTGCTTCCACATCTCCTCCTTCCTCGGCACCTCCTTTTCCTTCTTTGGAGGTGCTCGGTGCTCCCTGAGGGAAGCTCTCCCGTCCCTCTTCCTCCTTCCTCCGCAGGTCTTCTCTGCCGAGCCTCGCTCCGGTTCCCCCAGCTGCTCTCTGCGTCCCCTGCGCTCTGCCTGCTTCCTCCGGGGAGACCCTGACCCCGGGCTGCCCCCGGCCCGCTCCTTCTGGCCAGGCGGGGCTCGGCGCCTGCCCGGCGCGTTCTCGGCTTTGTGAGTCCGCTTCCTCGAGGGTCTCCTCCCGGACCTGTAACCTGCAGCGGCAGGAAATGAACAGTTGTGGCCTCACGGGCCTCGACCCCAGGAAAGTGTCCCCAGCTGTGAGAAATCAGATGTTCAAGATGCTTCCTGGACCTTATTGGTTCCAAAAGCCACCTCTTTCAGACAGAGCCTCTGCTCTCGGCTGAAAGCTAATGTCTCCCTCCTCTGACGGGCTGGCACTCCCACACTCTCACCTAAACCTCAGCTAGAGACCCAGACACATGCCTTCCTCTGCTTGGGGGTGCAGTCCCTTGGGTCAGAGCTCAGTCCTCTCCTGACGCCCAGGGCCGAGGCCAAGCGTAAGCCTCTGTTTGGTAAGGCTGGAAGACTGAGACGCGGAGGGCCTGCTGGCTCCATTCTCCAAGGGCTGTCCCCTCATGTGCCCCACCTGGCATGAGGGAAGGGACGGGGTGGGGGGGGTGAGAGCAGCGGAGTTGGTTCCGATTCTGTGTCTCAGCGCTGCTCCCACGTTGTTGTTCTTATTTTAAACCATGACTTTATAGCACTGGCAAATGGCCTGGCTGAGCAGAATCTACTCTCAAGTGTGAACTTTCCTCAACAGCTTGCCCAACACCTAGTGTAAGCACAACTATCCCAGCTGGGCAGTTACACATTAAATGCAGGAAAAATTGTAATGAGGTTCTGGTATTAATAAGCAACCTCTCCACCACTTACTAGCAGGGTGTCTTTGAGCCAGTCACTTAACCTCTCTGAGTCTCAGCTCATCTCTAACATGCGGATGTTACTACTCCATCAGCTTGTTAATGAACATGACACAGTGACTGACTTCTGAGAACAGACGTCATTACTCTGATATTCTTATCTGGAAATAAGATTTTTTTTTTTTTTTTTTTTTCCGGTACGCGGGCCTCTCACTGCTGTGGCCTCTCCCGTTGCGGAGCACAGGCTCCGGACGCGCATGCTCAGCGGCCATGGCTCACGGGTCCAGCCGCTCCGCGGCTTGTGGGATCTTCCCGGACCGGGGCACGAACCCGTGTCCCCTGCATCGGCAGGCGGACTCTCAACCACTGCGCCACCAGGGAAGCCCGGTCAAGATCTTTTTACTTGTATAAAGAACACAGGTTTGGAGCTAGGCCAGTCTGCCCGAAAATATCAGTTCTATCATTTACTTATCTCTGTGACCACAGATAAATTACTTAACTTTTCTGCGCCTCAGTTTCCTCACCTGTAAAATGGCTCTAGTAGCCACTACATAGTTAGGTTAGGTTAAAACAGGAATAGTTAGGTTAATTTAAAACAGGAATAAAGGGTCTGACTCATGAGAGGTACTCAACAAAGGCCCTCCTCCTTCCCTCCCACTTCCAGCCTGCCTTGCCATTTTTGTGCTCTAAGTGGGCATCACCTGGAACCTGATCTGTCTGCAGAGCACAGGTTCTCACTTTTCACAGTGGCTCCCCATCCAGGCTTTTCTGCCACCACTAGGCAGATTTTCCCAACAGAGCTGTGAGAGCCCCAACTTTGGGCAGGGCAGGGCAGAGTGGAGTTTCATCACCCAACATCCCCATCAGCAGTCCCATCAGTGATGGAGTCCAGGACAAGGAGTCCCAGGTTCTCAAATTCTTGCCTCTGTCCACTCCTTTTCCAGCCTCTCAAGGTTGTGCGTGCAATGTAGCAGCCACAGAGAGTTCTCCTCACTGCTCCATGACCCTTGAGCTTTACATTCTGAGAAGCGAGCCACCCCGTGAAACAGCAACCAAAGCTGGTTGCTGGTGGATTTGGGCAGAGTAAGCTGGGGATTCAGAGTCTGGATATGTGGGCCTGAAACCTTGTTCTGCTGGTTATTACCTCGGTAACACTGGGCAGGTTTCTTGTTCTCTCTGAGTCAGTTTTCTCGTGGGTGTGCTGTGAGTGGTCTACCCAGATCTCCATTATCTGGCCGTGGCATTGTCCCTTAGCTGCTATGCATGTTGGCTCTTACAGTTCACAGCTTCTCCCTTCCCAAGGGAGCCCATGGTTGATGGAAACCATCTTGGGAAATGTCTGGGAGTTTACATCCCTCCCCTCTCCTCAAGTCAGCTGACAGCCAATTGCTAACTGATATGGGGTACAAAAAGTCCAGTCCTCTGGCCTCCAGGCAGAGCAAGTCTGTGGTTCAGTCACTCTCCAGAGCTCCCTGTGGGATCAGGCAGAGGCTAGACCCCAGCTGAACACACAGCTTTGCTCAGCTCCTTCCCTTGATCTGTCCTGCTTCCCTTACTCCTTGTCTCCTGAGAGCTGCCCTCAATAAATCACATGCACAAGAATCCCCATCTCAGGCTCTACTTCCAGGGGACCTGATTTATCTATAGGCATCTATCTCAAAGTGTGGTAGGTAAATCCAACTGAGATAATATCTATACAAGTGTGATGTAAGGGGAGCATGCTGGATTTAGCAAACAGAATTTGCTCTGTAGTTCAAAGATAAACTATCCAGAGTTCTCTTCTTGGATCTCAAACTAGGATACTGGTAGAATCCAAGAAGCACAGTGGTGGGCTTCACCCAGACCTGAGGAAGATATTCTGGAGGAAGAAACTTCTAAGCTAAGACCAAGAGTGAAAATAGAGGCGTGTGTGTGTGTGCAGCGAGTGGGTATAGGGCAGGGTTAGGTAGTGAGTGGGTAGGAAGGACGCCAGAAAAGTTTTAAGCAGAGGTGACATGGTCAGTTTTGTGCTTTTATAAAGGTCCCATTCAGTATTCAAACCCCAATGGAGGGAGTTTCTTGATAAAGAGACTTCAAGAAACTGTAATCATAAAGGACACTGGAAAAAGAATTGTTCTGCCTTGGCTAAGAAGATAGAGAAAATAGGTAAAAAATGAAATGATTGGACGTCTGGGTTTCACTCCAATGTGTAAAGAGCTCCATCCTACTAACAAGAAAAAAGCTGAACAAACTGAAAAACAATTCTTTTTAGATCCATCAGAGAATTGAGTTTGTAGGGCAAGCTACTGTCCGCAAACTGGAGAGGCAGAGAATCATAGCTTACCTTGAGCAGAAGCCCTCCATGGGAGCCAGGGCTTGTAGTGCTTAAAGGGAGAGTATTCAGGGCTTACTTTAATTAGGTGTGGGAAGATACTCAGACATGGAAATGACTGTCATGGAGGAAGAGGTTTTTGGACTTACAGATCCCAAGCAACACCGTGTCACATAGGGCCACATGAGGAGGCACAATGTTCAGTCAGCAGCAAGGCAGAGAGGAAAAATGTGGGCAAGAGCCTTTATTATGGTTTCTAAGGAAAGGAAGGGGTGAGGCAGGGTAAGCAAGTTTAGGATTGGCTAATTTGAATAATTTCAGTGGGCCCTGGAGCATAGGGGCATTCCCTAGTTGTTCTGATACCAGGCCCTGGGGTGAATAGGGCGGGTGGATAGAGGCCCAGAGTATGAGCTTGATAAAGGTTGAGGTTATAAACCCTGGGTTGGTTGGTTTGCCTACGAAAGGAAAGCTTGCAGATGAGTTGTTTGCTATCTCTAAGAATTAGCTAAAACTGGGAGGGCTGTCCTTCCAGGGTCAAAAAAGCCTCAAGGTGCCAAAGGATCAGAATATAGAAGATAAAAAGCATGGCTATTACTGGTAGGAATGCAAACTGTAATTGATGAAATGCTTATTGTGTACTGGCTTAAGAGTTAAAAAGCTATGGGGCCCAGTCTTTGGAGGAGGGGGCACACTTTCCTGAATTTTACCTCCTGGGAGCACTAGCAGGTTCTCACTGTGAAGACTGGAGGAAAATCCATGGTGCTTCCAGCAGGGGGAGGGGAAAGTACTCATTTTAAAATATGAAAAGTAACCCAGATTGTCCTGTTCTCTTTAACAAAGGCCTGCTGTGAGATAATAGAAATATATATTGGTCTCTGTCCCCAGTTCCAGGCACAGAGGTCCTAAAATCTTTGTAAAATCCTAAGGGCACTAGGAACATCTATTCTTCTAATGAGGTGATTCTGATGGGCTCCTGAATGGCTGGATGGGGGCTGGTCACCAGAAAGACCAACCCATGATTAGAAGCTTGGAATTGTCAGCCCTGCCTCACCCCCAACCTCAAGATGGGGGAGAAGGGCTAGAAATGAAGTTAAGAATTGATGATGCCTATGTGAGGAAGTCTCTATAAAATCCCAATAACAGTGGGTTGGGAGAGCTTCTTGATGGGTAAACACATCCACATACTGGGAGGGTGATACACTCCAACTCCCAGACCTTGCCTCATGTATCTCTTCATCTGCTGTTACTCTGTATCCTTTATTATATCCTTTAATAAACCGGTAAATGTAAATAAATATTTCTCTGAGTTCTGTGAGCCACTCTAGCAAATTAATTGAACCCAAGGAGGGGGGTCTTTGGGACCTTGGATCTATAGCTGGTTGGTCAGAAGGACCTGGGCTTGTGATTGGTATCTGAAGTGGGGGTAGGTTTCAATCTTGGGGAAATAAGCCTGTGGGGTCTGAGTAGGTAGTGTCCGAATTGACTTATACTGTGGGACATCCAGCTAGTGTCACACTGTTGTAAGGGAAAACTTCCATACATTTGGTGACAAGAAATATCAGAAGTGAAGTGTTCTGTGTGAGTAGTAAAGGAGACACATAGGGAAGAAACTCACAGTAGGGAAGAATTGGGTTTTTCCCTATGTGGGAAAGAAAAAAAACAGAGTTTTTCCTTTACACCTATGCTCCAGGGAAACTATTTTACCAGAGTGAGCCTAACTGACCAGAGTTTACCAGCTTTATTGACCTGGAGGAATGGAAATACCCCCACTCCAGCTACCTCTAGACTTCTTGTGTCACCAAAGGCTGGGGGGAGAAGGCTGAGAAGCTCTTGTGAAGGTCACAGCCTAGAGGCACAGGCTCACTAAAGACTGAAATCTAGTCATAGGATTATAGCATTTCCCCTGCCCCATAATTCACCACCACATAAACAAGACTCCAGTATAATGACAGGGGATGACAACAGAAAGAACTGCAAGGCTCAGACTCAAAAAAAAAAAAAAAAAAGGAGTTCCTAGGGAAACTCAAAACAACGGGAGAGACAAGAACAAGGACACTAAAGGAAATTGAGTCCTCTGACACCTACAGCTACAGTGAACAATGAACATGGCCTAACACTTAGCCAGACAAACATAAAACAACATACTAAAGGCCTATTTACCTCAGTTCCATTAACCCAGTACATCATGTTGGCTCTCAGCAAACAATTACAAGGCATACTAAGAGATAAAAAACACAGTTTGAAGAGACAGAGCAAACATCAGAACCAGACTTGGATATGGCAGAGGTTCTGGAATTATCAGACCAAGAATTTAAAATAGCTATGATTAATATGCTAACAGATCTAATGGAAAAGGTGGACAACATACAAAAACAGATGGGTAGTGTAAGCAGAGAGATTGAAACTCTAGAGAAGAATTGAAAGGAAATGATAGAAACCAAAAACACTGTAACAGAAATGAAGAATGCCTTTGATGGGCTCATTAGTAGACCGATCATAGTCAAGTAAAGAATCAGTAGAGTGGAAGATATGTCAATAGAAACTTCCCAAACTGAAAAGCAAATAGAAAAAAGGATAAAAAGACAGAACAAAATATCCAAAGAACTGTGAGACAATTACAAAATGTGTAACATAGAGTAATGGGGATACCAGAAGGAGAAGAAAGAGAGAAAGGAATAGAAGAAATATTTGAAGTAATAATGGTTGAAAATTGTCTAAAATCAATGACAGCCACCAAACCACAGATCCAGGAAGCTCAGAGAACACCAACAAGGACAAATGTCAAAAAATCTCCTCCTAGTATATTGTATTAAAATTACAAAGAATCAAAGACAGAGAAAAAAATCTTGAAAGAAGCCAGAAGGGGGAAGAAAAAAACTCATTTTACCGCTAGAGAAACAAGGATAAGAATTATATGATTTCTCTTCAAAAACCACACAAGCAAGAAGAGAGTGAAGTGGAATATTTTAAAGTGCTGAAAGGAAAAAAAAAACCACCCCATAGTCTAGAACTTTGTATCCAGCAAAATTATTCTTCAAACGTAAAGGAGAAATAAAGACTTTCTGAGAAAAACAAAAATTGACCAGACTTGCCTTGAAAGAAATGATAAGTTCTTCAGAGAGAAGGAAAATGATGTAGGTCAGAAACTTGGATATACATAAAGAAAGAGCATTCAAAAAAAAAAAAAAAAAAAAAAAGAAAGAGCATTCAAGAAGGAACAAATGACGTATAAAATCTTTTATGTTTCTTACTTTTAATCTAACAGATAAGAGTTTTAAAATAATAATAGCAACAATATATTAGATGACTATAGCTAATGGATAAGTGAAATGAATGACAGCACTGTTAAAAGGATGGGAAGGAGGAATTGGGAAGACTCTGTTATAAAGTACCTGCACTACCCATGAAGAGGTATAGTGTTACTTGAAAGTGGACTTGGCTTAGTTGTTAATGTATACTGCAAACTCTAGTGCTAAAAAAAGTGAAAAATGTAGTATTTAGTATAATATGCTAAAAAAGGAGAGAAATTGGAATCATATAAAATGCTCAATCAAAACACAGAACAAGAGTGGAAGACAAGAATAGGAACAAAAAACAAGGGCAGTGAATAGAAACAGCAACAAATATGGTAAATATTAATCCAACTATATCAATAAACACTTTAAATGTCAATAGTCTAAATGAAGCAATTAAAGACAGAGATTGTCAAAGTGGACAAAAAAAGACAACTATATGTTGTCTGCAAGAAATCTACTTTAAATATAAAGACACATATAAACTAGAAGTAAAGGGATGGAGAAAAAAATACCATGCTAACACTAAACAAAAGAAAGCTAGAGTAACTGTACTAATTTCAGACAAACAGATTTCAAAGCAAGGAAAATTACCTGGGATAAAGTAGGGCATTACATAATGATAAAGAGGTCATTTCTCCAAGAAGACAAAATAATCTCTCATACGTTTGCACCTAACAACAGAGCACCAAAATATGTGAAGCAAAATCTGATAAAACTGAAAGGAGAAATGGACAAATCCACTACTATAGTTGGAGACTTTAACACACCTCTATCAGTAATTGAAAGATACAGTAGGCAGAAAATCAGTAAGGACATAATTGAACTGAACAGCACCATCAATCAACTGGATCTAATTGACATTTATAAAACACTTCATCCAACAACAGCAGAACATACATTCTTCTTGAGCTCACGTGGAACATTCACTGAGATAGACAACATTCTGGCCCATAAACATATGTTAACAAATTTAAAAGAATAGAAATTATTCAAAGTATGAGGTCAGATCACAATGGAATTAAACTAGAAATCTGTAACAGAAAAATAACTGGAAAATACCAAAATATTTGCAGATGGAACAACACATTTTTAAATAACACATGGGACAAAGAAGAAGTCGCAAGAGAAATTTTAAAATACTTTGAATTAAATTTAAATGAAAATAAAACTTATCAAAATTTGTGGATGCAGCAAAAGGAGTGCTTAGAGAGAAATTGTAGTACTGAATACATACATTAGAAGACACTTAAAAATCTATAATCTAAGCTTCCACCTTGTGAAACTAGAATAGAAGAGCAAATTAAATCCAAACCAAGCAGAAGAAAAGAAATAATAAAAATTAGAACAAGACATCAATGAAATTTAAAACAGGAAAGCAATGGAGAAAATATGAAACCAAAAGTTTTTTTTTTTTTTTTTTTAAAAGAGCAGTAATATTGATAAACCTCTAGTCTGGAAAACCAAGGAGAAAAGTGAGAAAACACAAATTTCTAATATCAGAAATGAAAGAGTAGTTATCATTATTATCACATGGACTTTAAAAGGGTAGTAAAGGAATATTATGAAAAACTTGATGCTTATAAATCTGACAGCTTGGATGAAATAGACAAATTCCTAGAAAGACACAATTTACCAAAACTCATACAAGAAAAAATAGGTAATTTGAATAGGCCTATATCTATTTAAGAAATTGAATCAACAATTAATCTTAAACAAACAAACAAACAAAAAGAACCCAAGCCAAAAACCAACCAAACAAACCCAAAACCAGGCCCAGATGGTTTCACTAGTGAATTCCACCAAATGTTTAAAGAAAAAATATAATTTCTTTACAATCTCTTCCATAAAATTTCTATTAGGGAATACTTCCCAACTCATTTTATGAAGCTTGCATTACCCTAATACCAAAACTATACAAAAACATTACACAGAAGGAAAATTACAGATCAATATCCCTCATGAACATAGATGTCAACATCCTCAATAAAACATTAGCAAATTGAGAGTTCCCTGGTGGCCTAGTAGTTAGGATTCCAGGCTTTCACTGCCATGGCCAGGGTTCAATCCATGGTCAGGGAACTGAGATCCCACAAGCTGCATGGCATGGCAAAAGAAACAAAACAAAACAAGACAAAAATATATATGTGAAGAATAACATACCACAGCCAAGTGGGATTTATTCCAGGTATGCAAGACTGATTCAATATTAGAAAATCAATTAATATAATCCATCATACCAACATGATAATGACAAAATATAATATGATCATATCAATAGATTCAGAAAAAGCATTTGAAAAAATACAACACCTATTCATCATAAAACCTCTCAGCAAACTAAAAGTAGATGGGATCTTCCTCAACCTGATAAAGAATTTTTACAAAAAACCTACAGCTAATATCACAGTTAATGGTAAGAAACTATATACTTTCCCCCTCAGACTGGGAACAAGATGTGGATGTTCCCTCTTACGCATTCAACATTTTACTGAAGTCCCAGCTAAAGCAATAAAACAAGAAAAAGAAATAAAACGTATACTGATTGGAAAGGAAGAAATAAAAATGTCTTTGTTTACAGATTATATTATTATCTATGTAGAAAAGCTCAATGAATCCACAAAAAACCTTCCTAGAACTAAAAAGTGATTATAGCAAGGCTGCAGAATGCAAAGCAAATGTGCCGGGGTGGGTGGTGCGGGGGTGAGTCAAGATGGCTGTGTGGGAAGACGTGGAGTTTGCATCTCCCCACAACTAGGGTGCCTGCCAGACGCTGGTGGGGGACCTTGATGCCCAGGAAGATGGGAGGAACCCTCAAGCAACCGGCTCATTTGCTCTGAGGGAAGCCGGCCACCATGTTGTGAGAATGCTCAAGCAACTCTAGGGGGACGTCGATGTGGGGAGGAATTGAGACCTCCTGCCATTGGCCAGCATCATCTTGCCAACAGCCATGTGACTGGAGCAGATACTCCAGCCCTAGCCAAGGCTTCAGATGAGACTGCAGCTCCAGCCACCATCTCACCCACTCCCTCTTGAGAGATCAGGGGTCAGAACCACATCGCTAACCATCCTCAGATTTCTGACCCACAGAAACTGTATGTGATGATAAATATTTATTGCTGCTTTAAAAAAAGAATTTAATGTGCCAAAGTCCTATATACCAGCAATGAGAAAATTGGAATTGAAATTAAAAACAAAACATCATTTACGTTAGTACCAAAAAATGAAATACTTAGGTATAAATCTAACAAACTATGTAAGGTCTATATGAGGAAAACTACAAAACTCTGATGAAAGAAATCAAATATCTGAATAAATGGAGAGCTATTTTATGTTCATGGATAAGAAGCCTCAATATTACTGAGATGTCAGCTCTTCCCAATTTCATCAGTAGATTCAACACAGTCCCAATCAAAATATCAATGAGTCATTTTGTGAATTTTGATACATTTATTCTAAAGTTTATATGGAATAGCAAAAGATCCAGAATAGCCAACATAAGAGAAGAACAAGGTTGAAGGACTGACACTACCCAACTTCAAGAGTTACTATAAAGCTACAGTAACAAGGCAGTGTGATATCAGTGAAAGAATAGACAAATGGATCAATGGACCAGAATAGAGAGCCCAGGAATAGACTCACACAAATATAGCCAACTGATCTTTGACAAAGGAGGAAAGGCAATTTCCAAAATGGTACTGGAACAACTGAACATCACATCATATATCAAGAAAAAAAAATCTAGACACAGACCTTATACCTTTCACAAAAATAAACTCAAAATGAATCATAGATCTAAATGTAAAATGCAAAACTATAAAACTCCTAGTAGGTAACATAAGAGAAAATCTAAGTGATCTTGGGTTTTGAAAGACTTTTTAGATAAAACACCTAAAGCATGATCTATGAAAGAAAAATTTGATAAGTTGGACTTTATTAAAATTTAAAAGTTCTGCTCTGCAAAAGACACTGTTAAGGGGCTTCCCTGGTGGCGCAGTGGTTGAGAGTCCACCTGCCGATGCAGGGGACACGGGTTCGTGCCTCGGTCCGGGAAGATCCCACATGCCGCGGAGCGGCTGGGCCCGTGAGCCATGGCCGCTGAGCATGCGCGTCCGGAGCCTGTGCTCCGCAACGGGAGAGACCACAGCAGTGAGAGGCCCGCGTACCGCAAAAAAAAAAAAAAAAAAAGACACTGTTAAGAAGAAAATGAAAGTACAAGCCATATGCTGGAAGAAAATATTTGTAAAACACATATTCAACAAAGAATTTGTACACAAATATACAAAGAACTATTAAAACTCAACAGTAAGGAAAACTCAATAAAAAAAAGTGGACAAAATACCTGAACAGATACTTAACCAAAGAAAATATACAGATGGGAGATAAGCATATGAAAAAATGTTATCACATGTCATCAGGGAACTGTGAATTAAAACAAGAAGATACTACTACACAGCTACCAGAATGACTAAAATTCAGTAGACTAACAGCACCAATTGCTGGTGAGGATGTAGAACGGCCACAACTATCATTTATTTCTAATAGGAATACAAAATGGTACAGCCACTTTGGAAGACAGTTTGGCAGTTTCTTAAAATGCTCAGCGTAGGTTTACCCTATGATGCAGCAATTGTACTCCTAGATGTTTACCCAAATGAATTGAAAACTTAGGTCCACACAAAATACCTAAAAATGTTTATAATCAGCTTTATATTTGCCAAAAACTGGACGCAACCAAGATGTCCTTCAATGGGCGACTGCATAAACAAACTGTGATACATACAGACAGTGGAATATTACTCAGTGTTAAAATGAAATGAGCTGTCAAGCCATGAAGAAACGTGGCGGAACCGAGACCTCTCTGGCGGTCCAGTGGTTAAGACTCCACGCTTCCACTCCCGGGGCCGTGGGTTTGATTCCTGGTGGGGGATCTGTCCCACATGCCATGCTGCACGGCAAAACAAACAAACATGGAGGAACCTTCAATTCATATTCCTATCATATACCTAACTGAAAGAAGACAGTTTGAAAAGGCTACATACTGTATGATTGCAACCATATGACATTCTGGAAAAGGCAAAACTATGGCGACGATAAAAGATCGGTGGTTGCCAGGAGGGCAGGGGAAAGAGGAGGGACATTTTTAAGGCACATTATTCTGTATGATACTGTAATAGTGGATTTGTTAAAACCCATAGATTTTTTTATACTTCAATTTTAAAAAAAGGAAAAAAACCCATAGAATGTACAACACAAGGAGTGAACCCTAACGTAAACTGTAGACTTTAGTTAATAATAATGCGTCAATATTGGTTCATCAATTGTAACAAATATAACACACTAATGCAAGATGTTAATAATAGGGAAAGCTGGGGTGAGAGGAGGAAGGAAGATTATATATGGGAACTCTGTATATTCTGTGCAATTTTCTTGTAAATCTAAAATTATTCTAAAAGATAAAATCTATTAAAAAATGAAATCATTGATCAATGAGATGCTCCAAGGGACATCTCAAGGAGAAGTTTCTCTAAAGATTAAAGGAGCTCATTTGATTTGTTTATAAGATGTCAATGTGTTTATATAAATTAAATATTCCAAAAAATCGTAGAAATTTGGTAAAAATTTGGCAAATGAACTAGTTTATTATGTCTGGTTTGATAAAAAGAAATACGCCTTCTTTGATTTTTCAGCATTAAATACAACACAAGATTATACTTTTATTCTACTTAGGTATCCTAAACTTATATAGGTTCATTGATTAAATATGCTAGTGATACTTCTACTTAAAGTTTAAGAAATACATAAATTTGTGCTTAATTAAATTGATTCATCATTCTGAACATTTGATTTCAATAGATTTATGTTTTATAGTATTCCAGCTGCAAGATTAATTTCCAAGATTTATAGGTATCTTGAAACTTTGGACTGATACTAAATTGAGTTAATGGTATGCATTGGATGCCTAGATCATTTCTAAGTAAGATGAAATTCTGAAACATTGATTACTAAGCAAGATTTTAAGTTTGTATCCTTTTGCTTCTTTTTAAAAAATATGCTACCTAGAAGTAAGATCTTTGTGTCTGTAAATGAATATGTACATTTCTGTCCCTTTGAAAAATTATGTGTGGGTTGTGTTGGTTTGCAGAAAGTTGTGTTATGTGTACTCATGAGTTCTGCTAGTCTCAAATGCTGATGTGTGACAGCTGACAATTATCCATCTTCCCAGCTTATTCTGTGAGACAGAAGTTCCTTCAGTTAACGGTTATAATTCAGTGAGACTCTACTGTGATTAGTCTTGACAGAAAGGCACAACTTTGTATGCAAAGTAAAAAATGTGTTTTTGTTAAGGGAGAAGGAATAGGTTTGCCCTAAAATGAAATGACAGGCTGTTGCAGAGTGAATGGAGCATGGTGAAGGATAAAACCTGAATGGATATAGAAAATAGCAGAAGGTTCATGGAAAGGGAATTTTACTAGCCTTGGATTATAGATGAGTAAATAATGAGTCTGAGAAGCTATGAAACCTGTTAAAATCCTAACAAAATCTGCTCAGTTTTGATGGGCTTGTTTCTGTTTATTTTTATAGTTTACTGTTAGTTGCCTTCATTTACGATATAAAGCACCCCCCCATCCTTTATCTGACTATATAGCAAAGATTCTGAGTCTTCCCACAATAATTCTTTGTGTTGGCTTTATTATGGCTTTGATTATTTAGGAAAACAAAGCTTCCTCACTTATGAAGTGCTAAGGTTCTTGATAGGTGATCATGTTACCCTCTAAATATATTTTTCAAAGTTTTTTTTGTCACTTTCAAATGAGTAGCCAAATATTGTTTCTAAGGCATCCATGATCCTATCTTGTGTTCAAATCTGAAAGCTTTTTTTTTTTTTTGGCCGTGCTGCATGGCTTGCCGGATCTCAGTTCCCCAACCAGGGATTGAACCCGGGCCACTGCAGTGAAAGCGCCAATCCTAACCACTGGATCGCCAGGGAATTCCCATCAAATCTGAAAAATTTTGATTGCATTTTTGTTTCTAAGATTGACTCATAAGTGTAAAATGAAGTAAAATAACTTTCAGAATATCTTTTGTATCTAAAACTTTCTTTGTGATTTCCTAGAGGGCCCTGGGAAGTCACAAAGATTTGTTTTTCCATCTCTTAAAAAAGAAAGGTGCCAGAAGCAGTTAGGGTTATTTGATGTTACTGTTGGAGTTTCATGGGAAGTGGTGTCAAATCAGAAGAGATGCTTAGCCTTTTCTAGGTTAAACTGGTATAGGTCAAATGTTAAATATTTCAGCAATTGTATGCTCTATGGGCTGCTCCTAGAGATTTTTCAATGCCTTTGCTGCCAGGATTGGTTTCTATTTATCAGAGTCCTGATGATGATTTTCTCATGTTAGGCAGCGCTATAATTATCAGTCATAATTCAGTTATCATTTAAAATGTTTATTTGATAACAATCTTTTAAAATTTGAATCTAGCATTTTTAAGGCCAGTGCTGTTCAACTGGAGATAAACATCAAACTTACCTATGGAGTTTTATTAACATATGCATACTTAGGACCTACTCCAGATCTACCGAATCTCTTTACTTGATATAGTCTTGATATATTTTTCTTACATGCTTAGTATGTTTTGGTATATTATGTATATGTCTTTTAAAAATTGTTTTATACCTCAAGATATCTTTATCTGTTTAACCATCTTTATAAATCTGATATAATGTTCATTGTCTATAAAGACATGCTTAACTATTATAGACATTCTGTTCAAAACTTTTAGATTGCCTTGTGTTTGTTTTGTGTGCTACAGAAACAACTAAATTTCCTTGTCAATTTCATTACCGTTATGAAATATTTCACTTTTGACAGCTAACAGTAATAAGTTAACCACAGCCATTTTAAGTTCCTGTTACCTACAGATACTATTTGTTTTACCCCAGAGCTTCCTTGAAACCTCAGCTGTAGGCCAGAGATTTTGTCTTCATCAAAGGACTGTCTCAGAACCCTGACTGGAAGGACTCTGTCAGGTACTGTTAACAACTAGCAAAGCAGTGAAATGCTTAAGCAGGTTGGTTCTTGAATTCATGTCCTTCAACTAAAGAGACATAAACCATCCTCAAATTACTGGAAGATTGTTCCTACTGGTGACCTCAGGCTGAGGGTTCTTAGGAGCCACCCTGAAGCAGACAGCCTTTGGATGTATACAGCTGAGCCCAAGATCCACAGAACAAGACCACAGATTGTTACTTTACGATCTGTATTCCTCTGTTTTCTATTCTTTTACCTATCCTCTATCCTCTCACTCACTTAAGGCTACTTTTAACTGTGTTACTTATAATCCCTGTTTCTAATATTGCTGTTTGCATCCTTAACCACTCCTTGGAATGACTAATTCCCAGCTACAATTCACCCATGAACTGGCGAAAAGGAGCCTTGGGAGCCAACCAGCTTCCCTTGGTCCCAGTTCCTTGTAAGAAATCAGTTGGCCAAAACCAGGTCACTGGGTGGCCCTCAATGACTGGTATTGAATCTGGCACAGAAGCCTGCTGGCTACTAGCCACAAATTGGACAGGAACTTATTACGTTGGTATACTAATACTGACTCTCAAGGTTGCCTTTGACATTACCCAGGCTCCATTTTGGCCCGTTGGTTTGTCCTCTAGGAAAAAGAGATCAGCGGACAGTTTCATTGAAAAGGGAGAAAAACTGGCCCTGATTCCAGAACGGAAACCCCAACTACCCTAGGGGAATTCTGGATTTCTTTCTT
The DNA here is from genome assembly GCF_005190385.1 of Monodon monoceros. NCBI lineage: Eukaryota > Metazoa > Chordata > Mammalia > Artiodactyla > Monodontidae > Monodon > Monodon monoceros. Next base: position 28,787,323 of record NW_021703769.1, on the reverse strand, counting down.
CTCTCCTCAGGATTCTTCATTTTATACTTTACAAGAGGCCCAGATAGTAGGGTGAACCTTATGATTGAGAGAAAAAAGCAGTAGGACTCAGGCAATGCCACTAAGGCCGTAGAATGTATCTCCTTAGAGGTTAGAACAGAGCTGCTTTAGATATAATATTGATCTCTCAAGGGTAATATGAGTTGTTTCAGGGGAAGAATATTGTACTCACATTCCTGCAGACCGCTCAGAGATCTTTAACATTACTAAAAAGATCCAGGTAGTAAATGAAGATATCATAAAACTGGGTAATATGTCTAATGACCCCATATGTAGTTCTGTGGACACCTCAGTTTGGGCATGAGATCTGTTTTCTTGTTCAGTCTGGGCACTCTTGGCTCCTGGCTGAAAAGTGGGCTATATAAACTCTGGTCATAATCCTCTTAGTATTTTTCTGCATTCCCGTGTTCAGATGCGTGATCTCCAGAGTTTTGAATTCTATTACACAGCTGCTGTGCGTCAAATGATCCAGCAAAGGGTCATCCATCAAAAAGAACTGGAAAACCTGATACACAGGTTGAAAGGACCACCAGCAGAAACAACTTTTCAGCAGACAATTGACATGCAATTATGACACCTCAAACAGCAGTGAAGATCTGAATTGATACTCTCAGATATTGATGGTCAGTCCTTCAGCTCAGGATGAAGAATGACCAGAAAGACAAACTGAGAACTGAAGCCATTTCCCCACATTCAGCCTGGACATGGAGAAGCCCAATTACACCTTAGTGTCTATATGAAGATGATGTTGTGCTATGCCTCTATCTTCATTAGCATGACTTTATTTTTCCAGGAAACTCCTGACCAGCAAATGGCTTGATTGCTCATTACAGAATCTTCCCAAAGACCCATCAGCTCTGCAATGGAAAGCATAACAGACTCTAATTTGCTTCCTAAGATTTTTTTCAATGCTTTGCTTCAAAATCCTGGCCCTGCTGTTTATTGTGGATTGTTATATTTTGATTCTTACCCAATCCTAATCAAGCTGTCACTTTGAAAGTCCTATCTTAAATCAAACTTTCATTTCTTAATAAATTCTGACTTACCTTCACCTCTCTGAGATATTGTCAAGACTTTGCTTGCTGTAAGCAATAAATCGGCTTTGTCTTATCAACAGGCCTGTTGGTGATATTTAGGGAGCCAGCTCTTGACAATAACTTAGATAAACGTATTTTTTTTTTTTAAAGAAAGAATGAAAGGTGGACTAAAGAAAAAAAGATCTTGGAACTACAGAGGGAGAGTGATGAATTATGGTTGGGATGGTTGGAAATGCTTCACCAAGAACTGATGTTTCCTCTGAGTCTTAAAGGATGAACATGAGTTTGGCAAGAGAAGAAAGGGGTTGAGATAGAGAGGGGTAGTGGTGGTAGTGAGGTGGGGGGATTCTGGGCAAAGTAAACGGGGGCTTGAAGGACTCCAGTGAAAATGCCAAGAGGTCTGGGGCATGGGTGACCAGGGCAGAGTTGAGTCTTGGGTATGGCTGGTGCTGGAGCAGGGAGCATGGAGAGAGGAAGTTGCCCAGAGAGCAGTGCATACCCTTGGGGAGCAGGGGGAAATCTGGAGGGAGAGAGTGTAATACTGGAGCATTGACCGGATGTGATCGGCATCAAAGGATGATGCTAGCAGCATTGAAGAGGCTGTTGAGGGTGGGGACAGTGGTTCCCAGTCACTGTGGGGCAGACCCCATGAGCATGTTTGCTGTGGTTGCTTCACTTGTTGTGAAGGCAAGAAGAGGCATCAAGCAAGGGTCTGACTCCACCATTAACAATCTCCATGTCTTTGGAACTTGGTTTCCAATTGCTGCGATGACTGCAGGGTCTGATGAGACACCTGGTGTAAGTACACTGAAAAGTACTGAGTGCTAGTTACAGACTCAAAGACAGGTGATTGCATGTGTGGCAGGGTAGGTTTTCTTCACCCATGCCTACCCTAATGTCTTCTCCTTCTCACCTTCTATGGGAAGAGGGTTTTGGTAAGACAATGTAACAACAAACTATTTAAGTGTGATAGTAACTCATCCAAGTTAAGAAGCTGTTCAGTATTAGCCATGAAAGATGGGTTTGTCCTACAGATGCTCTTTCCCATGGTCTGAAAGGCTTTGGCCAGAAACAAATCTACTTCCTCCAAAGACATGGGAGCAAGTGTGAAAAAGTGTGTGCCACCACAGCTGTGATCCCAGGGAAGAGCTCTAGAACTGAGCTAGGCTCTCAGAGAGGGCAGAGGAACAGAGAGGGTGGGCAAGGGATTAAGGAGAAGGGTCTCATGGTCATCAAAGACCAGTTCCATGTTGCTTGACAAGACTGAGTAAGAAAGTCAATATACGTTTGTATCCTCTTCTGAACTGTGTATCCTCAGTCAGCTAAGAAACAGTTTTCTCTTTGGTAATGAACTGTACCAGGCATTCTTCCAAGCACCATAGATGTAACTTGGTGGTTTACATATTTTTTCCAAGCTGTAATTCCTGTTGTAATCTCATTTCCCAACTGAATGGAATTCATGTGGAATGTGGAAAGCAAGCCAGAATTTGTCTTTCAATCTTCCCCAACCTCTTTTACACAGAAAGCAAGCTGCTTTTTTAGTTTTTCTTTCATAGTCAGTTTTCAATAGACTCCACGTAATGCATAATTTAGGAGCTAGGAAGGCAGCTGTCACATTAGGAAGACTTCCAAGCCCCGAATGCACTCGTTTACACTTAAAGGCTTCCTCACGTCTATGCACCTGACTCAAGTCAGAAAATTCAGAGTGAAAAATAGGCTGAAAGGAAAATAGAGAAGCTGGAAGACACAGTGGGTCTGGCTCACCCTCTAACTCTTAACAGTTAAGTATGTTCACCAAATGATACAAGAGGAGGGAGAATTCTGATCCTCCTTTTCAACTAATGGAATAAAAAATTGTAATTATTTTGAGAAACAAACTTTGCATTCTCAGACATTTTTTTCCTTCTTGTAGAGCATAAGCTGAAGGTATAGGATTTAGGTCCCTCAGAGGTGACTCCACAGGAGATTTAAAATGGAAATCTTTCTGTAATTGTGTTCCAGTTCATTTAACGGATTCCCATTATTGAACTTCACTGCATCCCTTGACCATTTGGGTCCCTGAAGTTAAAATTTTGACTCACTTCCTCTTTTCTATGCAGAAGGGAAGATGGCAAGGGTGGGGGAGGGGTGTGTACGTGGCATATTTCAGTAGAAAAAGGTTTGTGTTTTAGGCAAAATAACTTTCCATTTCAGTCCTGCTCAAGGACCATTCGTCCACAGGTGACCTCCACAAGGCCCACCCCTTCAGGGGTGGTGGAGGGGGAGTCAGGATGGGTGCAGATGGGACAGCAACTGGAAGACAGCAAGGAAATGGAATGTGGAGGACCAGACCCTAGCATCCTACACACAGTGTCACCAAGGGAGCTGACCCTCCTCGAGGACAGGTCCTCGTCCAGCCCCACTGAGCACCATGCACTTTCTCACACTCACTCCCAAGACTCTGGAGAGATGTGAGGACTGGATGCAGAGGCAGGTGGGGTAGGGAGGAGGGACAGTGGCCATGGGGCAGCTCTGGGGATAGGAAGGAGTGTTGAGATGCCAGTGGTGCCTCTATGGCTCCTCCCGCCTGCCCAAGAGACCTGGCTCCCCTGCACATCTCGCTCTTGGGTGCCCCCCCACCTCCCTCATCACGGGGCTGCTTCACCAAGGGCTCAGGACCCTGGCAGTGGGGGAGCAGTAGGTGCAAGAGGAAGGGCCGGGCAGAGGAGGCAGATGGGGTGGATCCTGGGGCCAGCTCCTCCACGTACCGTGTGCCAGCATGGGGTCAGGACTAGTCCCTCTCAGAATGAGGTAAGAGGATCTCTCCCAGCACCCCCACCCCCACCAAGAAGTCCATCACCTCCTGAGATTCTGCTTCCTCGCCTATAAGCAGGGCCCTGCCTGGGATGCGAGGAGGAGAGAAGGGCACCATAACCACATGTCTCCTGACCTGAAGTGCAGGATGCCCGACCCGTTCATGTGGCTCCTGCCCTCCTGGCAGTGGACAGTCTTCCCCCGTTACTTCTGCGGGCTCTTCAGCTCCTTGTGGAGCAGGTCGCCCCCTCCAGGTGAAGCCTTCACTGGCTCACAGAGGAGCTGTGTCTGCATTCCCGATGGGAAGGCGACCCACCACTGCTGGTATTTTGTGGAGGGTAAGGGTGTGCCCTCTGCAGTCAGGCGGCCTGCGTGTGAGCTCTCACTCCCCCTCTTAGCAGCTGCCTGGGATGGAGGCCCAGCCTCCCAGGCTGGTGAGTGTTCACTGCTCCCTGAGGCTCAGCTCAGCGTCACTAACTCTGGGCCTCTCCCTTGACTCCTGTGGCTGAGCAGCACCCAGCCTCTTCCCCAGTTATTGGGAGGGCTCCTTACGGTGAAAGGGAGGGAGGGAGGGAAGCAGGAGCATGGAAGAGAAGGCTGGTGGCTGGCTGGGCCTTGGGGCTCCCCAGGACACCTCACCCCATCTCACCTGTGCCGGGAGAGCTGCTCTTCGCCCGCCCTCTCGCGCCACCTCCTCCTGTAAGAGATGCAACAGGGATGACCCACTGACCTCTGGAAAGTCCCCTTCCCTGCACTGCCCCATCTCACTGTGGGGACCCTCAGAGGGTTTACAGCACCTCAGAGGGAACCAGGCTCCAGCTATCTAACTCAACAAGCTCCAGAGTTCCCAGTCCTGACATTTCTTTGACACCCTGGAAAGTCATGAGGTCAGAATATCTCCACAACCCCAGACAGACAGATAGACAGAGAAATCTGTGGAAAGGATTGCTAAGGAAAGGTGACTCTAACCAAGACAGGGGCGGCTGAAAGAGCCCCGCGGGCTCTGATGGCTTCTGTCGCTCAGTGTTAATGCAGGCACAGGACAGGTCGTTTTTAATCCCCCCAACAGCCCTGCAACGGGGCCATGGCTGCCTTCATTTCATAGATGAGGCAGGGAGAGCTTGGATAACCAGACTGAGGTTGCTCAGCCAGCAAGTGGCAGGCCCTGCACTCAAACCTGTGTCCCTGTGCCTCGAAGGCGCTGTCTGCTTCCCCATCCCCTGCTGCCCAGGAAACCTGGGAGTGGGCAGAGATGAGGATAAACTCACCTTCCTCCCCAAGACCCTTTAGCTGGCAGCTCATGGTCTGCAGGGCTCGCTTGGCACCCAGGCTGGCTCACAAGGCTCGCTCATCCACGCACACCGTCGGCCCAGGGTGTTTTGAGGCCCTCATGGTGGCCGGCCTCCTTTCCTGGCAACCAGTGCTCCTTGGCTTGTTTGAGATTGAATGTGGAGGTGGGTGAGGTTTGGGAGAGAGGCAGGGCAGGAGGCGGCGAGCTCCCAGCCCTTCAATCCAGCTGCACAGTCCTCCGCTCAGGCCTCCCGGCAAAGGGGCAGCGTGGCCTCACGTTTCAGGCATCACTTACACACGGAGCGGCCCTGGAGGGGCCAGAAGCTGCTGGCTCATGTCCCGGCAATGCTGCCACTTGCACTCCAGCCAGGTGAGGTGTGAGGATCATCCCAGGGTTTTTTCCTTCTATCTTGAGTCACTGGTTGGGACAGGCACCAGGGAAATTCTAGGATGTTTGTGAAAGTTATCATCAGGGCTTCTATTTAAAATACAGATTCCCAGGGCTACCACTGGGCATTCACATGAGTCCTGGTCTGAATTCTGATACAGGAGTCCTGAGCCCACTTTGATGAACTGTTCCTGCTCCCACTATACCTGCTCACTCGCCAGCTCTTCCCACTGCTGCCTGGCTTCAGAAAAGGCAGATTTGGCTGCATTGAAAACCATGACCAGGCTTTCAGAGGAACGGTCTGAAAGGTAATCATAGCCCTCAGCATCCCCTGTTCTTAACCTGGGTTCCCTGGCACTCTGAGCATCATGGATGGAATTTTGTGGGTCTGCGAACAGGAATGGGGGAAAACATTACGTCTTCATGTTTTCTAGCCTTTAACTGAAATTTAGCATTTCCCTCAAAAAATGTGTGATTTTGTCCCCAGTGGGAGTCACGGACATTTTTTTTTCTTTTTTTAATTGAAACATAGTTGATGTACAATATTATATGTTACAGGTGCACAATACACTGATTCACAATTTTAAAGGTTATGCTCCACTTATAGTTATTGTAAAATATTGGCTATATTCCCTGTGTTGTACAATATTTCCTTGTAGCTCATTTTATATACAGTAGTTTGTACTGCTTAATCCCCTACCCTTATATTGCCCCTCCCCACTTCCCTCTCCACACTGGTAACCACTAATTTGTTCTCTATTATCTGTGAGTCTGTTTCTTTTTCTGTTATATTCACATTTGTTGTGTTTTTTAGATTCCACATATAAGCGATATCATATATCTGACTTATATATATTTCTGTTTGACTTATTTCACTTAGCATCCCTCCAAGTCCATCCATGTTGCTGCAAATGGCAAAATTTCATTTGTTTTATGGCTGAGTAGTATTCCGTTGTATATATATATACCACATCTTCTTTATCCATTCATCTGTTGTTGGACACTTAGGTTACTTTCATATCTTGGCAGTTGTAAATAATGCTGTGATGGACATTGGGGTGCATGTACCTTTTTGAATTAGTGTTTTTGTTTCTTTTTTTTGTTTGTTTTTTCTTTTTGCGGTACGCGGGCCTGTCACTGTTGTGGCCTCTCCCGTTGCGGAGCACAGGCTCCAGATGCGCAGGCTCAGCGGCCATGGCTCACGGGCCCAGCCGCTCCGCGGCACGTGGGATCTTCCCGGACCGGGACATGAACCCGCCTCCCCTGCATCGGCAGGCGGACTCTCAACCACTGCGCCACCAGGGAAGCCCTGTTTTTGTTTCTTTAAGATAAATACCCAGGAGTGGAATTGCTGGGTCATATGGTAGTTTTATTTTCAGTTTTTTGAGAAACCTCCATACTGTTTTCCACAGTGGCTGCACCAATTTACATTCTCACCAACAGTGTATGAGGGTTCCCTTTTTTCCACATCCTTGCCAACGTTTGTTGTTTGTATTCTTTTGATGATACCCATTTTGACAGGTGTGAAGTGATATCTCATGGTGATTTGATTTGCAGTTCCCTGAGGATTAGCGATGCTGAGCATCTTTTCATGTGCCTGTTGGCCATCTGCATGTCCTCTTTGGAAACATGTCTGTTCAGGTCTTCTGTCCATTTTTTAATAGAGTTATTTGTTTTGTTGTTGTTGTTGAGTTGTATGAGCAGTTTATATATTTTGGATATTAATCCCTTATCAGTCATATCATTTGGAAATATTTTCTCCCATTCTGTAGTTTGTCTTTTCATTTTGTTGATGGTTTCCTTTGCTGTGCAAAAGGTTTTAAGTTTAATTAGGTGCCATTTGTTTAGTTGTATTTTTTTTCTTATTTCCTCTGCTTTAAGAGACGGATCTAAAAAAATATTGCTATGATTTATGTCAGAGTGTTCTGCCTATGTTTTCCACTAGGAGTTTCATGGTTTCTGGTCTTATATTTAGATCTTTAATCCATTTTGAGTTTATTTTTGCATGTGGTGTTAGAGAAAGTTCTAATTTCATTCTTTTACATGTAGCTGTCCAGTTTTCCCAGCACCACTTTGAGAAATAAAATATTGCCTGCCATATCAATAAACAAAGGATGTCACAGTCATCAGTGATTGTAGCCCTCCAACGCTGAGCTTGTGAGTCCTGAGGGAACTCAGGAAAGAAACAAAGAATACCTGCCATCTAGCAGCCATCAGACTGCAGCCACTCCCAACAGTGAGCCTGAGGGAACTCAGGAAGAGAAAACACAGGATACTGGCCCCAGATAGCTGAGGTGCATATCAAAGGAATGATTTCAGTGAGCCCAGACTCTTGCATCTTCCCCTACATAGAAAAGCACTAAATTCCTTCACTTGAGATATCTGGTTTTCTTTAATTAACAATAATCTTTTGATGCTCAGACTACCTGACCTTTGTTGCAAAACTCCTATATACTCTGGCACACCCCCCTCCCCCACCCCGCCTCCTCAGAGCAATTTTCTCAGGGTTACTTGAGATGCTGCCTCCGGGCTTGAAGTCCTTATTATGTCTGCCGCATAAAACATAACTTTTAGTCTACGGCCATACCACCCTGAATGCATCCGATCTCGTCTGATCTTGGAAGCTAAGCAGGGTCGGGCCTGGTTAGTACTTGGATGGGAAACAGGGCAGAGAGCCAGGCTTTGTCTCCTGAGGACACTTTAAGATAACAGTCATGGCAGGAACAGAGAGGAGCTAAACCCTATTTGAGTAAAGGATCAAGAGGTCACATATTTCCCATCCTTGGGGCAAGGGAGACATTGCACATGTGCAGGAAGGCTCCTCAGGGGTTAAAATGGAGGGGACACCATGCCAGAATAGGTGATACCAAGGCCGTCCCATAGGCCTCTAGGCTGTAATCCATCTTGGAAAAAAGTTGTGCACACATGTTGGGGAGGGTCCTAGGGCAGGGCAGGTGTGGAAACAGAAACCAGATAATTGGCCAAAGGTAAACAAAGACCAAGAAGAACTGCCCAGTATGAATGACTTAATCGCCTCTTTACTGCGCTCCTCCTCGTTAGGGAGGACGACGCCCACACCCTTTCTCTGCAGGTGTGCATCTCTGCCTTGCTTCTGTCTTAACTAAACAGTTTCTCTGTGTGCTCTCCCACTTGTGCTGTATCTCTAATAATAAACTTTATACCTGTTTTTACAGTTTTTGCCTCCTTGAGAAATGCATTTTTCAGTGGGGGCAAGGGCCAGGGGAATTTTGCTTCTAGCCTCTAGCCCCTGGTGGACTAGTGGCTAGGATTCCTGGTTTTCATCCAGGCTGCCCAGGTCCAATTCCTGGGCAGGGGACTAAGATCTCACTTCAAGCCACCACTCATTGCTGTCTCTCCAAGATCACTTACACATGTTATTTATCCTTCCTGAGCCTCTGTTTCCTCATCTGGAGAATGGGGATAAGAAGACCCCTTCTGGGACTTGTGAGGGATAAATGGATGAAGGCAGGTAAAGGAGCCTGCACAGGCCAGAGAACTCCAGTAGATGGAGAGCACGTCCCACTGCCCACACATGGGAGGTGCCTGCTTCATGCTCTGGGCCCTACTGGGCCTTGTTTACCTCCCCTCACTCCATGTTCTCTATCCATGCCCCTCTGTGCCCTTGGCAACTGTGCAAAGAGGGCTTATCTCTTCCTTGTTATAGGAAGATCCCAAGGCCAGTGCCAGGTTAGCCAAGAAACTCTGCTCACCTGTCAGCAGGGAAGCACCTGGACTCAACCCAAGCCAGAGTCCAAGAACAGCTCTTGCAAAAATCTGCAGCCGAGCCCAGTCAGAGTGGCTTCTCCACTTTGAAGTGGTGTTTCTTAGGCTGTGGGTAGCATTCTTCCCAAGCAGGGGAGAACCTTGTTAGAGCAGGTGGAGCCACACCAGGGAGTCTCGGCGTCACCTGCAGTCCACCTCCTGCTGCTTCTGCTGTATGGGCTTCATGTCCCACCATATTGTTTTTTCCTTGTCTTCCTCCTGCTAGAGGACAGAGGAGTTCTTGCGGGCATGAGTCCAATAGCTCCAGGGATGGGGAGCTCACTCCCTCTTTAAGCTGCTCTTTTCACTCACACGCACACTGGCTTTGGGGAGAGTTCATTCTGGTGCCTATTTCTGAAAGCTTCACAGACACAGAAGGTTCATCATCGGAAGCACCCAGGGTGCTCCTTCCCAGGTGGCCAGCCACACCCACAAGTTTTGGTCATTTGCATCCATCCAAACCAGTCCCTGAAGCTGAATCCAGCCTCTGTACCCTGATGCTAAATTAAATCTCGGAGACAGAATTTTGTAAGTAGAAAAGAATAGCTTTATTGCTTTGCCAGGCAAAGGGGGCCACAGCAGGTTAATGCCCTCAAAACTGCGTGTCCCCACTTGGAGAGGGTAGTGAGAAATTTTATAGTAATGGTTCAAAGAGGGCGTGATCAGCTCGTGGACATTATTCTGATTCGCTGGTGGTGAGGTAAGTGGGAGTCAGCATCATCAACCTTCTGGTTCCAACCCTTCTGTGGTCTACGTGGATGTGGGCAGCACACCTTTGTTAACCGTTAACGTCTCTCACCTGGTGGGGGTGTCAGTATCTGGGAAATAGCTCACAGATATTGTGTGTCTCCCCTGATGGGGCACCAGGACCCTGTCCCAAGGCTGCACTGTTGTTTCTCTTGACTGTTTGTTCCTCCCTGGTCTTGCATCCCCTCCCTTCCCTAATTAACAACTGCTTGGATCTGCTCGTTGGAACTCAGGGGAGGTCGTGGAGACTGAATGAAGCCTCTTTCCTGTAATCAAAGAAGTGGGGGACACAGAAGGGCTTTGTGCCCAGGAGCCCCACAGGCCCTGCTCGGTGTCACCCCCAACCCACTTGCCACAACTCTTTGATTGCACTGGCCACACTTGGCGACTTGAATCTCTCTCCCTCCCCTGTGTTCCCGCAAGTGTGAGGCAGCCCTTGACCCTCCACAATGCTAGAAAAAAGGAGGTACCCCGTATTGTTTGTGGGGAGGGATCAGGGGACCCCCCAGGAAGCGGCGTGCTGAATTGAGTTTTAAACGTGAGGAAAGTATCTTGGGCTGAGGTGACAGCAAGGACAGGGCAAGAAGTCTGCCACGTGTCCTTTGGTGGTGTTGCTGGGTAAGTGTGAGGTGAGGCCAGGAGGAAGGTGAGGCTGATGGGCAGGCTGGGCAGAATGTGGAGGAGACTGGCAATCATATTTCAAGGATACAGCACCCTGAAGGGCTTTGATCAAGGACACAAGCCTCTCAGACAGAGGGTTAGAAGCAGGTGAGTCATATAACCTCTGATGCTGTGTCACTTAATTCTAAAAGTTTTGCCATCCTTGAGGAAATGCAGCCATTGGATATGCAGTGTCTGAAAACAATATCCGACTCCTGCCACCAGCAAGAGAGAATAGGCATCCTGCCTGGTGGTCTCTGGAAGTTGCAGGGCAGGTGGGGCAGCCATGGCTGTGGAAGATCTTTCCAGGTTTCTGGCTTGGGTATTATAGTTACACTGCTGTCCACATTCTTTATACTCCTTTCCTGTGGAGATTCTGAGTCCACTTGGGATGGTCAGCATTTTGCCAGATGTCTGATTCTGGCTTATATTCTCCTTGCATCTTTGCCACTTCTCCAGGACGGTGGGTACACGAGGACTCAGGCACACAACTCCACTGGCCTAGGTTGCAGGTTTCTTCAGAGGATGAGGAGGTGGTGTACCTGATACCATCCCAAGAAGCCCTGTAATAAGACAAGCTCTGCTCCTTACCTGGGGAGACGCAGCAAGGCAGAGGTCAACACTCCATCCACGGGAAGGAACTGCACCCCGAATCATCACGTGGAGGCTGGTGTCTGAGGAGATCCTTCGAGCCTCTGGGAGGATTCCTTCTCTCTTTTGCCCTTGAGTTTTGCCTCAAGAGTTGCCTTTTCTTTGTGGTGATTTCACCATGACTATAAGGTGAAATCTCTTGATTTCACATATTTGCAAGTTTTAAGAAAAGCAACCTACTTTGAGGACAGTGAGACCAAATCAGGGGGTGCAAAAACACATCTTTTAACTTTTCATAAAATATTCTTTTTCTCATTCTGCTCAACACAGGATCTAGCTAATTAATACTTGAGTTACATTTATCGGACATTCAACCCAACATAAATAAACATCGCTCTGAAGAATAATAATGTTGGAGTGGTATTTTATCACGATGGTGAATATTTCTATTGCTATGGTAAGCTCTGTAGTAATTCTCTTTCATGGGTGTGGCTAGATCTGAGAAAACAAAATCCTAAAATCCAACTAAACGACAACAAAATGATGTGCGATTTCAACAAAAGTCACAGGCATCCAAATCTGATGGTCCTTTTGTCTCAAAACCCCTCATTAATGGGGAAACTTCTTGGATCATCTTGTTAATTTAGCTCCCCAATTAAAAAAACATACCTCTATATAATTAGCTATGGGTATCTGCTTACAAACATCCAGTGTCCCTCACAGGATGTTGTAAACCAGCACAATGGAGAGGATCCAGTGACAGGAGGGAACGCCCTCCCTGGATAAGGTGAGCTGGCAGGTGGCCGGATGCTTACCTTCCAGCTACTAAGGTGCACCAAAGAGCTCCCTGTGGGGAAGTTTGTGGTGCAGGGTAGCAGCGGGACCATAGAGATCTGGACAGCAGCCATGTTTCCCGGCAAGCTCGGGGGCATGTATTAAGAACAGGCTGATTCTAAGGCTCCTTTGGGCAGGCTCTTGGTTCCTCAACTTTCCTAGATCAGTACTGAGGGTCGCGCAGAGCCCTGAAAGTGTTCGCAAAGATCTGCTGTGTTGTGTCTGCCATTCTGGGCTCTTAGTCAGGAAGGGAGACCCACATCCAGGTATTTGGGACCTCAGGGAGCACTACTCCCAGGGAGAGGATGATTCTGGCCAGATAGAAGCCGAGCAGATCAAGAGACCTGGCTGGGCATGACCCATGGCCCATGAAGAATACTGCAGCCAGGCGGTGGACGGGGCCATGGGCTTCATGCGCCTGCTTCTTTCCCCTCCACCCCAGGAATCAGTCAGGCAGAGAGCTGGGAGCCAGGACTCCGAGGCCCTGTTACTTCTGCCCGTAGGGGATAAGGACAATTAATAACTGGAATGCTCCTCACAAGCAAGCCATTTACAGATGTCACCTGAATCAGACAGGTGACAAATCTCTCTTCAGTCCCCATTATATATATATAGGACATAAACAGGATACTCCATTTCTTCATCTGTTTGGTGGAGGTAATTCTGCTACGAGTCCTATAAGGGTGCTTTGGGGAGAGAGGGAGTAATGTGGCTATAGCAGGAACACCCCGAAGCCCTGAAGAGTTCAGTGGGGTCCCCTCGCTCACAGCCCCACTTTTAGCAGAGCACAGACCGGGGGCCCTTTCCTCTGCTCCTTGATGCACCTGCTGCAGTGCTCTTTACCACGGCGGCAGAGAGGTCAAATTCGCTCCACTGCTGCCCACCTCTGGCCTGTGCTGTGCTCCCTCGGGGCCATGTGGCTCTGGGAGCAGGGTGGCTTCTCCTGCATCCCCCAGAGCAGCACTAAACCCAGGACACGGTGTGCGATCGCCTGTCATCAGCAGCTTGCGGATAACCAGGTGTGGTTGTAGCAGAGCCCTGGGCAGGAAATCCCAAACAGGGACAACTTAACAGCTTGAAGCTCCTTGGCTGCTTGTGCCCTGCCCTGCTCCCCCAAGTTTTTGAATGCCGCCTGCCATGTTGTTTCTAGAGTTCAATCCTCCTGGTATGATGCCTCTCATCTGATAAACTAGACTGTCAAGTTGATCATGCACAGAGCGGGGTGGAGAAAAAGACCTTTACTGAGCTGTATATTCCCCATGGTTTAAGATCCCTGGGAAACTCCCAGCCATGTGGTTGGAATGCTGCTTGGTGAGCATGGACCATGGGAAGGAACCAGAAAGGGTGCAGGGGGCTTCACTTGTTGAGATGCATGTATCTGTCAGGGATACTACTTACCTGCCTCAGTGATTTGGGTAAACTCTCATGAGTCCTCACTCTTTTGATGTTTGTTTTTATTGTCTGGGGGTTCTTGGCTATCTGTTTATATTTAACCTTGAGGTACTGAAAAGCCATGTGGAAGCTTTCTGCCCATGGGCAAGCCTTGCTGATGGGGGGCCTCACTTTAGGACAGGGTTCCGAGCATTATTGACATTTAGGACCAGGTAATTCTTTTTGTGGGAGCTGTCCTGTGACTTGAAGATGTTAAGCAGGTCCCTGGCCCCTATCCATTAGATACCCATAAACCCCCAGCCCCCTCCTCAGGTGAGACGACCAACAGGGTCTCCAGATACTGCCAAGTGTCCCCTGGGGGCAAAAATGCCATGGGGTTGAGAGTCACTGTTTAGGCTGATGAGGAAGGGATAAGAAACACCCACTCAGCTTCTGTGTGCATTTTCTTTCCCAGAGAGAAATCTTCCCATCTCCTGCCTGAGGAAAACAACCTTGGCTGCCAGTGTTTGCGAAGCTGAGGAAGAGGAGGCCGAGAGTCCCACTCTTCAGTATGTGGGTTTTTACTCAATTCTCCTGTCTTCTGTGTACCTCATCTTGCCCTCAGTACAGAGCTTCTCATTTTGTCAGCCTCTCCAGAGTCAATGGTGAATCTTCTTCAGGAGTCGGGGAGAGGAACTGGGGTCTAAGGTTCTAACTTTTTGTTTGTTTGTTTGTTTTCTAATATCAGCTTTATCAAAAAATAACAGCTTTACCAAAAAACTCACCCGTTTAAAGTGTACAATTCAGTGGTTTTTAGTACATTCACACAACATTTGTTTCTGGGTTTTGGAGGTGACTGCTTCATTAAGTTTTTCTAATTTGGTGCTGACTGTGATTATAGTTTACACTTGCTCTGTGGTAACCCTTTCCTGGTGAAAGTTCTGTGAGCCACGTGTGCCCCAAGTCCAGAAGGAGGGAGGGAGCAGAGCCAGCTTGCACAAAGGTTGAGCCTTGTTTGGGGTTTCGTCTCCCCTTTGTTCAGGAACACGGCCCACTCCCACCCCTTGGCACCTTGCAGAGGGCTCACTGCCAGCTGGTCCCCTCCTGGCTGTTTGGTCGGGCTTGTAAAAGTTGGGACAGGGAGGCCACCAAGGCAAAAAGTGGGGACTGGGTCGGTGGCCATTGGCACTTAGCCTCTGGGGGTGGGGCTGGGGGAGGGTGGCATAGATCTTAGTCTCTGGAGCTGAAGGTCAGGACTTAGACCTTGGGTCAAAAGTTCCGAACTCAGGTTCTGGGGTGAACAATTCGGGAGTCCTGAGGGAACAGAGGGACCCTAGCCGCTGGAGGGAGAGCGGGGACTAAGCATAGGGAGTGGTTACCGGGGATCCAGGTGGACTTTGGGAGGGAGACTCAGTGTCTAAATCGGGACCGGGGAACTTGGCCTCTGGGACCAGCTGTGCGCAGGATGTCCCCTAAAAGGCCCTGAGAGCTCCGCGGACTCCCCGGGAGGTTTTCAGGTCAAACCCGGCGCTCTCCATCCTTAGAACAGGGGCCAGGAAGGGACCAGGTTTGGGAGGCCGCTACTCCGCGGCCCTGGGGGAAGCCGGGGGAGGGGCTAAAAGGCCTCGCATTCTCCGCAAAGGGCCCTCGGCTCCCCCTGCGGTTCCGGCCACTCTCCCACCCCAGCGGACCGGAGAAATTGCGCCTGGGTCCTGGCGGAGGTCGGACGCCCCCTGCCGGCCAATCCGGGACTTGGCCTTTGCGGCAACCCCGGGACAGACTGGGGCCAGAACCAGAAAGAGCCTCTGCAGGGGCAAGGCGAGCCTTAGTGGGCCTTGGCGCCGGGAGACTCTACCAGTGTTTGTTATATGTGCAAACAAATTCGAAATCACGCGTTCCTTGCCAAGGTAAGAATTAGAACAACTTTACATAAATCTAAGCAGTATAATTAAAAGAGGCTCAGATCTTTGATCTCAAAAGTAACTTCTTTTGAATTAGAGCGTATACAAATGTAACCAAGCAGTTTAGTTAAAATGAAAACTAAGCTATATTGATTTCTTATAGTGAGCTAGAAGCACATTAGCTCAGAAATGCAAATTAGCTCAGAAACATTTCAAACTAAAAGATCTTATTGCAAGTTACAGCAAATTAAGATACATCTAAGAAGTATTCCTAAACCTAACCTGGCATGGGAAATTAGAACAAATTGCGTTTGTGTGAAGTCAAACTTAACAGCACTCATTTAAAATAAAATGTGTGATCTTTATAAAGTCCTATATAAATTTTTTTATGTGCAAATAAGCTCAGAAACACACCGTCACCTCAAAAGTACTATCTTTGTGCAAATTAGAGCAAATTAAGTAGGTTAAGTGAAAACAGTGTTAATCACACTTATATGTAAAGTAAATCAAAAGTGCATTATGTTGTTAGTGAAAATAAAGATGAAACTAAACTATGTGTACAAATAAGCAGTATGTTTGCAAACAAACAGTATGTTTGTTAACAAGCTAAGAATCAGACATTCCCCTCTAAGGAAACTTCTAATGGTTAGAGAGAGCAAATAAGAATGAGTTAGAACCAATTTAGATAAATCTAAGCAGTATTAGGGAATATGTCATTATTCTTTAATTTACCTTGTGAGGAATTAGAATAAATATAGTCAATACTAAGCATTTTAGGTGAAATCAAGCTCAAAATCACTCATTCATTTCAAATGAAACTTCTTATTCCTCCTTAGAGATATCAATATGTAACAGTTGATATTAAAACAAATACAGACTCAAGTGTTCCCAAAAGGACCTTCTTAGGGTAACTTAGAGTGTATTTAAGAGTTTATGTGAAATCAAGCTCGAAATCATTCATTCATTTCAAACAGCTTCAGAAGTACTTTGTAAATTTTACATATGCAAACAAGCTCAGAAAACACATTCATCTCAAAATTTTCCGTTTTCCTCAATCGCTAGGGGGAGCTCCTCAGGCCTGGCACAAAGACCCCTCTTTTCCTCATGACAGACCGAAGCTGATTTGACTGAGACCACCAGTAACTATGTCCCTACTTCCCCCTCCAGAGGCTGAGTCCATATTTCGGCTCCAGAAACGAAGTCCTAATCTCCAATTTCAGAGGCTAAGACCCCACTCCTCACACCAGAAGCTAAAGACCCCACTTCTCCAACCAGAGGCTAAGTTTCCACCACACACCCCACTGGCTAGGTCCACATGATCCCTTACAGAGGCTGCTGGGTCCCAGTTTTGGCTGCAGCAGTCACCTGGTGCCACAGAGACTACATCCTGCTTCCCTCACCGGAGTCTAAGTCTCTGCTTCTTGATCCAAAAGCTAAGTCTTCAGAGCTCTCCTCAAAGGTTAGGTCCACACTCCCCTCTCTAGAGGCTGAGTCTGAATTTTGGCTCCATAGGCAGTACCTACCTCTCACATGAGAGGCCGTGCCCCTGCTTTCTTTCCAGAGGATGAGAACCCACTGCTGGCTCCAGAGCCTAAGTCCCAATCCCTCTTCCAGAGGCTGAGTCTCCATTTCAGATCCAGAGTCTAAGTGCCAACTTGTGCTGCCAGTGATTCCCCTATATTTTGCTTCAGAGGCTACATATGTCCGCCTAGCCAGAGCCAACCGACAACCTTCCCAGCTGGGTCTCCTGCTGGGTCTCCTTCTCCTTAAAGTGAGTTAGAGTGTATTTAGTCAAAATTAAGCAGCATATTAATAAAAACAAGCTGAAACTCAGACATTGTTCTCAAGAGAAACTGTAACTTCTTAAGGAGTTAGAGTGTAGCTGGTCTAAATTAGCCAGTGTAGGGACTTCCCTGGTGGGTAAGGCTCCATGCTCACAATGCAGGGGGCCCAGGTTCAATCCCAGGTTGGGGAATTAGATCCCGCATGCATGCTGCAACTAAGAAGTCTGCATGCCGCAACTAAGATCCCACGTGCCACAACTAAGACCTAGCACAGCCAAAATAAATGAATAAATATTTTTTAAAAACTTAAAAAAATAAATTAGCTAGTTCATGTGCAATCAAACTCAAAATCACTCATCCATTATAAATGAAATTTATAAGCTTCATAAATGATATATAAATTATATATATATATAAACTAGCTCAGAAATATATATATGACACAAACACAATCTCAAATTACATTAGAGTAATGTGCATCTAAGCAGTATTAGTGAAACCTAGTTCAGAGGCAGACTTAGTCCTCAAAAGTACTTAACTTACAATGGTAAGTTAGTGGAAATATAGATGAAACTGTGCAACCAAGCAGTATATTTGTATACAAGCAAAGAACCAGATATTCCTCTCTTCTGAAGTGTGAAATGGTGAGATAGTGCAAATATAAATGATTTACAGCCAAATTACATGAATCTAAGCAAGTTTTAGAGGAAATAACTCACAGTTACATGTTTTTCTCTTACTTTCCTTGTTTTTGTTACTTACAACAAATTAGAAAGAATGTAAGCAGCTTAAGTGACAACAATGTCAGAATCGTACATTCATATCTAAGATAACTTCCTATGGTGATTTAGATAAAAATCTGTCTGGAACTAAGTAGATCGTTGAAAACAGGCAGAAAAACCACACGTTCAACTAAGGTTCAGGTTCAGGAACATTTGAAATGAAATATCTCATTATGAGTTAGAGCATGTTTAGATGAAACTAAGCTTTTTATGTCAAACAAGCTCAGAATCTATCATTCTTCCTGTATTAGTCTGAGTTCTCCAGAGAAATAGAACCAATAGTGTGTGTGTATGTGTTTGTGTGTGTGTGTATTTGTAAAGATGGAGGTTTATTGTAAGAAATAGGCTCACACAATTATGGAGGCTGGCAAGTCCAAAACCTGCAGTGTGGGCCAGCTGGCTAGAGACCCAGAAGAGCCAATGGTGCAGTTCCAGTCTGAAGGCAGTCAGCTGGAGATTTTCCTCTTGCTCTGGGAGGCCGGGCCTTCCACTGATTGGATGAGGCCCACCCACATTATGGAAGGCAATCTGCTTACTCAAAGTTCACTAAGTTAAATGTTAATCTCATCCAAAAACACCCTCCAAGTTGATGATGCTCGCAACTACAAAGACGTCCAGAAGCCAGACCCTCCACAAGCCAACCGGAACTGCCTTCGCCGGGTGACCCTGAGCGCCGAGGGTGTGGACCTGGAAGCCGTCACGGAAGCGGCCGCAGAGGCTTCTGGGGAGTCTTTCAAGCGAACAGGCAGAGGGAACAGACATTTCATTCGGGAACCACTACCTGTTTATGCATGGGTATTTTATAAACAGAGACGGGTAGGCTGTCACTACATAGCCACTGTCGTGGTAAATTAACCGCGCGGTCCACAAGCGGCTCCTGGGACGGCCATCGGGAAGGGAGTCCGCGAGGATTCTGGGAACTGTAGTTCTGGTGTAGTTGAGCGGCCGAGGGCGGGGTAAGCGGTCGGGTCCTCTCTGGAGAGCGAGGCCTGCCGGGCACGTGGCCCCGCGGTGTCCCTCCCCTGCTGCAGGAGGGTGGGGATAGGCCGGGCAGGGCCTAAGGTTGGGAGCTGGGGAGGAGTGCGGCTGCTGGGGGAGTGCGGCGGCCCAGGCCGGCGGGTTCGGGCGGTTTCGTGCTTGGAGGAGGGGGCGCGGCTCGAGGTGCGCGTTTGTGGCGGGGAAATGGGGTGACTCCTCTAGCTGCGAATCCCTGAATTGCGGGGCGTTACGCGGACCTTCACTCCTCGGCTGGGGCGAGAGACCTGGAACTCAAATTTCTTTCTTGGAAACGGGGTGGGTATATTCTGGGCCAAACAATTTACGAGTAGGGGGCAGCTCCAGTGCGCATCCCCGGCGTTTATTTGGGGTGTAGGGGTGTGTTCAGCCAGAGCCAAATAGACATCCCTTGTGATGGGGGCTGGGGGCGCGGCTTGGGCCATGTGTCCCTGGGTGTTGTTTGGCCTGGGAGCACTTACGTGCGTCCCGCATCTCTGAACGGTTGTGGGAACCCAGGACTGATCGTGAATGTCAAGTTTTGTTTTTGATGGGGCTGAATATGACCCAATGGTGATTGGGCGGAGGTGGGGTGGAGGAGAGAGCATCTCAGGCCCTGCTCTGCGTTGGCTTGTTGGGGGTGGGTGGAGGTGAGTTCGACGTGGGCAAAATATCCGTAAGGGGTGGTGGAGTGTCTTGGCTCTGGAGTTCCTTGGGTTTTTAGAAAATGGGGAGGTTTGGGGCCTGAGGCAGACATCCTACAGTGATGGTGCACTGCACCGCTGGGGCCTGCATCTAGGCAGTTTTTTGAGTGCAGGCAGGTCTGCTTCTCTGGGATCTCTTGTCCCACGGTTTGTCCTCATCCCGGGGCCCACTCTGCTTTATGACAAAGATCCCAGATTTGGTTGTAATGTAAGTGGCTTGTTTGGCTAATTCTCCCTCTTCTTTGAATGCTTTTCCCTCATGTGTTGGGGTTCAGACCTCTAGTTTGGGACTTACCCAGATTAGGTAGTGTGGGGACCTCTGAGGGCTGCTGGCCAACTGTCCAAATCACTTCTGGGATCTGGTGAAGCCCAGGTATCAGGACTTTAATTTTTGGGTAAAAGGTCAAGTTTTAAACCCGCGCAGTAGAATAGTACAGTAAACTCACATGGACGTATCACCAGATTCAACATTCATTAATTCACAGACAATCCTGTTTCATATACGTCCCCTCGACTTGTCTTTGGATATGCTTTGAGAACTGTCACACCCGGTAGGGGTTGACCATCACTGACATTACAACTCATCCAACAGGCTAAGCCCATGGCACTCCACAGCTAGAGATCAAATCTAGGCACTTTCTAGCTCTGTTACCTCAGTTTATCAGAAGACCTAACTCCGGGCCTTTGGGAGACAAAAGTTGTACAGTGCCTGGAATTGTCTGTGGTGTATAGTAAGAGTTTAGTAAGTGTTAATTATTATTAGTAACAAAGGATGATTTTCCTATTTAATAGCATATCAGGACAGGCTGTATTTTGATGCCCACACATGACTCTGTCCCCAGGAAGCTGTCTACATTCTTCTTTGACAGATCTGAGGCTGTTTTTTTTTGTTTTTTTTTTTTTAAAAGAAGAGGAGCACCCATTATTTTAAGCTTGGGGATTTTTAGCTTGGTATCTGGGGGCCAAGAGACAGTCCTGAAGCTCACACTGCCTGTTTCATCCTCAGGTTCACCTTCTCACATCCCTGCCTGCCCAGAGAGGACTGTATAGAGAACGAGAGGACTTCTTGCAGGTGGATACCACTCACCTTCCATGTTTCTGCAGTGTCTTCTGTTCTCCAGACCTTGGGCAAATTTCCTTTGCTCATCCTGACGTTTTGTGCCCTGCAGTGTTCCATTTGAGGCTCAGAGGACCTGCTTGTTTCTGTATGATACCAGGGCTGATTTAAGGGCAAAGGCCTTTAACAGGGAATATTACCCCAGACAAGTGCTCTCATTCAGGTTACCACCATCCTTGCCCTAGCAAGGTTTCATCCTGGCTGCTGGATTCCCAAGACTGTGTCAGCTGTTGTAAAATAGAAAATGATGGTAACTACCATTTATTGGGAGTTGTTCTGTGCCAGGCACTGGGCTTTACAATCTCTGTAATATTTTATTCCCTCAGCACTGACTTATTTGAACAAACCTACGCTCACATATGATTCCTCTCTTTGTTAATTGTGACGGATAAGAGTTGCACTGTTAATTTCTACAACACATCTTTGGAGCATGTAACTGCTGCTAGAGGGCTTTCTTCTAAGTTAAAACATAAGAACAAAATTACATAATTAATGCCTTTTTTTTTTTTTGGTGATTAACTTTTCACATAGAAACTACAAATCCATCATCCAGCATCAACAATAATCAATTCATGTTCAAGGTTGTTTCATATACCACCCCTGCCTCCTACCTTTTTTTGCAGAATTATTTTAAAGCTACTTCTAGACATCGTATCATTTCACTTATAAATGTTTCATTATGTGTCCTTAACTGAGAAGGACTTAAATTTACTCTTTTTTAAAAAACTGAGGTATAATTTATATACAGCCAACTGCACAGATCTGAAGTATATGTTTCAATGGATTTTGACAGACATGTACTCCCATGTAACCATCACCTCCAACAACTGGAATTTGTGTCCTGTTTCAGAATTCTTTGCCTACACCAAAGTCATGATGGTATTCTCCTATGATTTTTTTTCCTAGAAGCTTAAAGTTTTAGCTTTTACATTTATGTTTATGATCCATTTTGATGTATTTTTTTTGTGTATGGTTTGAGGTTTTGAGGTTTGACATAGTACTTGTTTATAGCACCATTTGTTGAATCGACTCTCCTTTTACCATTGTATTTATTGCTTTGGTGCCTTTGTTGAAAATCATTGTCTAAGTGTGGGTTTATTTCTGGACAGTCTCTTCTGTTCTGTTAATTTAATCAACATCACACTGTCTTGATAACTTCAGCTTTATACTAAGTCTGTTTTTTTATATTTTTAAAAAAAATTTAAAATTTATTTTTAGCTGCGTTGGGTCTGTGTTGCTGCGCACAGGCTTTCTGTAGTTTGCAGTGAGCAGGGACTACTATTTGTTGTGGCGTGCGGGCTTCTCATTGCAGTGGCTTCTCCTGTTGCGGAGCATGGGCTCTAGGCACATGGCCTTCAGTAGTTGTGGCGTAGGGGCTCTAGGGTGCGTGGCCTTCAGTAGTTGTGGCACGCGGGCTCAGCAGTTGTGGCTTGTGGGCTCTAGAGTGCAGGCTCAGAAGTTGTGGCGCATGGGCTTAGTTGCTCCGGGGCATGTGGGATCTTCCCGGACCAGGGATCAAACCCCTGTCCTTGCATTGGCAGGTGGATTCTTAACTACTGCGCCACCAGGGAAGTCCCTATACTAAGTCTTGAAACCATTTATCATAAGTCTTCTTTTACAGGGTTATTCTAGCTATTCAAGGTCCTTTTCATTTCCAAATATTTTTTTGAATCAGCTAGATGTTTTCAACAAAAATAAGTCGTGTGGGATTTTGATTGGAATTGTGTTGAATCTGTAGATCAGTTTGGTTAGAATCGACGTCTCAAGAGTACTGAGTTTTCCAGCCCACAAACTAAGTATATCTCTCTATTTATTTAGGTCTTTAATTTCTCAAAGTAACATTTTGTAGTTCTCAGTGTAGAATGTTTGCACATCTCTTCAAATTCATTCCTATACATTTTATGTTCTTGATATTTTTGGAAATGTTTTTAAAATGTAACTCTCCAGTTGTTTCTGACTAGTATTTAAAAATACAGTTGATGTTTGTATGTTGACCCCTCATGTCCAGCCACCTTGCTAAATTTAAATTAACTTACTACTTCTAGTTTTTTTTTATTGAGGTATAGTTGATTTATAATATTATATAGGTTTCAGGTGTACAACATAGTTATCCACAATTTTTAAAAATTATACTCCATTACAGTTATTATAAAATATTGGCTATATTCCCTGGAGGGTATTATGCTTAGTAAAATAAGTCAGACAGAGAAAGACAAATTCTGTGTGATCTTACTTATATGTGGAATTTAAAAAAGCTGAACTCAGGGAAGCAGAGAGTACAGTGGTGATTGCCAGGGGCTGCAGATAGGGGAAATGAGGAGATGTTGGGTACAAACTTTCTCTCTCTGACTTATTTTGTTAAGCATAGTACCCTCCAGGTCCATCCATGTTGTTGCAAATGGCAAAATTTCATTCTTTTTATGGCTGAGTAATATTCCATTGTAGTACATGTATACCACATCTTTATCCGTTCATCTGTTGATGAACATTTAGGTTGTTTCCATATCTTGGCTGTTGTAAATAATGCTTCTGTAAACATTGGGGTGCATGTATCTTTTCAAATTAGTGTCTTTGTTTCCTTTAGGTATATACCCGGAGTGGAATTGCTGGATCATATAATACTTCTATTTTTAGTGTTTTGAGGAACCTCCATGCTGTTTTCCACAGTGGGCGCACCAATTTACATTCCCATCAACAGTTCTCACCAACACTTGTTATTTGTGTTTTTTTGGATGATGGCCATTCTGATAGGTGTGAGGTGATATCTCACTGTAGTTTTAATTTGCATTTCTCTGATGGTTAGTGATGTTGAGCATCTTTTCATGTGCCTGTTGGCCATCTTCATGTTCTCTTTGGAAAAATGTCTATTCACATCTTCTGCTCATTTTTTTTATATTTTATTTTATTTTATCTTCCAAAAAATGGATATTTTTAATGTATTCGATTAGCAAAGATTAAAAAGTTAGATAATTCCTAGTGTTGGTAAAAAGTTGGAAAGCAGAATTGTATATTCATTGGTGGCAATGCTTCTTATCCAGTCCATGTTCTGTGTATACTGAAAATTTGAGGTCTCTAGGTGCCATACTGTGTTCTTCACTAAACATCTTCCCTTTTTTTAAAATTAATTTTTATCAGAGTATAGTTGCTTTACAATGTTGTATTAGTTTCTGCTGTACAGCAAAGTGAATCAGTTACACGTATACATATATCCACTCTTTTTCAGATTTCCTTCCCATCTGGGTCACCACAGAGCATTGAGTAGAGTTCCCTGTGCTATACAGCAGGTTCTCAAATTAGTGATCTATTTTATACATAGTAGTCTATACATGTCAATCTCAATCTCCCAATTCAACCTACCTTCCCTTCCCCCGTTGGTAACCGTAAGTTTGTTCTCTACATCTTTGACTCTATTTCTGCTTTGAAAATAGGTTCATCTCTATCATTTTTCTACAGTCCACATATAAGTGATATTGTACGATATTTATTTTTCTCTTTCTGACTTCACTCTGTGTGACAGTCTCTCGGTCCATCCATGTCTCTGCAGATTTCTGCCCTTTTTTCTTTTTTAAAATTAATTAATTAATTAATTAATTTTTGGCTGCGTTGGGTCTTTGTTGCTGCGTGTGGGCTTTTTCTAGTTGTGGAGAGCGGGGCCTCCTCTTCATTGCGGTGTGCGGGCTTCTCATTGCGGTGGCTTCTCTTTTTGCAGAGCACGGGCTCTAGGCGCATGGGCTTCAATAGTTGTGGCATGCAGTCTCAGTAGTTGTGGCTCGCGGGCTTAGTTGCTGCCTGGCATGTGGGATCTTCCCGGGCCAGGGCTTGAACCCGCGTCCATTGCATTGCCAGGCAGACTCTTAACAAATGCGTCACCGGGGAAGTCCCCCCATTTTTGAATTGAGTTGTTTTTTTTGATATTGAGTTGTATGAGCTGCGATTTTTTGATATAGAGTTGTATGAGCTGCTACAACTTCTAGTTTTTATTTGGACTTTTGGATTCTAGGATACAGTCATGACTGCAAACAAAGATAGGTTTATTTCCCATAGATAATCATTTTTATTATTTTTCTATATATACCTCCAGTATTTAAAAAAATTTTTTTTGAAGTCCAGTTGATTTACAATGTTGTGTTAATTTCTGCTGTACAGCAAAGTGATTCAGTTATACATATATCTGTTCTTTTTCATATTCTTTTCCATTATGGTTTATCACAGGATTTTGAATATAGTTCCCATGCTATACAGTAGGACCTTGTTGTTTATCCGGCAGTATTTTTTATGAAAAGACAATCAAAGATTAAACACACATATTAAACCCTGCTCCCCACCCCCCACCTTTCCTAAGGGGGTCCTTGTTAAACTGAACCTTTTAACTGATATGTAATAAAATATACCCACCACTTCCTTACTGGCTTTTGGATTTTATGTGTGTTTTTTTTTGGCCATGCCCTGTGGCTTGCGGGATCTTAGTTCCCCCATCAGGGATTGAACGTGCGCCCCCTGCAGTGGAAGTGTGGAGTCTTAACCACTGGCCTGTCAGGGAAGTACCTCCTTGTTTTTTTTTTTCTTTTAGAGTAGGTTTACCTTTCCTCTGTTCTCAGAACATGAGAGATGGTGGAATAATGCAGTGCTTACAAGTGGCACTGTCACTTTCAGTCACATTTCTTTGTCCAGGGCAAGTCATGAGACCAAGCCTGACGTCAGGGGCAGAGAATTATACAGAGAAACAAATAATTGGGAATGTTGATGATATCTACCACAAAGGGCCTACAGGCTAGAAAGGAATGAGGTAAAAAAAAAAAATGCAAGGAACCTTGTGGACTGAGACTCTATGTATATTGTGTGAGAGGACAGGATCCCTGCTGAAGAGGCACAGGCATAGGGCCCACAGTAAGGGTCCCAGCAATGTCAAATTGCTTCTCTGTCCCACAGGTCCTGGCTGCATGGCAACAAGTTGGGCTTTTATAAGTAAGTTTTGGAGGAATCACACCAGGCAGCAGAAATTGATCTTGAGATGAAATCATTTCTACCAGGCCTCCTGGCAGAATTTCAAGGCGAACACGGGGCTGACTCTGGGGCCATGACGTTGCCTGATCCTTCTGCCTGGAGAGAGCAGGACTGGGAGGAGATGTTGCCTTTGGAGAACAGGGAAGTTGCGGAAACAGTGAAGACACCGACTCAGAATCACAAGGCAAAAGGTGAGAGCTGTTGAGGGTCCAGAGAGGTGAAGAGGGGGAGCAGGGCTCCAGGTTTACTGCGAATGCCTTGTGATCACAGGAAAGGGGCGACTTCCTCTTCACAAGTCACGGAGGAGCTGCTCTGACAGCACCATGGGAGCCCCAGTTTCTCATAGCTTCTTTTTCCTTCTCTAGGTTTGCCTTCTCACAAGACTGACTGGCTTCAAGAAAAGGAGGGAAAAGTCCAAAATACTGGTGAGTTGGGGTTACATTTATTTAAAGTCTCTCAAAATTGCTCTTAAGGACATGTGGCAAGTAGCGAAACATTTATTCAAGAAAATCTACTAAATCAGCAAGAGTCTGTGGCATTTGTCCCACAACCTGCTCCCTCCTGGTCACCCTTCAGCTCAGTGTAATGGAAGCTGTACTCCAAATGGGTACAGCTAAGAAGATGGGACTTTCTTCCCCCAGTTCCCAGTCTTTTTCTCTGGGAGGGGCAAGCTACCAGCAATTCTTATTCCCCCCAGCTCAGTGTGGCAGGCAAGTATGGCCAAGAAGTCTGGCGTTTTCTATCTCCACTAGACCCTATTTGTATGATGGAAGCTCTGTCTCAGGCACAGGTGGTCAAGAATCAGGAGGGACCTTATTGCCTTCTCCCCATCTTGCTCATAGGGCAGACAGAGATCCTGTGCTAGGAGAAGCATGCTGAGAAGAAAAGGAGCTGCCACCCCTGCCCAGTGCCCCACTGTTAGGGCAGGAGTGTCACACTGAGCGAAGTGGTCTGCCAGTCCTGTGCCACCTCTGAGTAGTGGTGCAGAGGTCCTGCCCTGGTGGGAGGCAGGCCATAGGAACAGAGAGCTCTACAGCGCTCCCTAAGGGGACTGGCTTTGTGTGGAAATGAGCAGGGAAGTTGAAGTCTTAGGGTGTTGTTGAAAACAGTGAAGATTTTGGTGGTGAGCAATTAAGAGGAAACTGAGAAGCCTGTGATAGCAACAAGGGAAATGGCAGATCACCTGGAAGTTTAACAGAGAAAGCAGGGAAAGAAATTGCTGAGAGGAGCTCTCCTACGGGTCGGAGTAAGTCTCAAATACTGGCCTCAAAATTACCCCTGCAAAAGGATCTGACTTTAATTGGATCAGACTATGGAGCCATTTATACTCCAGGACATTGTTGAAAACAGTAGAGCAGTCAGCAACCAATAGTGGAGGCTAACAGTCGGGTGTGATACCAATAGAGGCAGACCTGCTGGAAGCTTAACGGGGAAGTCAAGGAGAGACACGAAGAGAGCCCTCTGTCAGGAGGGGGAAGGTCTGGGTGACTGTGTGTTTGCTCAAGGCTGCACCCTCTGAGGAGCCACTGCTTCAGGGAAATAACCTTCATCGAACTAATCCAGACAGGTCTCAAAACAAATGAACAAGCAGACAACCACAACCTAGGAAGACGGCAGGGTTGGTATCCAGAGTTGCTACAATATTTTACCTAAAATGTCCAATATTCAAAGAAAAATTATATAGATAAGGGGAGGGAGAAGGAGGGAAAGGGAAAGAAAGAATATATGAATTTAAGAATGAGAGAAAGCCTAAATAAATTTTCCTGGTCTGTAAAATGAAAACAACTTTTCAGTTCTATGAGTTAAATTATAATCTCACTGGATTGTAAATTCATCTTCCCCTATTGGTTATGAGTTGTTCATTCATTGATACAAAGTTATACTCCTAGAGAATGTCCAGTGGGGTTGGGGCTAGGAAGCAAAGCAAGCTAAATGCCCTGCTTTCATTTCAGGAAGCTTATTGAAGTCTAGGCAGAACTTGGAGATATTGTGGGTTTGGTTCCAGACCACCATGGTACAGTGAATATCACAGTAAAGTGAGACACATGAAATTTTTGGTTTCTCAGTGAATATAAAAGTTATGTTTACACTATACTGTAGTCTATTATGTGTTCAATAGCATTATGTGTGAAAAAACAATATACATATCTTAATTAAAAAATACTTTATTGGACCCTGGAGGTCCAGTGGTTAAGACTTCACCTTCCATTGCAGGGGGTACAGGTTCGAACCCTGGTCAAGGAGCTAAGATCCCACATGCCTCACAGCCAAAAAACCAAAAACATAAAACAGAAGCATTATTGTAACAAATTCAATAAAGACTTTAAAAATGGTCCACATCAAAAAAGTCTTTAAAAAACACTTTATTGCTAAAAAATGCTAACCATCCTCTGAGCCTTCAGCAAGTTGCAGTAGTAACATCAAAGATCTTTCATCAGAGATCACTGTAACAAGTATAATAATAATAAAAACATTTGAAATGTGAGAATTACCAAAATCTGACACAGAGACACGTGGTGAGCAAATGCTGTTGGAAAAATGGCGCCAATAGACTTGTTTGACATGGGGTTGCCACGAACCTTCAATGGTAAAAAACTTGATGTCTATGAAGGGCAATAAAGCAAAGTGCAGTAAAATGAGGTACACCTGTACTGCTCTACGTGATGAGTGAATCATTAAGGGCTTTATTTTGAAGAGGTTAAAATACCAGGCAAAGACAGATTTTGCAGATCCCATTTAGTATAACCTGAACTCTTCAAAAATGCTTATTCCGGGCTCCATCTGTTCACTCCTGCTTTTCTCTATGGTTGAAGTTTTCTTTCATTTTCTCCTCTAAATCGTCTCCATTCCCTAATGCCCAGCACAAGCCTTGTGTACATGATGCTTTTTTTCTTTTCTAGCGCATGCTCTACTCTTCATCTCAGAATTCCTCCATTCCTCAGGGTCATTGAGCACTGCTTTAGGTTTTCAAATTGATTCACAAATCATTTCTCCAAAGAAATCAAAAGTGTCCGAGGACCAGGAATGAGTTTTATGCATCAGTTATGTACTCCTCAGATTTTAACACAAAGCTGTAGTAATAATGCCCAGAAGAACTTGATACAGAGAACCATGTACTCTGAAAAGAATTAGATCAACTTCTTGCATATCCAGACTCTCCGGGGCCACCAGCTATGTTCCTCATAGTGGGAGGACTGATGGGGACTTGCTGTATGTCCCTTAATTTATTGCTTGTTTATAGGTACCAGTTACATTCAGGGATGTGGCTGTGGTCTTCACAGAGGCAGAATGGAAGAGACTGAGCTCTGAGCAGAGGGACCTTACAGAGAAGTGTTGCTGGAGAATTATAGGAATCTGCTCTCGTTGGTGAGGCAGTGTTCTTTCCTTCATTAATTCAGTGGAGATTTACTGACCACCTCCCATATGGCAGAAAATGTTCTAGACACTTAGAACATGTTAGTGAATGAAGTGGTAATCTCTGCCCATGGGGAATTACTTTCTACTGTAGGGAGACAGCTAACGAAAAGCTTCATATTCAGGGACATTATTCTTATTTAAAAATTTTTGCATATGTTTAATTTTCTTTTTTATTGAGGTATAGTTGATTTACAGTATTACATAAGTTTCAGGTGTACAACGTAGTGATTCACAAGTTTTAAAGGGTATACTCCATTTTTGGTTAGTACATATATAGGGATATTATAATATGGTATGTTAGAAGGTGCTAAGCACTACATAGTAAAAAATAATAATAAAATAGAACCGGATAAAGGAGTATTAAGTGTGAGAGTGTGGCTGGCTGAATTTTGAAACTGGGTATTTGAAATCACCAAGAAGGTAACATTTGACCAAAGGGAATTAGAACTCTAGGTATCTAGGATAAGAGCATTTCAGGTGGAGGGCCTAGTCGGTGCTAAGGCCCTAAGGAATTGGGGTGCCTGCTGGATATAAGGAACTACAACGGAGGCACAGTATGCAAGGGGAGAGCAGTGAGAAATGCCTTCTAAGACAGAAGTTAACATTAAATATCAAAGTTTGTATGGCTTTTGAGTTTCATAAGCCATATTTTTTTCATTTATTTAAAAACTGACATTGATTCTTTAAATCTAGGTTGATAAATACTTTTGATTGTGATATTTCTCTGGATCAGGGGTTGGCCAACGTTTTCTGTAAAGGGCCAGAAAGTAACTATTTTAGGTTTTGTGGGTGATATGGTTTCTGTAACCACTCTCAACTCTGCCCTTGTAGGGTTAAAGTAGCCATGGACAACAGGTAAATGAATGAGTATAGCTGTGTTCTAGTAAGACTTCTGTGGACACTGAATTTTGGATTTCATGTAATTTTAATGTATCATGAAGTATTATTATTCTTTTGATTTTTTTCCAACTATTTAAAAACTTAAAAGTCATTCTTAGCTTGTAGACTGTGCAGAAATAGAGGGCCAGATTTAGCTTGTGGGCCGTAGTTTTCCCACCCCTTGTTCTAAATCAGTGCTGTCCAGTAGAAATATAATGTGAGCCATGTGGGTAATTTTAAATTTCCTAGTAACCACATTTAAAAAAGTAGAAGTAAATGGGTGAAATTAATTTTAATAATATCTTATTTAACCCAATATATCAAAATATTTTCATGTCAACATATAATCAATATAAAAATTAATTAGATATTTTACTCTTTATTTTTGTAGCAAGTGTTCAAAATCTGGTTGTTATTTTATACTAGAACACATTTTCGCTCAGACCAGCCACATTTGAAGTGCTCAGGAAGCATACAGCTGGTGGCTACCATATTGGATAGTGTGGTTCTAGATATTCCTGTAGTTCTAGATAAAGCAGGTAGAGAAAAATTACATTTTTGGAGACACAAACTAGTTTTAGGCAGGAGTTTCTTCAGGGGTTTCCTTAAATGGCATGGCTATTTCCCTGATACGGATTAATCAGGTTTACTTTTTTCATTTTCATCTTCTTTGTCATGTTTTGATCTGATACCATCTAGTTTGAGCTCCATCTAATTAAGTGTGGATTCATCTGTTTCAGTCTGGTTCTGTGTGTTTTGATTTGGCCTTAGCTAGTCAGTCTAACTAGATTTTGTTTTTATTTTTCTCTTGTCATATTATCTTCCTTCTCTGTGTTAATATGTTTAACGGGTTCCAAGGAAAATGTCAAAATGACCTTGTTCAGATTAGTCTTGATATTGAATGCCTGGATCCCACTTGCATTTCTTGAAGTTGTGTCCTTTGTCTTGCTCAGCACCACAATATCCTGCAGTTCTCCTGCCTCTTATGTCTCTTGTGGGCTTTTCTCTTACTTTTTTCTTCTCTTTGGAGTGTAAGGGTCCATAGGACTAGTGCCACATACTCTTTTTTTCTATGTCAGTATTCACACCCTTGAACAGTTTGTGAACTTCAACGATTTTACCCATCACCTATTATAATGAATCCATTTTCTTTGTCACTGTCTCACCTGTGCTTTATCTTCATATTTCTATTTGGTTACAAGACAGCACAAGTTTATTCTCAAACTTATTTGAGATAATTGAGATCATACTATTTTTCCTCCTAAACCAGTCTCTCTTTCTCTAGTTCTTCACATGTTCATGTTATGATGTCTCTTCCTCAAAGGTGCTCCCTGAAATAATCTTTAAAGCTTTCATAGGGGAGATATTTCAGTTAGTTTAGGCTAGGTAATGCTGTGATAACAAACAACCCCAAACTTTGCAAATGTTCATTTCTTACTTAATATCTACTGTCTACAGTTCAGGTAGACAGCTCTGTTGGTTCAGCTCTGCTGGCTCTGGGATCTAGGCAAAAGGAACAGCCTCTATCTGGGTCATGGGATTCTTAAGGAAGAGGGAAAACAGCCATGATAGAACCATACTGTGCCTCTTAAAACTTGTTTGGAAGAAGCACTAACTTTTCACTAACCTTTGTTGGCCAAAGCAAATCCCATAGCCACGTCTGATGTCACTATAATGGGATTAGTTTGGGCACAAGGTACCAGAATCCTGAAATCATGGAGCATGTCTTTCTGTCCACTGCGGAATCCACAATACTTTAGTAGAGAACCTAGTACTTAGAAATTTTTAGTATTTGTTTGTGGGTGGACAACTGGAAATTCAGATTTATTTCATATACAGTCTCTTTAACCACTGTTTCATATACTGTTTCCTACATTTGAAAGCCTTCCAGACCTAGTGACTTTTTTTGTATATCAGTCTTCTATTTTGTAATAGAAAAGGCACGAAAGAGATTTCCACATAGGTCATAGAGACTGTTACCTCCAAGTAGAACAGAGTTGTGGACAGTCTATATCAATGTGATACAGACTTAGATGATTTAGTCAGAGGAAGAGGCTAAGGGTAGTTGAGGCTACTTGCAGAGCAAAAAGGTTCCTGGTCTGACTGACATATAGAAGATGCTTTTGTTATGGATTTTCTGGATTGCAATAGAAAATGGAATGTGTAGAAGTGGAATGTAAAGGAATTATTGGTGGGAAACAAATTGTGTTGTATGTATATTGTCAATTACAGTTGTGGCAGTAAGACACTTTCTGTCCTAAGACAAGGCAGAACGGCCCAGCAGCCCTACTTAGGGCTTCTCTAACTGAAAACCTTCTTTCTCCAGCAGAACCAAAGCCAGAGATTTACCCCTGTTCTTCCTGCCTTCTGGCCTTTTTCTGTCAGCGGTTCCTCAGCTAACACACGCTGCAGATCTTCCCGGGTGTGTGTGTAGAAAATCACTTCCACCTGGGGGATTCTGGCCTGGGGCATCGGGGGCAGCAGTATTCTGCTCACAACTGCTGGAGTGAAAACACAGAAGGCCAAGAGAGAGAAGGTGACTCCAGACTCTGGTGCTCGAGGACAGAGGAGAGACGGCCCTTACGTGCATTGCCCAGCCCACCCTGAGAACAGTCAGCAATTCCTGGAGAAGGCAGCGCAGTGGTATAAATAGAGCCCAGCGCAGCCCAAAGGGTAAACCCTTTGCAAGCAGACAAAGAAATGAAGGAATTAGAAACCTCAAGCTCTGGAGCAGTCGACTGTCAAGAACGTGAACTAGACTGTAGCCCCAAATCAAACTGCATTACAAACCAGGTCATCCTCTTAGGGGAGAAGCTCTATGTCTTCAGGGAGTGTGGGCGAGGCTTTAAAGATAAGTTGAACCTCATCAGACACCATTGGACACACTCAATGGAGAAGCCTTATGTGTATAGTGAGTGTGGCCGAGGTTTCAGCCAGGTGTCAACCCTTATTAATCACCGGAGGACACACTCAATGAAGAAGCCTTACATGTGCAAGGAGTGTGGGCGGGGCTTTAGCCAGAAATCACTCCTCCTTGTGCACCAGAGGACACACTCAGGGGAGAAGTATTATGTTTGCAGGGAGTGTGGGCGAGGCTTTAGCAACAAGTCAAGTCTCATAAGACACCAGAGGACACACTGAGAGGAGAAGTCTTGTGTATGCAGGGGTCCTGGGCAGGACTTTAGCAATTAGTCGAACCTCTTCTTACGCCAAAGAGACATGCGGGGAGTAGTCTGTATGTGTGTGTGGGGTGTGAGTGAAGCTTCAGAGATGTATTGACCCTCATCAGGCAGTGAGGCACATTCAGGGCAGGAGCCTTATGCGTGCAGAGTGTGGGTAGCTGTCAACCCTCAATGCACAAAGAGGACGCACTTAGGTGGGAAGTATTGTGTGTGCAGGGACTGTGGGGAAGCTTTAGCAATAAGTCAGCATTTATGGAACATCCAGTGGCCGACTCAGGAGAAGCGTCATGTGTTCAGGGAGTGCTGACAGGCATTGGGAAAAGAACCGACAGGAGGGCTCCAGATGGCTCACTCAGGGAGGAGCTGTGTGTTTGCAGGGAGTGTGGGCAAGGCTCTTGTGATCAGTCAGCTTTCTTCACACACTGTAGGGAGAATCCTTATGTGGGGATACTGTGGGGCTGCTCCAGCCAACTGCTGCTGATAGCTGCAGAGATGAATTCCTCACTAGACTTGCTCTCAGCCACAGGGAGCTGCACTTCCCAGGGATGCCTCCTGGCCAACGACTGATTGATACGGGGAGACAAAACCCTAGCCGGACTCTGCTGGGACAACTCCACAGGGTCATCCCAGATCCCAAGGTCCCCATGAAACTGAATGATCTCAAACACATTGCAGGTCAGCTTCTTCCTCTGCCCAGTCCTGTCCTCATTCACCGATAAGCCACTCAATTCTCTGCCTCATTGTCTCTCCAGGGAATCCACCCTAAGATCTCATAAGCACACAAGGAGTGTGGATGAGGCTTTGGCTAAAAGTCGCTCCTCAACAAACACCAGAGTATACAGAATAGAAGCTCTGTGCGCGGGGAGAATGGGTAAGGACACCTCAGGATGCATCAGGGAGCAGCTTTTGAGGGAGAAGCTTTACAAGGCAGGGAGGGGACTGGGAAGATTTAGCAATAAGTTACACCTTCTGGTGCAGCCGAGGACACTCAGGGAGTCCTATGTGGGTGGGGTTGTGGGCGGAGCCTTATTCTGGCACCCCTCCTCACAGATCACTACCTCACTCACCTCCTGGGGGGGTTTCAGAAGTCTTGACCCCCACCCGTCCCCATACTCTTTGAGGGTGAAAATGGCAGTAACAACTTAATAAACATGTTTTTCCACTTTTTGTAACCAGATGGAATAAAAAAGTAGAAGGCTTTATTTAAGTAAGAATAATCAATTTGTTTTATTTTCAAACACCAATTTTTTCCCATGTTTTCATGTCTTTCTGTTCTCATAAATTGTTCAATAAGCTCAGGCTATGTACCTTAGTCACTCATCTGTCTGGAAAGGAATTAAATTTCACAACCTGGATTTCTGCATGAATTCAACCCTTGAGAAAAAATAAGTCCCAATCAACCTAGTAGATTTATTGGAGGATCTGATTCGTTGCATGGGGAGGATGATGTAGGTTCTGGAGACATGCCCACCGAAGCAAGGGAATTTCCCGGGTCTCTGGGGGCTGGGTTGCCTCTTCTGACTGATCACTCCCTTTGGCTTCTGTGAAAGCTCCCTTCCCTGACTTCTGTCTCTTCCTTCTAGTCTCTATTCAGGTCTCTGCTGTATCCTTCTCTACCACTGAAGCATGTTTTTCCTTCCAGATTCCAGAGTCAGGTCCTTTAACCACGCCCAAACTGCTCTCCAGTCATGAATCATTGCTTTGGGTCTCTTAGCTACTTTGGTGTCAGATCATAAGTCTAAAGACCCCTGGGGAATTCCCTGGTGGTCCAGTGGTTAGGACTCTGTGTTTTCACTGCTGAGGGCTGGGGTTCAATCCCTGGGCCCTAATCCTGCAAGCCACGTGGGGCAGCCAAAAAAACAAAACAAAAAAACCCCTAAACACAGCTCCAATGCCACGTCCCCTCATCCCTCCAATCCTAGGGTCTAGTCCTGCTAATGACACCCACATCATCCCTCCACTAACTGGTCCGAGATAACCTGGTCATACCCCTGCCCTTGTTTTTCAGCCCAAGGACCTGGCCTTTAATCACACCCTTTCCTAGTCTTCCTCCCTCAGAGCCCAAATTGCCCAGATTTTTGACAACTCTGCATGCCCTGGCTCTGACTTCTACGTCCTAAGCCAGAACTCTTTACTGGAGAGGGTTGGCCTCAGCTCTAGCAAATTTGTTTGCTCAGTTGGAGTTTGCCAGATCCACAAAATGGATATCAGGCTTTGAAAATCAGAAAAAGCACAGGCTGATTTTGTTGCACTATCAAAGAGGGGGGCAGTAAAAGAGAGTCCAAAGGCCATGAAGTCAGCTTTCCAGTGGGTCCTGAGTCAGCTCTGGTGGAGAGGATGTGAGTGCCGGGAGCGTGGGTCCCCACCCTTTGCCACATTTCCCGTCATGTTTCTTTGCTGGAACTGCCCCTATAACATCAACAATTTGCTTTGGGTCAGAACTGGAAGCCACAGAGGGAAAAGTGTTTATGGGTATGCAGTCTCTAGGGTCTGAAGAGGGATAGGCCCTCTATGTTCCAGATGACCCCAAGACCCCTCCCTGTGTCCTGCCATTGGGAGAGAAACATGTGAACAAATCAGCACCTTCCTTTGGGAAGGAAGGGTGGGAGGAAAGAAAATGATGCAGATTCTTTTTAACTGAAGTCCCTTATAACCTGTAGTGACCTCAGACGTGTTCCAGGGAAAGGACTGTCAGTCCTAGCCCAGCAAAGGAAGAGGGGTAGGGGTTATCTTTCCAAGCCTGGAAAGGGGCTTCCCCAGACTGCTGCTACTCTGTCCTTTATCTCTAGGAAGGACCACTGGAACCAGCTCCTGTATTCCGTCCCAGCAGGAAGCAGAACAGGGGTGTGTGAGGTGAGCTCTCCCTCCGAAGAAAGGAAGGTACACATCCCCACTCCCTAGGATTTTCCTTTCTGCCCCCAGGGAGGAGGAGCTCAGACTTAAAATAAGAGCTTATTTCCGACAGGAGGTCAGTGGCCTCAAACTCAGAGGCCTGCAGTGTCCAGGCAGGTCCTATACTAATGAGGGGGTCAAGCCTCGATTGGGTGGGGGTGCTTTGGGGAACTGGGGAGCTCAAACTCAAGTTGCTTCCTACATCCTTCCTGGCCTCCTCACTTGACCCCACTCTAGAAAGCCTTGAGCTACACCTCGTTTGGGCCTTTTCATTTAATGATCCAAATGTCCTGCCCCTTTTTTTGAGCCATGACCTTGACTTCAGAACCCTCCAGCATTCTTCCCCGTGTTCAGTTTTAGAAATGTCTTTTTCATGTTGAGTTTTGCTTAGTTTTCTGAAAAACAGGGCAGTAGATTATGAAAAATGAACATCAGTTTTGATATGGGAACATCTGACCCAATAACACAATGGTGTGGAAACTCCGTAATCTGACAAAAGAACGTGTAAAAATGTGATGATTTGGCGGCACCTTGTGTGATGAATCCATGTGAGGGCCACCTGTGGGTCACAGAGAGGATCTGGGTTGGGGGGACTTTCAAGATGGCTGGCAATCTGACAGCCCCTGGCTGTGAAATTAGGTACGGTGGGTTAGATTTAAAGTGACCTAATTTATACACACAAGCTCTAATCTGACTTTTAAATATCTGTACATATATTTCTCATATATTCAAAGTAAGCATGTATAAATTTTTTATCAATTTTTTTCTAAAAGAAAACAGATAGTAAAGGATTCTTGGCAAAACATGAGATTTTCTCATTGCATAATCTTTCTCCTAATGGAAATACCATGTTATCCTTTATTTCCTCCTAATTAAGCATGACATATATAAGGGATAAAAATCCATATTCTTATATAAAGATTATTTTTATCTAGCTCTGTACCCTATTCATTAATTTTAACTTCATTATCATTTTGGAGAATAGCCAAAAACTCTACTGCCATTTTTTAAAAAAAATTTTTAATTATTATTATTTTTTAAATAAATTTATTTATTTTTGGCTGCGTTAGGTCTTTGTTGTTAGGCTTTCTCTAGTTGTGGCGAGTGGAGGCTACTCTTCGTTGCGGTGCACGGGCTTCTCATTGCAGTGGCTTCTCTTGTGGAGCATGGGTTCTAGGTGCGCGGGCTTCAGTAGTTGTGGCTCGCGGGCTCTAGAACGCAGGCTCAGTAGTTGTGGCATACGGGCTTAGTTGCTTCACAGCATGTGGGATCTTTCCAGACCAGGGCTCGAACCCGTGTCCCCTGCATTGGCAGGTGGATTCTTAACCACTGCACCACCAGGGAAGCCCCTCAACTGCCCTTCAAAGAGAAGTTTAGGACAGGTTGAAATATGACATTCTAGAATCCTAAAAAAAAATGAAACCAGATTTCTAGAGTTCCAGCCATCAGTGCTCTAAAAAGGATAAAAGCATTCCTTCTCTGTCTGAGTGTTGAGGCAACAGCTGAGGATTGGAAAATCTCACAAAGCCAGATTACACACAGGGACAGGCTTGTCTGCTTCTAATGTAGACCACAGTGTGGGGCCCAGCTTACCTTGCTTACTAGGTTCTAAGGTAGAGCTGGTTTTACAGAATCCTTGCTGCTACTAGTCATCAGTTCCCCTTTTCCCTACTTCCTACTCCTTCTGGGAACTAGAAAGCTATTTTTTTGTCTGCGGGGGGGAGAGAGCTTAATTTTATGAAGTTTAATGCTACTTATCATAGTTTTTGTCTGAGCTGCCTCTCTTTTGTGTATTATAATAACCTTGGGCAAAAGCAGCAGGACCCCGACCTTCCCCTAGGTCTAATAAACACTGCCACTAAAAGAGGCTTCCTCGTCTTTTGATAGAGGGGTTCAACTTGTAAAAATCTTAGAGTAAGTAAATTTTGCAATATTGGAGGTGTGCCTAATAAAATTGTGAAAACATTTGAGATCAGATTTTCTGCTTAATATATTGGTACAGGAATTATTTGGGTGTTGAAGACCTGGAAGAGATGATGTGGGGAATCTGAGAGAAAACTTAAGAGAAAGGTATGATGAATAGCACTGAGACCAGGGTAAATCTGGGAGGTCAGAAGTGTTGCACTTGTCCAGGCAAAATTTACAGGACAACTATGGTAATAGTTTTGTGGACTGAAAGAGAAGATAGGCTTTGTAGGGTTTGTCTTCAAAGCACTTGGTGATCACCTGGATGTAGAATTTAAAAGCACCCCCGCAAACACAGCTTTCCAACAGTAGAAACATTTGCAAAAGATAAAAAGTGCTCATCACTCCAAGAATCCAAGCAGAAAGCCAACGTCTTATCTATGTTTATCATGAGAGTAGTTCCTTCTTTAGAGGCTACCATCGTTTCCCTCTGAGGCCTGCATTCTGCTGACCTGTATGGTAGAATATGTTTGGGTGTATGTGGAGCGGTGTCACTTAATCAATATATTGTCTTAGCTCCAAATTCATCTTTTGTTGCCTGATCTGTGAAAATGGATCTGGGCCCTTTATATATTTTTCCTTTGTCAGCTGTCATGAGGTACATCAGTAGTGGGCTGTTCTGGAACAACATTGCTGGAGGAAGGGGTCCTCTCTCCTGGTGTAGGTGGCTCTTCCACCAGGCTCCTGGAGAGTACCCTTTTCCCCTGCTTCTCGGCCAGTGCACTTTTCTCTCATGCTAAATGCCTGCAGGGACACAGCTTTCTCAACCGATTGGCCACCCTGTGTTTTCTCCAGCTCTCCACCCAGGTGATGGTGGCTCAGGAGCCCCAACAGAACAGGCCTGTGCTCCAGCCCAGGTTGCTGCTCCTGTACCCTCTCTTCAGCACCATGGGGACACACCCTGGGGCCACCTTGGACCTTCATCCTGTGCAGAGGCTCAGAGCCTCCCAAGCCTGATTGTTGCTCCCCAGACCCTCTCCTTAGCTCTACATGCATGTGCACCAGAGCCCCAGCAGCCACCCATAGCTGCCCCAGCCTAAGCTGTGCACCTAAGTGCACTAGGTTTTTGCAGCTTTTCAGCCTCCATTTCTAGCAGCACCTATAGCAGTACCTTGACCTCTTTTGCTCACCCACCCATCAGTCTTGGCTGACTTGGCCCCAGAGGTTTGTTTGCTGCGGCCCTTCAGACACAGATACTGTATGGTCCAGGCTTTGTGTCAACATCAACACCCTGACTGTCTGTGCATGTTGGGCTCCCTTTGTGTACCTGCCAACCAGCCTTGGCTTGCTCCACAGGGATATTCCTACTTGCCTGGCGACTGCAGACCAGCTCTGGCCTGTGCAAAGTTCTGGCCCTTCCTACCAACTTCTCCACCATCCAGTGGGCTGAAACCACACCTTCTTTAGTGAGGGCTGAACCCAAACCTTGGGGAGGGAAACCTCCTTCTAGGTTTATCCTTCTTTAGGTACTCTCCCTTAGCTGAGGGTTTTCTTTTAATATTTACAGTTACTTTTCTATCATTGCAAAGTAATTCTTCCTGCTAAATTTCCCATTTAAGTTACTGTGTGGTTTCTGTCTCCTCACTGGACTCACGTTGATACAGATGTGAATATGTACAGTTTTTATATGAGGGCAATGACGCAAACTTTTGACTGCAGTTATTCAGTGAACCCAGAGATAAACCAAAGAAATAATGCACGTCAAAATTACTATTAATACTAGCTGGGGCAATGGCCCTGAACCCAGACACAAACTTAATGGTCTAAACCAGGGGATGGCAAAATGCAGCCTGAAGGCCAAATCTGGCCTGCCACCTGTTTTTTTAAGGCCTGCAAGCTAAGAATGCTTCTTACATTTTAAATCATTGGAAAGAATCAAAAGAAGAATAATATTTTGTGACACATATTTGTGTTCATAAGTAAAGTTTTATCATAGTACAGCCACACATTGTTACATATTGTCTATAGCTGCTTTCATACTACAATGGTTGGACTGAGTAATTGCATTAGAGACCATATGGCCCAAAACCCTAAAATACTATCTGACTCCTAACAGAAAATGTTTGCAAATCCCTGATCTAGACTGAAACTTGGGAATACTTTACCAAACAAAGGCCAAATGAATAGCTTGTTTAACCCCCAGCTCTGGAATTCATGGCCCCCTTTTCCTGATCTGTGGAAATTGACAAGCTGATTCTAAAATTAATATGGAATTTTCAAGGGATGCAGAATGCCAAAACAATCTTGAAAAAGAAAAATTAGGAGGACTCACATTTTCTGATTTCAAAACTTACTACAAAGCAATGGTACTGACATAAGGAAAGACATATAGATCAAAGGAATAGAATTGAGAGATAAGAAATAAAATCATGTGTCTATGGTCCACTGATTTCCTCAAGGTGCCAAGACCATTCAGTGGGGGAAAGAATAGTCTTTTCAACAAACGGTGCTGGGACAATTGTATATCTTCTTGCCAAAGAATAAAGTTTGACTCTTGCCTTATGTCATGTACAAAAAATAACTGAAAATGTATCAAAGATCTAAATGTAAGAATGAAAACTGTAGAACTATTATAAGAAAACATAGGGTTAAATCTTCATGATCTTGGATTTGGTAAAAGATTGTTAGATATGGCACCAAAAGCCTGAGCAACAAAAGAAAAAAGATAAATTGGACTTCATCAAAATTAAAAACTATTGTGCAGGACACTGTAAAGTGAAAAGACAACTCACAGAATGAGAGCAAATGTTTATAAATCATATATCTGATAAGGGACTTATATCTAGAATACATAAAGAACTCTCACAACTCAATAATAAAAGACAATGCAAGGATGATACCCAGATGGCCAGTAAGTACATGAAAAGATGCTGGACATCATTAGTCATCAGGGTAATAATGCAAATCAAAACTTTGAGATACATACCACTTCACACACACTAGGATAGCTTGAATCTGAAAGTCACATAGTAACAAACATTGGTGAAGACATGGAGAAATCAGAACTCGCATACACTGCTGGTGGGAATGTAAAATGGTGCAGCCCCTTTGGAAAACAGTCTGGCAGTTCCTCAAATGATTAAAGTTACCATGCGACCCAGCAATATGACCCATATGACCCATTCCTAGGTATACATGCAAGAGAAATGAAAGCATATAATCACATGAAAGCATACATGCATGTTTATAGCAGCCTCATTCATAATAGCCAAAGGTGGAAACAACCCAAATGTCTGTCAGCTGGTGAATGGATAAACAAAAGTGGTCTATCCGTACAATGGTATATTATTCAGCCATAAAAAGAAGTGAAGTACTGATACATGCCACAGCGTGGATGACCCTTGAGAACATTATGCTAAGTGAAAGAAGGCAATTACAAAAGATCACATATTACATGATTCCCTTTATATGAAATGTTTGGAATGTCCTTCACTTGACTGAGGTCTCTGCTCACATGCCACTCCTCAGAGAGGCTTTCTCTGACCATCTAGCCAAACTTGCAACCCATCACTCTCAGTTCCCCTACCCTACTTTATTTATTTTTTCATGTCACTCTAATGTTACCTTGTATACTTATTTGTTTGGTTTATTGTCTGCCTTTCTTACTAGAACATAAATTCCTTCAGGGAAGGGACTTTGTATCCCAGTAACAGTGCATAGCCTTAGTAGGTGCTAAATAAGTAATTTTTAAGTGTGTGCATAAGTGATAATGTTAGGAGGCAGGGTAACTTTGGAGCCACTGAGGAGACAAATGGCACCATATTCCTATTCTGACTGTCGACTCTGCCACCTTAGACAAGATAATTCATCTCTTTGATCCTCCATCTCTTCATCTACGGGTTGACAGAAACAGGGTGACAGAATGTGCATTTTAGGTCTGGTGTGAGGATTAAAAAGCCCTGAGGTGGAAGATATCCTTGCTGGATTTGAGGAACAGGAAGGAGACTAGTGTGGCTGGAAGATGATGAATGAGGGGAATGTTGAGGGAGATGAAGTTAGATGCAGAGAGAGAGATTCAGGGCTGGATTTTATTCCAACGTGTGCTGGGAAGTTATTGGGAGGTGGAGAGCAGGGTGATGACATCATCGGATATAATCTCAGTACATTATAGAAGGATCCCTCTGGCTGCTGTGAGAGCAAGAGAGGAAGCAAAGAGACCAGTTACGGCTTTGTTCAGTGATCCAAGACAGAGATGATGGTGCCTAGGACTAGCATAGTAGAAGTGGAGCAGGTGACTACAATCTGATTCAAGACATTTTGAATCAGGGATGAGGAATTCCTCAAAGACAGGAGTCAAGGATGCTGCCAAGTTTTGTTTTTTTTTTTTTAAATTATTTTTTGGCTGCCCTGGATTTTCGTTGCTGCCTGTCGGCTTTCTCTAGTTGCAGTGAGCAGGGGCTACCCTTTTGTTGCAGTGCGCAGGCTTCTCACTGCGGTGGCTTCTCTTGTTGCGGAGCACGGGCTCTAGGCATGTGGGCTTCAGTAGTTGTGGCTCCCAGGCTCTAGAGCGCAGGCTCAGTAGTGTGGCTCCCGGGCTCTAGAGCGCAGGCTCAGTAGTTGTGGCGCACGGGCTTAGTTGCTCCGTGGCATGTGGGATCTTCCCGGACCAGGGCTCAAACCCATGTCCCCTGCGTTGGCAGGCGGATTCTTAACCACTGTGTCACCAGGGAAGCCCTGTTGTTTTGTTTTTTAAACCAAGAAACTTCTGAGATGGGGAACACTG
This sequence comes from Monodon monoceros, assembly GCF_005190385.1. NCBI lineage: Eukaryota > Metazoa > Chordata > Mammalia > Artiodactyla > Monodontidae > Monodon > Monodon monoceros. Next base: position 28,744,447 of record NW_021703769.1, on the reverse strand, counting down.
GTAAGAAGTGGTTTTAGGAAGAAGAGTGAATAGAAGCAAGAATTCAGTTTTCAACATATTAAATTTAGTATACCTATTATACATCCATGTCTATGGATACTAAAGACCAAGAGTTAAATGAAGAGCCCAGGGTTAGAGGAATAAATGTTTTTTGTTTGTTTTTTTTTTGCGGTACGCGGGCCTCTCACTGTTGTGGCCTCTCCCGTTGCGGAGCACAGGCTCTGGACGCGCAGGCTCAGCGGCCATGGCTCACGGGCCCAGCCGCTCCGCGGCATATGGGATCTTCCCAGACCAGGGCACGAACCTGTGTCTCCTGCATCGGCAGGCGGACTCTCAACCACTGCGCCACCAGGGAAGCCCTAGAGGGATAAATTTGAAAAACCCGATCATATAGGTAGCATTCAAAAGTCATGGGACTGAATGGGATTGATAAATTCATTCATCAGATATTTATTAAGCCCTTGTTTTGTGCTAAGCAGTGTTCTTCTAGGCACTACAGCAATGAACAATACACAAAGAAAAATCTATACCCTTCGAACTTACATTCTAATGGAGAGGGATAATAAAATAACATATATGGTATGTTAGCAATCAATGTTAAGGAGAAAAATAAAACAGGGATGGGTGGGAAGATTGCAGTTTTAAACAGGACGACAAGGAAAGTCCTCAGTGGGAAAATATTATTTGAGCTTAAGTCGTGAAGGTGAGGTCATGAGCCGTGCACATACCTGGACGACTAGCATTCCAGGCAGAGGCAACAGCAAATGCAAAGGAGCTGAAGCAGGTCGACTAAGTTCACGGAAAAGCAGGGACACTGGCTGTAGAGGACAGAGCTGGGGTAGAGTGGTGGGAGATGAGGACCGAGAGTTAATGAGCTGGGGCGCGGGGGGTTGGGTGGTGAGGGTGAAGAGGAGCAGCTCTAGTACCGACAGAAACGAGGAAGGTGTCCAACAGAGAAGATCCTAAGCCTCTGCGATTCAGTTTAACGCTAGCACCGCCCCCAACCCCGCCGAAGCCCCGCCCCGTTCTAAGCTCACGGCTCAGCACCTCGGCCGGAACTCAAGGGACTGGCTCCGGGACCGGAAGCAGCCTTCTACCTTACCCCATTTTGCTCGCGGTCGCGTTTCCGGTAGCGGCGGCGGGAAGCGAGCTAGTGGCGGGCTTCTAGGCCTCTGCGGAGGCGAATCCGGCGGGAATCGGAGCCATCAGAACCGCCACCATGGTGAGGAGGCACAGGCTGGCGGCGCGGGAGCTCCCGACTCTGTTGTGGAGTGGGGAGCGCGACTAACTGGGAAGGAGGTCGTGGGTTGGCCGCTCCGGGCGGTGAAGGCCCCGACCGCCGCGGCCCCTCAGTCGGGACAGGGAAGACCCGGACCTTGGTCGCTCGGCGGGGTGGGGGAGGGGAAGGCTGGAAATGAGGGTCCGAGGCCAGGGTCGCTCGGTGCAGGAGAGGTTAGAACTGCGTTGCGGTCCTCCATGCCGCTGTGACCACAGTGCTTGGGATCCCGTAGGCGCTGAGTAAACTTTGCAGCATGAGTGTGTGTGTGTCTGGGGTGTCGGAGCAGGTACTACCGCCGCAGGGGTACTGGGGAAGACCCGGTGAGAGACTCAGACTTGTGAAGGCGGGTGAGGGTCCGAGAAGGAGTTGCGGAAAGAGGTGGAAGGGCTTGTGTCTGAAACTAGAGTCTTGGTTCTAGTAGATGGGGAGGAGTGAACGGAGGATGAACGAGTGGAGGAAAAGTTCAACTCGTTTGTTCAGCATATATGTATGTTTGAGTATGTCTGACTTTTCAGGCCCTGGGGCTGCACAATGAAATGTTTACTTCACCGAGTTCACTCTCTATTTGGGGACATGGATAGTATAATTCGGAATGGTAATTCAGCATTAAGTAAAAGTAAGGGCGGGGGGCGGGGTAAGAAGGCTTTCTGGAGCAGAGTCCTGAAAGATTGTCAGGCGTTTTCCCAGCGAAAATGGGAGGGAATAGTGTAGATCCGGAGGATTGCCAGAACAAAGCATGAAGGGTAGCACCATTGAAAGTTCCTGGAGGGGAAAAGGAAGAATGAGGTGGGAGGAATTGGCAGGAGTCTGGTTATTAATGGCTTTACACGCTACTTAATTTTGTTGGTGATGAGGGATGCCACTGAAGGATTTTAACCAGCAAAATGACATGAACTTAGTTGTGTTTAGAAAGATAACTCTGTTCGGTAGCTGTTATATATTGGGTGAATTGGAAGCAGGGAAACCTAGTAGGGTATTGTTAGGAGAATTGGTTAGAAGAGTAGGCACTGGATTCAGGCTGACTAACATCCAACACAGCTTAACCTCTTACAGCCTCAGTGGCCTCATCTGTAAAATCTGCTGTTAAAGATTAAGTGAGAGAATAGTGTTTATGGCAGTGCCTGCCAGTGAGCACGCAGTAAGAATTAGCTGTACAAGACAGATGGACCAATAAATGTTACCATAAATGTTCAGACCATGTGGTTAGAAGCTGTGATTACAATTGGGTTAAAATGGTCATCTGAAAGAGACTGAACCACATAACTTGGGTCTCCAGGGTGGCAGGAGTCGAGATTCCAATCCATGCATTTGTGGGTTCAGAGCACCTGTGCTCGTCCAGGCTCACAGAGATCAATAGTAAGCACAGTGCCTGGTACTTAGAAGGCCCTTGCATGAGTTAGGATTGGCCTATACCAGTCAGACTGATAGGAGGCTGATGTAACAAAGCAAATGCCAGGTCATTTATTTCTAGAGAGATGTGTAACTGCCAAGGGCACTTGACATTCTCATTGTGAGGTCTATATAGTGTCTCTATTTTACCAAAACTACATTGGAAGCCAGGCTATAAAGCAGAATAGGTTGTTGGGTTAATTAAGGAGTATATCAGGTTATATATTCTCATTATGTGTTCAAACTCATTAGCACTCTGAGCACCAGAAAGTTTTTCTCTCCTAAAGGTAGCCTTGGAGACACACTAACAAATTATTGATTTGGGGGATTCCATTCTCGCTTCCAAGCTGATCAGCTGCTTTCTGATAACAAGCTCTTCATTGATTGGATTCTTAGTGCCAGTCCCATTCCAGCTCTTTTACCCAGTCTTTTTAATGAGATGTTGGTGTTCCGACAGCACCTATAATCTACACAATGGCAGATGGCTAATCTCTGATATACTTGGGTTTCATTAGTTTGGAGCCACCTTACCCTCTCACCCCTGAAACATACACAGCATAGACAAAGGCAATTGTAATAGAGAAAGATGATTTTAAGGGAAGGAAGAATAACAGCTCAGGGTTGAAAACAGGGTGATGTGAGAGAATTCCCAGGAAAGGTCTGTGGCTGGAAGACAGAGCTGAGACTACTGAGAAAGACAGACATGGAAAAGAAGGCTGCAGCAGAAGTTTTAAGGAAGGACCAGGGCTATGTGGGTCTAAAAGAGCTGAGTCCCATTCTTGCTGATTTCTCCTTGCAGACTGTGGGCAAGAGCAGCAAGATGCTGCAGCACATCGACTACAGGATGAGGTGCATCCTGCAAGATGGCCGTATCTTCATTGGCACCTTTAAAGCTTTTGACAAGCATATGAATTTGATCCTCTGTGACTGTGATGAGTTCAGGAAGATCAAGTGAGGAGTGGGCTGTGGGGGGAGGGATTGGGTGGATGGGGAGTGGTTTGGGTGGGCGGGCCAAGTGACAGGCGGTGGTGTAGCTAGCTAGTTCCTCTTGGTTTACTTTCCTGTTTTACAGGGCAGATTAAAATGGGGAAATTGGACACTAAGACATCTCTTTCCTTAGTCTTGCTCTCTACTTCTAGCAGAGTACAAATTGTAAGGAGGGCTGCTAGGCTTTTTGTTTCTCTGACTTTGCGTGCCCCTGAGTACTGGGGTAAAGGGCTCTCATGTTCTCCCCACAGGTGTGTAAGGGGGGAGAGCTTGATTTTCTGGCCTCATTGCCTATTTGTAAAGCTGTAGCCTAAAGGGCTCTCCCAGTGCAGCCTGGTCTGAAACTGCTTTAAGAAGCCTCTGACCCTCTTCAGGGTAAGTGCTCAGCTCCCCTTGTGGGTTTGGGGCCAGTGATTTTTTGTTGGCATTTATAGAAACAATTGGAGAATACAATTCCATAGGTTATTAGGTAATTCCCTTGTCTTAGGACTCACAGATCTTAAGCTTCTAGGCTATTAAAAGATGTGGTCTTGCATTTCATCCTATTTTACATTCAAGGCATCTTGAGGCCCAGAGAGGTTACATGACTTCCATGATCATCCAGCTCTCTTTTGTCACGTGCAGCGTCCATAGTATGTTGCCAGTGGCTGTGAATTCCCTTTGATTCTCTTTGGGACAGTTGTTTTCTTTGTGGCATGAGGTCAAGAAATACAGCACAGAAAATGTGGTAGAGATGGCCGAGTGCCAGGTACACATTAGACAGTGACCAACAGATCAGTGTAGAACTATTCCAAATTGTTCTCTTCTGTATTTTTAAATGAAACTAACTTTATTCTGATAATTAAAAAGTGTCTATTAGAAAATATTTATTAAAAGTACATAAAAGTATGTGAGAAAAAACTTCAAATACCCAGAAAGGGTTTTTTTTTTTAATTGTGAAAGGGCAATACATGCTTTTATTAAATAAGATATAGGTAAGTCAAAAAAAGGAAAAAATGGCACCCACAGAAAACTACTGTTAATATAATATAAAATATCACTAAAATGAAATCTTTAAGTTATTTTAAAAAATTAGGGTATTTTGTATTTATTTTTAGGATATTGGCTGTGGCTTTCCTTTCCTTTCCCCATCTTCTTGCGGTTATTTTTCCTGGTTTACATTCATTTATATTTTGTTCATACTTCTCTGGTTGTTGCTGTTTGGAGATTTCTGTTTTTTGTTCTTTGAGGACAAAGGTGTAATTTCTATGTAGTTAACTCTTAACCTTTTCCTTTATAACTTCTATTTCTAATGTGAGGTGAGGGGTGGAGTTACAGGCCTGTGGGGTTGAATTGGTACTAGAAGGATACTGCATGTAAGTGGAATGAGTGGGATTCAGTTGACTGAGGAATTGTTTCGGCTGCCTTCTGGCACTGCTGAGGCCTTAAGCTAGAGGGAGGAAAAGGGTAATAGCAAAGAAGAGATGACTGAGGAAAGGCTTTCACAGTGGCTACATGAGTGAGCCAGGGCTGGGCTTTCTTGACTCTTACCCTGTCTCTTGGTCTGTGCATCCTATTGGCACGGGAGACAACCACCTAAGGGGTTACAAGTTCAGCCTGTGAAGACTGTCCAGAGGAGCTGTCTTAGGGAAAGTTTATGTACCATTTGTCAGTAGGTATAGTGTAAAACAAATCTTGGAGTGTCCTTAGGTAGGTGAGCTTGAACTTTACCCTTTTTCTAATGCTTGCTTTTTTGTTCCTTCTCCTAAACCTGTCTTTAGACCAAAGAACTCAAAACAAGCGGAGAGAGAAGAAAAGCGAGTCCTTGGTCTGGTGCTACTTCGAGGGGAGAACCTGGTCTCAATGACAGTAGAGGGACCACCTCCCAAAGATGTAAGTCAGCAGAGAGCCAGTGCAAGGCCAGGAACCTTGTGCAAGGGAGGCCCCACCTGAGCCAGGCTCTGTGTGGGGTTCTCTCTTTCATTGCAGTACTCACAGGCATCCTCTGGTTTCTGTCCCCCATTTACAGATAATAAACCAGAATCTTAAAGAGGTTACCTTGCAAGTAAGAAGTAGGGAACTAGAATTTGAGGGTTTCTAACTTGAAAGCCCTGCTTTCTTCTTTAGTTGATGGACATAGTCAACAGAAGAGGCATCTAAGGCCATCCGGGTCAATTCTTAATGTGATGACAGTTTAGTGACCATAAAAGGTCATAACTCCAAACAGTAGAATACATATGTATTTTTTGTACAGTTATAGAATAATAGTTAATGTTTATTAAGCATCTGCTATGTGCCAAGCTCTGTGGTACCTTCAGTATTTGATTTAATCCTTATAACAGTCTTTTGAGATAAATTATTCCCACTTTATAGATAATACAGACTGAGGTTTAGTAACTTGTACAAGGTGTCACAGCTAGAAAGCGGTGATACTGACATTTGATTCCAGGCAATCTTGGTTCATTAACATCAGCCTACCTTTAGAGATGGAAGAGGCTTTAGAGGATCTAACCAAATTTTTTTTCCCTTTTTCATTTTAATATATTGTTTGTTAAAGGAATAATCCTCTTACCTTGTTTTAATTTTTGTCCACTTTTTTTTTTTTTTTTTACTTAACATGTAATAGGTATGTAATATATCATTCTGCTTTTTCGCTTAACATTGTAAACATTTTTCCAGTTGCTGTACACTTTTAAAAAGTCATGGGCTTCCCTGGTGGCGCAGTGGTTGAGAGTCCGCCTGCCAGTGCAGGGGACACGGGTTCGTGCCCCGGTCCAGGAAGATCCCACATGCCGCGGAGCGGCTGGGCCCGTGAGCCGTGGCCGCTGGGCCTGCGCGTCCGGAGCCTGTGCTCCGCAACGGGAGGGGCCGCAACAATGAGAGGCCTGCGTACCGAAAAAAAAAAAAAAAAATCTCTAGGCCACAAGCATTTTAACATGTATCTTTATTTTTCAGACTGGCATTGCACGAGTGCCACTTGCTGGAGCTGCTGGGGGCCCAGGGATTGGCAGAGCTGCTGGCAGAGGAATCCCAGCTGGTGTTCCCATGCCCCAGGCTCCTGCAGGACTTGCTGGGCCGGTCCGTGGGGTTGGTGGGCCATCCCAACAGGTGAGGAGTTGGGGAAGGGGTACCAACGTCTGGTGGTTAAAATATAGGATAGAGTGAGGGTCCACAGTTTGGGAAGAGTCCAGAGTGATCAATCAACTTATGACTGTCAGGCTCTCAGTATTTCACTGTGCTTCACATATGGTCCCAGAGTCAAGCAAAAAGGAAAACTTGCTATTACAAAATAATGTTGATGCTATTAAAGATGCAGGGGATTTCCCTGGTGGTCCAGTGGTTAGGACTCTGCGCTTCCACTGCAAGGGGGCATGGGTTCAATCCCAGGTCGTGGAACTAAGATCCCACATGCTGCGAGGTGTGGCCAAAAAATGGGGAAAAAAAAGAGATGTATAAAAAGTATTTTGGCCAACTGAATTGGAACAAAGTGTTTCCATGACAGCATTTGAATTCTTGATCCTTGAACAATGCAGGGGTTAGGAATGCCAACTGTTTAGTTGAAAATCTGCATATAACTTTACAGTTGGCGCTCTGTATCCAAGGATTCGACTAAGATTGTGTGTAGTACTGTAGTATGTATTGAGAAAAATCTGCGGATAAGTAGACCCTGGCAGCTTAAATCCATGTTCAAGGTCAGCTGTACTACAGCTCTTGCAACCTATTATCAGTCTTATTTGAAAATGCAAGTGCCTTATCTAATTTGGATTGGGCATACTTAACTTAGGCCTAGAAAATGGGAATTGAGCATTCAAGCTTGATCTTCTCTGACAGATAGTTTTATTTTTTATTTACTTATATATTTATTATTATTTTTAAAATTTTACTTATTTATTTTTGGCTGCGTTGGGTCTTCATTGCTGCGCGCAGGCTTTCTCTAGTTGCGGCGAGCGGGAACTACTCTTTGTTGTGGTGTGCGGGCTTCTCACTGCGGTGGCTTCTCTTGTTGCGGAGCATGGGCTCTAGGTGCACGGGCTTCAGTAGTTGTGGTGCGTGGGCTCTAGAGTGCAGGCTCAGTAGCTGTGCATGGGCTTAGCTGCTCCACGGCATGTGTGGGATCTCCCTAGACCAGGGATCGAACCCATGTCCCCTGCGTTGGCAGGTGGATTCTTAACCACTGCACCACCGGGGAAGTCCCTGGCAGATAGTTTTAAATAGGAAGTCTGATGCCACGAGTTGTAGCTTAGGGGATTTGGTGTCTGCTGTTTCTTTACCAAGTTGGGGAGGAGAGTGGGACACCGCATTGCACTGTACTGTTCTGCCTAACTTCTCTCCTGTGTCCTCTTAGGTGATGACCCCACAAGGAAGAGGCACTGTTGCAGCAGCTGCAGCTGCTGCCACAGCCAGCATTGCAGGGGCCCCAACCCAGTACCCACCCGGCCGTGCGGGTCCTCCCCCACCTATGGGCCGAGGGGCACCCCCTCCAGGTGAGAAGCCCATGAGGAGAACCTTGCTAATTGATAGAAGATGCCTTAGCTGGATTTATGATGAGACATAACCTTGACTGAAACTGATGATGAGTTTGTGTAATTAAGCAGGATTACTCTGAGATCCAGCTTGGTTGACTGACTGTGGAACTATCTGGGCAAGAGCCTCACTTCTTTGGCTCAAGTCCTGGTTTGCTAGGAGGGGCTGGGAGGGTGGAGTGGTCCTTCTGTCTCAAAACTTGGTGGACAGTTTTGTATGTTTCCTGCTACCTTTTCAAGACAGACACTTGAGCTATATTCTTGGGGCTTTTCTCTTGCAGGCATGATGGGCCCACCTCCTGGTATGAGGCCTCCCATGGGTCCCCCAATGGGGATTCCCCCTGGACGAGGCACTCCAATGGGCATGCCCCCACCAGGCATGCGGCCCCCTCCCCCCGGGATGCGAGGTAAGTGCCTTGAGCAGCGGCGTTGACTTCCTTCTCTAGAGCCATGTTGGGATGGGCAATGGAGGGAAGATTGGATTTTGACCATACCTTTGGGCTTTTAGGCCTTAAGCCTCAGGAAGTGAACTCTTAGAGGACAGTTTTGTCCAGAAAGGAAAGAGGGAACAAGCATTTCTTAAATTGACCTTACCTCCCTCTTAGAACAGTGAGAGCAGCCCTGTACACAGGGCTCAGTGTCCAGGGCAGTATTCTCAGGTCACTGTGAAATAATGCATTCTGTTGCATGACCAACAAAGGTCTTATGCCCTTTGGTTTGGGAGTGTCTAGTAATTAAGGAGGGGCTCTGTGCTTTGCTACACTATTATGTATATCTGTTTAATTCCAGTTTGAGAAATGCTGAAGTAGATCAGCTCTCTCATTTTATAGATGAGGAAACAGGCCCAGAGAGCTCAGTGTCCAGACCAGTGTTCTTTCCACCAAGCCATAGTGGCCTCTAAGTTAACCCACGGCCAAACCTGCTGACCACTGTGTCTCTAATTCGGGTTTTCCATTTATGAGCTTTATAAGCATAAGGAGCCCAGTTAGCCCCAGAGGAGTCCCCCTCTGATCATTTGATAACTGCAGGGTGTGGGAGGCTGGGGTAGGGTGGGGATTCAAGTTGCAGATCAGGCACTGACTAAACTTCTTACTCTTACTTCAGGCCTTCTTTGACCTTGGCCACAGAGTTATGGAAGTAGCTCCACAGAGGCGTGGGCCCGATTCCCCAGGGCCACGTTACCACACCTGTTTGTTTGTTAAGCCGTTGTTCGTGGAGTCTCACCGGATTGTCTGGTTTCCCTTACAGGGCCCCCTCCCCCGGGAATGCGCCCACCAAGGCCCTAGACTCATCTTGGCCCTCCTCAGCTCCCTGCCTGTTTCCCGTAAGGCTGTACATAGTCCTTTTACTTCCTTGTGGCCTGTGACACTAGTTTATAATAAACTCTTAAGAGAATATTATAAATGCACCTGGTATGTTTGTTTATTTTCAGAAAAACCTTTGATATGCTGGGTGCTTAATACGAAGCGTTGCCTTGAAAAAATTTAGCCCTAATTGTAGTTGCTTCCCTTGTAAAATACTATATTCATGTATAGAGATGCACAGCCTCATCCAAGAGAATTAAAAAATTGAACTACAAGAAGACATTTCACTTGTCAAACTGGCAAAGATCATTTTGTTGATATAAACATTCGTACCCTATTGTGATTGGTATGTCCTCTTTGGAAGGCACTAATCTAGATAACTTCTTGAGCAGTACTTTATTTTTTAGAAACTAAATGTTACAGTTTATCCCATCTTCATGATTAAAGGCATTACAGGGCAGGGTGGGTAAGCAAGGCAGATAAAGCAACCCCCCCCCAACATTTAACCAGATGCCTCATTTTGGTGTTTTTATCATATACAGGTTGACTTAATTGATTGACTTAAGTTGAAAGGTGGCAACAACAAATCTTTGCCATTTAGGATCTTCCTCCTTAGCTACTACAAGGATCTTAATTCCTGAACTACACCATGAGCTCTGAAATGGTGTTCACCACACTGTTCTTGAAGTTTTCACATCTTAATATAAGATCTGACACCTCTTGTTAAGGTAGGCAACTGTTAAAAGCTGTCTTTCTCTTGGCTCACCCAGTCCATCAGCAATCTTAACAATTAAGTTACTATATAAAAATAAAACTGTGCTCCCAAGCATTGATTTTCTAGAGCATTAGCTCCCTGAGAGAAAAGAGAGATCCTAACCAGTTGCTTCCATGAACAGTAACCTCAGTACAGTGTATGGAATGTCCTTCGAAGCATAGCCCAAGAGGTTAGGCAACCTTGGTCATCCTGACGAGCATATCAGCATTTACATACAAGATATATTTAAAACTGATCCCAGGGCTTCCCTGGTGGCGCAGTGGTTGAGAGGCCACCTGCCGATGCAGGGGACATGGGTTCGTGCCCCGGTCCGGGAAGATCCCACATGCCACGGAGCGGCTGGGTCCATGAGCCATGGCCGCTGAGCCTGCGCGTCTGGAGCCTGTGCTCTGCAACGGGAGAGGCCACAACAGTGAGAGGCCTGTGTACGGCAAAACAAACAAACAACAAAAAAAAACTGATCCCAGACCAAATATTGCAACCATAATCCCAAATAATCCCATTATTTAGTGTGCTGAGATGCCAAAGGCAGAAATCTCAAAGAGTGATGGTTCATCATTTTCTACAAGTGAGGAAAATACCAAGGAGGAAAGGAAACTCCTCCCTCCTAAATTTATCAAATCCATGCTATCTTCACAGCTTTAATTGACATGATCCAGAGTCCTCAATTTCCTGATATGAGGAGTCCATTTTCAAGGTGACTGTCAAGGTCAAGAAGAACTTTCAGTCTTTTCTTTGCCATGCCCATGAACCTCCAGTCCTTCGATAGGAATCTCCTCCTTTCTGAACTCACTGCTGAGTGCTTGAAGAGGTCGGTGCATGGGTCCCCATTGAGGAACTTCTCGGCAAACCAGCAGTTGAAGCACTGGTCACACTTGTGCTTCGTGTCAGTGCAAGCCTCCCTTATGCTGTTCATGGTGTCAGCATCCACAGCAGTTGAGCAGTACTTGAGATTATCATATTTTTCTACAACAAAGTATGAAGGAAATACTAAAAATGGAAATCCTATTGGAAGAGGAACAGTTTTGGTATAACTTTCTCCTGGGGTCATATGCATACGTGTAGTCTAATCCAATTTTTGATTTGTGGGGTATCCATGACTTCTTTCACCCAAAGTCTGTCTTTAGTTGATATGTCACTAAGCAGTACTCTAGTAGTACATCAGGCTTAAAGGATACAGAAATAAAGTGGATACTTTAAAAATTACTGCCTTGCAGGGGGACCATTCTAAATGCAAAGGAGACCTTAAAGAAAAAGAAGAGACTAGTGTTGTAGTATGGAGGTGTATCTCCAGGGATATTAAGGTGGTTCACCATAAAAATCAAATATGCCAAGCTAATACAACAAGAAGAAAGCCATATAATCATCTCAGTAGATGCAGAAGACATTTGGTAAAATTCTAACACTCGTTAGGAATAGAAGGGAAATTTATAAACATGATACAGGGATTTATGAAAAAAACACATCAAGCATAATAGTGAAAGGCTGAAAACTACCTTTAAGATTAGGAATAAGACAAGGGTGTCCACTTTCACCACTGCTATTCACAATTATACTGGAAGGTCTAGCAGAGCAATTAAGGAAGAAAAAAGCCAGATTGGGAAGGAAGAAGTAACACAGATAAAATCCTATATATAGAAAATCCCAAAGAATCCGTAAGAAAGCTCCTAGAGCTGATAAGTAAATTCAGCAAAATTGCAGGGTATGAGATTGCACACAAATCAACTGTATTTCTATACACCAGCAACAATCTGAAAAAATTTTTAAAATTCCATTTACAACAGCAGCCAAAAGAATAAAATACTTGGGAATCAATTTAAACAAGGTGGTGAAAGATTTGTACACTGAAAGTTACAGGGACTTCCCTGGTGGTACAGTGGTTAAGAGTCTGCCTGCCAGTGCAGGGGACATGGGTTTGAGCCCTGGTCTGGGAAGATCCCACATGCCGCGGAGCAACTAAGCCTGTGTGCCACAACTACTGAGCCTGTGCTCTAGAGCCCGCAAGCCACAACTACTGAAGCCCACGTGCCACAACTACTGAAGCCCGTGCTCCGCAACAAGAGAAGCCACCTCAATGAGAAGTCTGTGCACTGCAATGAAGAGTAGCCCCTGCTCACTGCAACTAGAGAAAGCCCATGAGCAGCAACAAAGACCCAACACAACCAAAAATAGATAATAAAATAAATTTATGAAAAAAATAAAATTACAAACATCCTGAAAGAAAACCTAAATAAATGGTAAAACATACCATGTTCATAGATTGGAAGACAATTTTGTTAAAATGGCAGTATTTCCCAAAGTGCTCTATAGATTAAATGCAATCCCTATCAAAATTCCAATGGCTTTTTTTTTTTTGGCAGAAGTGGAGAAGCTCATCCTCAAATTCTTTGAAGGTTCAAGGGGTCCTGAATAGCAAGAACAATCTTGATGTCTCACACTTCCTGATTTCAAAACTTAGTACAAAGCTTGAGTAATCAAAACTGGTGTGGCATAAGGATAGACATAGACCAATGGAATGGAATTGGGAGTCCAGAAATAAGCCCTTGTATATGTGGCCACAAAAGTGCCACGACCTCTCACTGGGAAAAGGATAGTCTGTTCCACAAGTGGTGCTAAGACAACTGGAAAACCACATACAAAAGAATGAAGTTGGACACCCAGCTCACTTCATATATCACTCATTAACTCAAAATGGATCAACAATCTATAAGAACTAAAACTATAAATTACCAGAAGAAAATAAGTAAGTCTTGATGGGCTTGGGTTTGGTGATAGGTTCTTAGATTTGACACCAAAAGCACAAGAAACAAAAAAAATGGACTTCATCAAAATTAGAAATTGCATCAAAGGACATTATCAAGAGTGTGAAAAGGTAACTTACAGAATGGGAGAAAATATTTACAAATCATATATCTGATTTGGGTTTAATATTCAGACTATATAAAGAACTTTTACAACTCAGCAATAGAAAGGTAAACAGCCCAATTAAAATGTCAGCAAAGGAATTGAATACACAGTTCTTCAAAGAAGATATGGATGACACATGAAAAACTGTTCAACATCATTGGTCATTAAATTCAAATCAAACCCACAATGAGACACCACTTCAACCCACTAGGATGGTTTAATGGGGAAAAAAGTTGGCAAGGATGCACAGGAATTGTGCATTGCTGGTGAGAATGTAAAATGTTGCAGCCACTGTGTAAAATGGTTTGGCAGTTCCTCAAAAAGATAAATAGAATTACCATATGAGCCAACAATCCTACTCCTAAGTATATATCCAAGAGAAATGAAAATATATGTCTACACAGAAACTTGTACACGAATGTTTATAGCAGTGTTCATAACAAGCAAAAGGTGGAAACAACCCAACTGTCCATCAGTGCATGAATGGATAGATAAATTGTGGCCTATAAATTCAATGGAATATTATTCAGCCATAAAAGGAATGAAGTATTGATACCAGCTACTACTTGGATGAACCTTGAAAATATTCTGCTAAGTAAAAGAAACCAGACACAAAAGGGCACATATGATTGCTTTTTGGTTTTTTTTTTTAATTGAAGTATAGTTGATATACAATATATAAGTTACAGGTGTACAATATAGTGATTCACAGTTTTTAAAGGTTATACTGCATTTATAGTTATTTTTTAAAAATAGCTCTTTATTAGAGTATAATTGCTTCATAATACTGTGTTAGTTTCTGTTGTACAACAAAGTGAGTCAGTCATATGCATACATATATCCCCATATCCCCTCCCTCTTGAGCCTCCCTCCCACCCTCCCTATCCCATATCTCTAGGTTGTCGCAAAGCACTGAGCTGATCTCCTTGTGCTATGCTGCTGCTTCCCACTAGTTAACTATTTTACATTCGGTAGTGTATATATGTTGATGCTACTCTCACTTTGCCACAGCTTCTCCTTCCCCTGCTGTGTCCTCAAGTCCATTCTCCATGTCTACGTCTTTATTCCTGCCCTGCTGGCATACAGTATTTGTTTTTCTCTTTCTGACTTACTTCACTCTGTATGACAGACTCTAGGTCCATCCACCTCCCTACAAATAACTCAATTTCATTTCTTTTTATGGCTGAGTAATATTCCATTGTATATATGTGCCACATCTTCTTTATCCATTCATCTGTTGATGGACATTTAGGTTGCTACCATGTCCTGGCTATTGTAAATAGTGCTGCAATGAACATTGTGGTACATGTCTCTTTTTGAATTACGGTTTTCTCAGGGTGTATGACCAGTAGTGGGATTGCTGGGTCATACGGTAGTTCTATTTTTAGTTTTTACGGCACCTCCATACTGTTCTCCATAGTGGTTGTATCAATTTACATACCCACCAACAGTGCAAGAGGGTTCCTTTTTCACCATACCCTTTGCAGCATTTATTGTTTCTAGATTTTTTGATAACAGCCATTCGGACCAGTGTGAAGTGATACCTCATTGTAGTTTTGATTTACATTTCTCTAATAATTAGTGATGTTGAGCATCTATTCATGTGCCTCTTGGACATCTGTATGTCTTCTTTGGTGAAATGTCTAATGAGGTCTTCTGCCCATTTTTTAATTGAATTGTTTGTTTTTTTGATATTGAGCTCCATGAGCTGTATGTATATTTTGGAGATTAATCCTTTGTCCGTTGTTTCTTTTGCAAATATTTTCTCCCATTCTGAGGGTTGTCTTTTCATCTTGTTTATGGTTTCCTTTGCTGTGCAAAAGCTTTTAAGTTTCATTAGGTCCCGTTTGTTTATTTTTGTTTTTATTTCCATTACTCTAGGAGGTGGGTCAAAAAAGATCTTGCTGTGGTTTATGTAAAGGAGTGCTTTTCCTATGTTTTCCTCTAAGAGTTTTATAGTGTCTCGTCTTACATTTAGGTCTTTGGAGTTTATTTTTGTGTATGGTGTTAGTGTTCTAATTTCTTTTTTTTACATGTAGCTGTTCAGTTTTCCCAGCACCACTTATTGAAGAGGCTGTCTTTACTCCGTTGTATGTTTTTGCCTCCTTTGTCATAAATTAGGTGACCATATGTGCGTGGGTTTATCTCGGGGCTTTCTATCCTGTAGCATTGATCTATATTTCTGTTTTTGTGCTAGTACCATACTGTCTTGATTACTGTAGCTTTGCAGTATAGTTTGAAGTCGGGGAGCCTGATTTCTCCAGCTCCGTTTTTCTTTCTCAAGATTGCTTTGGCTATTCGGGGTCTTTTGTGTTTCCATACGAATTGTAAAATTTTTTGTTCTAATTCTGTGAAGAATGCCATTGGTAGTTTGATAGGGATTGCATTGAATGTGCAGATTGCTTTGGGTCGTATTGTCATTTTCACAATATTGATTCTTACAATCCAAGAACATGGTATATTTCTCCATCTGTTTACGTCATCTTTGATTTCTTTCATCAGTGTTTTATAGTTTTCCGATAATAAATCTTTCGTCTCCTTAGATAGGTTTATTCCTAGGTATTTTATTCTTTTTGTTCTGATGGTAAATGGGATTGTTTCCTTAATTTCTCTTTCTGATTTTTCATTGTTAGTGTATAGGAATGCCAGAGATTTCTGTGTATTAATTTTGTATCCTGCAACCTTACCAAATTCATTGATTAGTTTTAGTAGTTTTCTGGTAGCATCTTCAGGATTTTCTATGTATAGTATCATGTCAGAGGCAAACAGTGACAGTTTTACCTCTTCTTTTCCAATTTGTATTCCTTTTATCTCTTTTTCTTCTCTGATTGCCATGGCTAGGGCTTCCAAAACTATGTTGAATAAGAGTGGCGAGAGTGGACATCCTTGTCTTGTTCCTGATCATAGTGGAAATGCTTTCAGTTTTTCACCATTGAGTATAATGTTTGCTGTGGGTTTGTCATATATGGGCTTTATTATGTTGAAGTAGGTTCCCTCTATGCCAATTTTCTGGAGAGTTTTTAACCATAAATTGGTGTTGAATTTTGTCAAAAGCTTTTTCTGCATCCATTAAGATGATCATATGGTGTTTATTCCTTAATTTGTTGATATGGTGTATCACATTGATTGATTTGTGTATATTGAAGAATCCTTGTATTCCTGGGATAAATCCCACTTGATCATGGTGTATGATCCTTTTAATATGTTGTTGGATTCTGTTTGCTAGTATTTTGTTCAGGACTTTTGCATCTATGTTCATCAGTGATACTGGTCTATAATTTTCTTTATTTGTGACATCTTTTTCTGGTTTTGGTATCAGGTGATGGTGGCTTCGTAGAATAAATTTGGGAGTGTTCCTCCCTCTGCAATTTTTTGAAAGAGTTTAAGAAGGATTGGTGCTAGCTCTTCTCTAAATGTTTGATAGAATTCACCTGTGAAGCCATCCGGTCCTGGACTTTTGCTTGCTGGAAGATTTTTAATTACAGTTTCAATTTCATTACTTGTGATAGGTCTGTTTATATTTTCTAATTCTTCCTGGTTCAGTCTTGGAAAATTGTACCTTTCCAAGAATTTGTCCATTTCTTCGTGGTTGTCCATTTTATTGGCATATAGTGGTTTGTAGTAGTTTCTTATAATCCTTTGTATTTCTGTAGTATTAGTTGTGATTTCTCCTTTTTCATTTCTAATTTTATTGATTTGCATCCTCTCTCTTTTATTGTTAATGAGTCTGGCCAAGGGTTTATCTATTTTGTTTATCTTCTTAAAGAACCAGCTTTTAGTTTTATTGATCTTTGCTATTGTTTTCTTTGTTTCTGTTTTGTTTATTTCTGCTTTGATCTTTATGATTTCTTTCCTTCTACTGACTTTGTGTTTTCTTTGTCTTCTTTCTCTAGTTGCTTTAGGTGTAGGGTTAGATTGTTTATTTGAGATTTTTCTTGTTTCTTGAGGTGAGATTGAATTGCTATAAACTTCCCTCTTAGAACTGCTTTTGCTGCATCCCATAGGTTTTGGATCATTGTGTTTTCATTGTCATTTGTTTCTATGTATTTTTAAATTTCTTCTTTGATTTCTTCAGTGATCTCTTGGTTATTTAGTAGGGCACTGTTTAGCCTCCATGTATTTGTGTTTTTTACATTTTTTTTCCTGTAATGATTTACAATCCCTTAGCGTTGTTATCAGAAAAGATGCTTGATACAATTTCAATTTTCTTAAATTTTCCGAGGCTTGCTTTGTGACCCAAGATGTGATCTATCCTGGAGAATGTTCCTTGTGCACTTGAGAAGAAAGTGTATTCTGCCACTTTCGGGTGGAATGTTCTATAAATATCAATTAAATCTGTCTGGTCAATTGTGTCACTTGAAGGTTGTGTTTCCTTATTTATTTTCTGTTTGGATGATCCTGTCCATTAGTGTAAGTGGGGGGTTAACGTCCCCTATTGTTATTGTGTTACTGTCGATTTCCCCTTTCATGGTTGTTAGCATTTGCCTTATGTATTGAGGTGCTCCTATGTTGGGTGCATAAACACTTATAATTGTTATATCTTCTTCTTGGATTGATCCCTTGATCATTATGTAATGTCCTTATCTCCTGTAACAGTCTTTATTTTAAAGTCTATTTTATCTGATATGAGTATTGCTGCTCCAGCTTTCTTTTGATTTCCATTTGCATGGAATGTTTTTCCATCCCTTCACTTTCAGTCTGTATGTGTCCCTAGGTCTGAAGTGGGTCTCTTATAGACAGCATATGTATGGGTCTTGCTTCTGTGTCCATTCAGCCAGTCTGTGTCTTTTCGTTGGGGCATTTAATCCATTTACATTCTAGGTTATTATTGATTTGTATGTTCCTATTACCATTTTCTTCATTGTTTTGGGTTTGTTTTTGTGGGTGTTTTTCTTCTCTTGTGTTTCCCGCCTAGAGAAGTTTCTTTAGCGTTGGTTGTAAAGCTGGTTTGGTGGTGCTGAATTCTCTTAGCTTTTGCTTGTCTGAAAAGCTTTTGATTTCTCTGTCGAATCTGAATGAGATCCTTGCCAGGTAGAGTAATCTTGGTTGTAGGTTTTTCTCTTTCATTACTTTAAGTATATCCTGCCACTCCCTTCTGGCCTGCAGAGTTTCTGCTGATAAATCAGCTGATAACCTTATGGGGATTCCTTTGTATGTTATTTTTTGCTTTTCCCTTGATGCTTTTAATATTTTTTCTTTGAATTTAATTTTTAGTAGTTTGATTAATATGTGTCTTGGTGTGTTTCTCCTTGGATTTATCCTGTATGGGACTCTCTGTGCTTCCTGGACTTGGGTGGCTCTTTCCTTTCCCATGTTAGGGAAGTTTTCCACTATAATTTCTTCAAATATTTTCTCAGACCCTTTCTTTTTCTCTTCTTCTTCTTCTGGGACCTCTATAATTCGAATGGTGGTGTGTTTAGTGTTGTCCCAGAGGTCTCTGAGATTGTCTTCAATCCTTCTCATTCTTTTTTCTTTATTCTGCTCCTTGGCAGATATTTCCAGCATTCTGTCTTCACTTATTCATTCTTCTGCCTCAGTTATTCTGTTATTGATTCCTTCTAGTGTATTTTTCATTTCAGTTTTGTTCATCTGTTTATTTGTTTTTCAGTTTTTCCAGATCTTTGTTAAATATTTCTTGTATTTTCTCAACCTATGCCTCCATTCTATTTCCGAGATTCTGTATCATCTTTATTATCATTACTCTGAATTATTTTTCAGGTAGATTGCCTATTTCCTCTTCATTTATTTGGTCTTGTAGGTTTTTACCTTGCTGCTTCATCTGTGACATATTTTTTTGCCGTCTTTTTTTTTTCATGAGTGGGATTGTGTTCCTGTCTCACTGGTTGTTTGACCTGAGGCTTCCAGCACTGCTGTTTGTAGGATGTTGGGTACAGCTGGGTCTTGGTGCTGAGATGAGAACCTCTGGGAGACCTCACACCGATGAATATTCCCTGGGGTCTGAGGTTCTCTGTTAGTCCAGTGGCTTGGAGTTGGTGCTCCCACTGTGGGAACTTTGACCTGACCCCCAGCTCGTGAACCAAGATCACGCAAGCTGTGCTGGGTGGCCAAAAGAAAAAAAAAGGAGAAAAATAACTAAGTAAAAAATAAGATTAGGCTAGGAAACTAACAGCTATGTTAGAAAAATAAAAATAAAGATATAGATGAAACAACAATCAGGAGGTAAATCAGAACCACAATAGTAGAAAAGAGGAGGAGGAAAAAAAAATGGTGGAAAAGGCCTTGGCTGTGGAGCGCAGGGCCTATGCTTAGTACCCACAGGGCTGAAAAAGGTTGGAGGTTTGTGGAGGGTGGGGCTTAGGCTCAACAGAACAGAATAGGCCCAGGTGTGCCCCCCACCTCTGGTCTCAGAAGGGCAGGCAGGGGACCCACCTCGGAGCCCAGCAGGCTTCCTGGGCTCGAGTGGGCAGTGAAAATGCCCTTGCTCCTCTCCTGCTCCTCCCATCCTGGAGGGCCCCTGTGGCCTGCCTCTTCTGACTTCCCCGGCCTCCCTCCTATGCCCCAGGACCCACAAGGCCCGTAGGGGGCTTTGGAGGGTGGGGGACTGCCCTGGGAGCTCAGCAGTTTACCCGTGCCCAGTGGGTGGGGCAAAAGCCCTCTGCTCCTTTCCTGCTCCTCTGGTCATGGAGGGCCCCTCCCGTCTGCCTCTCCTGTTCTGTCCCAGCCTCCCTTCTACACTCCCAGGACCAACCCAGCCTGGAGGGGACCTCTGAGGACATAGGACCCAGCCCAAGAGCAGGGCAGGCTTCCCTGGCCGATTGGGCAGGGGAAACGCTGGGCCCGCTTCCCCCCGATCCAAGCCCCCCAGGGTCCCTCCAGGCATGGGAACCCCTCCACCCTCTCAGCCACCCCTCAGCGGTGCCGGTTCCTGTCTGGCCTCCACTTCTCTTTCTGCCTCAGTCACCCGCCAGTCCTACTGGTTCACCCTAGCTGTGGGGAGACATGAACTCTGTGTCTTCCCGGACCACCATCTTGATTCCTCCCTATAGTTATTATAAAACAAAATATTTGTTATATTCCCTGTGTTGTACAATATATCCTTGTATCTTATTTTATACCTAATACTTTGTACCTCTTAATTCCTTACCACTTTATTGCCCCTCTCCACTTCCCTCTCCCTACTCATAACCACTAGTTTGTTCTCTGTTAGTGAGTCTGCTTCTTTTTTTTATATTCACTAGTTTGTTGTATTTTTTAGATTCCACATACAAGTGATATCATACAGTATTTGTCTTTGTCTATGTGACTTATTTCACTTAGCATAATGTCTTCCAAGTCCATCCATGTTGTTGCAAATGGCAAAATCTCCTTTTTCTATGGCTGAGTAGTATTCCATTATTTATACATATATATGTTATATATAACATATATTGTATGTACGTTATATGTAATGTATATACTATATACATTCCACATCTTTTTTTTTTTTTGGCTGCATTGGGTCTTTGTTGCTGTGCACGGGCTTTCTCTAGTTGTGGCCAGCAGGGGCTACTCTTTGTTGTAGCACACAGGCTTCTCATTGTGGTGGTTTCTCTCTTGTTGCAGAGCATGGGCTCTAGGCATGCGGGCTTCAGTAGTTGCAGCACGCAGGCTCAGTAGTTGTGGCACGCAGGCCCTAGAGCACGTGGGCTTCAGTAGTTGCAGCGCATGGGCTCAGTAGTTGTGGCAAGTGGGCTCAGTAGTTGCAGCACACAGGCTCTAGGGTGCGCAGGCTTCAGTAGTTGTGGCATGTGGGCTCTAGAGCACAGGCTCAGTAGTTGTGGCACAAGGGCCTTAGTTGCTCCACGGCATGTGGGATCTTCCCAGGCCAGGGATTGAACCTGTGTCCCCTGCATTGGCAGGTGGATTCTTAACCATTGTGCCTCCAGGGAAATCCCATACCACAGCTTTTATCCATTCATCTGTTGATGGACATTTAGGTTGCTTCTGTATATGATTCTTTTATATGAATAGGTAAAACCATAGAGACAGAAAGCAGATTAGAGGTTACCAAGGGATGTGGATGGAATGGGGGAAATGGAGAGTGGTTACTTAATGGGTACGTGGTGTTTTTATGTGGTGATGAAAAGGGTTTTGAAACTAGAGAGAGCTTACCAGCTCTCTATGCACAGTGCACAACATTGTGAATATACTAAATACTATTGAGTTGTAATGGTCAAAGTAAAGTGGTTAATTTTATGTTAGGTGAATTTCACCTCATAAAAAGGAGAAAAAAAAGTTTCTTCATGGAAAGAATTTACTAAGGCTTTTTGTTGTGGGAAGGTTATTCCCACGGAGGAAGGCTGAGGAGTAGGGACATCAGGGAGGTGAATTTGGCAGTGGCTTTTGGCAGAAGAGTCAATGGTTGGCTCAGACAGTGTCGCAAGAACCTATACCCTGAGCAGTATGAACCGCAAAGCAGGGCTGGTTTGCCTCTCACTTACCTGCCAGGCGTGACACAGAAGGGCTTTGTACTCCTAGCCTGAGCTGAAAGACAGGGACTCTTACTTCTATCACACAAATAAGCATAGTCAACTAAGGAAAAATAGAGTCACACACTGCCTAGTGATCAGTAAGTAAAAACCCTGGATGCTCAAAACTGTTCTTGAAAGTCGACTAAAACCTTCTTGAAGTATATATGGTCCATGTGGTTCTGTGTATACAATCTTACATAGAATAATCTTTGGCACACCTGCTTTTGAGAACCATTGGAGAAGTTTGCAATTAGATACTGGGGCATTCTGACCATTCTATCTTGAAGAGAACTCCTAAGTCCCTGGAGGTAAAGGGGTTGGGTGGAGAATTCTAATGTGCTTTGACCTGCTTACAGACTTTACTCCTTTCCAGTTTTCACATTAAGACTCTATAACAGGGGTCCCCAACCCCCAGTCCATGGACCGGTACCGGTACAGGTCCACGGCCTGTTAGGAAGTGGGCCACACAGTAGGAGGTGAGCGGCGGGTGAGTAAGCAAAGCTTCATCTGTATTTACAGTCACTACCCATTGCTCGCATTACCGCCTGAGCTCCACCTCCTGTCAGATCAGTGGCTGCATTAGATTCTCATAGGAGTGGGAACCATACTGTGAACCGTGCACGCGAGGGATCTAGGTTGCGTGCTCCTTACGAGAATCTAATGCCTGATGATCTGAGGTGGGGCTGAGGTGGTGATGCTAGCACTGGGGAGCGGCTGCAGATACAGATTATCATTAGCAGAGAGGTTTGACTGCACAGAGGCCATAATAAATCAATTGCTTGCAGACTAATATCAAAACCCTATCAGTGAGTGGCAAGTGATAAGTAAGCTGCATCTTACGGAGTAGACTGGACATAAGCAGAACGCTTTGGGTGTCACTGTCTCCCATCACCCCCAGACGGGACCATCTAGTTGCAGGAAAACAAGCTCAGGGCTGCCACTGATTCTGCATTATATAATTATTTCATTATATATCACAATGTAATAATAATAGAAATAAAGTACACAATAAATGTAACACGGTTGAATCATCCTGAAACCATTCCCTCCCCCGCCCCCCCAGTCCGTGGAAAAATTGTTTTCCACAAAACTGGTCCCTGCTTTCAAAAAGTTGGGGACCGATGCCCTATAACATTAGTTCAGTTAGTGAATTGGTCTGTGGCTGTGAGGACTAAATGAGATAATAAAGGCATTAGGTTTGCTGCTGGATTTAAATCTAAATTGTGCTTGGTCAGAGCCACATGTGTACTATTTCATAGGTCTTGTATTCTACTCATTTCTTTAAAAATATTTTATTATATAAATGCTCATAAAGAATGACTATAGAAAGAAATTACTCGAGTCCCAAAATTCCATATATTCATTGTTAGTCTTGTCTCCTTTTTTGGGTTTTGTGAGCTTACTATGTACTCAGCTTTCTATTTATTTTAACATCAAAACACATTCTGAATCTTTGCAAACATTAGAATGACTTTAGTATATCATTAAGTATCTCACTATTTACTTAGCCAGTTTTCTGTAGTTGGACATTAAGATTAGTTTTTTCATTAACAAATAATGTGATGACCATATTTTTGCATAAGGATTATTCTATATTTAGATAATTTAAAAAGGAATCTCTGAGTCAGAGGGTGTCAGTGTTTTAATTAACTTAACACTTGAGTCGATTTACTCTGTTATAAAACAGGCACAGCTACACTTTTCACAACATGCTCCTTAGAACTGATGATTATCATTCAGAAGAAAAACACTTTTCTAGTTTGACAGCTGAAAAATGATATATCATTGTTTTAAAAATTTTAAAGTAGGGATGTATTTTTAAGTTATTTCCTCTTTTGTGTATTGTCTTCAAAATAAACTTCTGTGATAGACATTTTTCCATGTTATTACATAAATCTTCATAATGATGACCAAATGTACATTTAGTGAGTGTAACATAACTTGGTCATTCTTCCTATTTGGGAAATTCATAGTATCTCTGATTTTCTATGACTTCAAATCAGGCAGCAATGAATATTTTATGTAGAAATATTTTTTCTTTGAATTTTCTAAGTTTTTAGGAGCAATATTCATGATTCAAAGGCAGGCAATAGAAAGAAAGAAACTCTCACCAAATGAATCCAGGTGTATGCATAAAAGATCTCTGGAAAGCTATGTATGAGGAATTGGCCAGTTCAGTTGCCTGTGGGGAAAGGACCCTAGTTCAAGGGGAAAAGGAATGGATGGGAGAGTTTCCACTCTATTCCATTTAGAACTTTAAAAATATTGAACCGTGTGAGTGCACTACCTAGTTAAAAAAATTAAGTACATTTAAAAAATTAAAAATGGTAAAATAATGAATGTACTTAAGAAATAAATCCACCAGGAGGCAGCATTTCTCTGTCAGGAGGAAGGAACCGCAGCAAATGTGTGGGCTCAGTCTTATTCAGGGATGCTCGGATTGTGGGTTGGAGTTTTTCTTCCTAACCTTCTGTATTTTCTAATTTTCTACAAACACCTATACAGAAATAAAATACACTTTAAGGAAAGAAGGAGGTGTCAAGCCCTGCCCCTCTTTAGCTGTAGGGACATACCTTTGTCCATGTTTATAAATTCCTAAAAGTAAGGTTACAAAGGGAGGGGGGGGGCTACATTTAAAATGTTGATAGATCTACCAGGTAGCCTTCCAGTGGTATCACCCTACACCACTTATAATGGTGTATGCAGGTGCCAACACAGTGTATTGTTACAGTGTTAGAGCTTGTTCAATTTAATTTTAATTTAAGTTAAAAATATCTCCTTGTTTTAATTAGTATATATTTAGCTATAAGGGACATTAGTTATGTTTTCATATATTTAAAAGCAATTTACATTTATTTTTCTGCGAACTACTTCCTTCACCCTACCGAGGGCTGCAAATTTGTCCATGTTTTTTTCCCACTGCTCTGTGCACTGAACACATGTTGTTGAATAAATGAATGATAAGTAACTTTTCTGAGCACATTCCTCATCTATAAAATGGAGATGTGTCTTCTTGTTGCTTCATGGGGCGCAGGATTGAGCCTTCCGCCAAGTTCAGTTTGGATATCTGAGACTGATGACCCTATAAATGCACCACAAGTGTTTGAAAGGATTTATTATAGCCATAATGAGGCTTTCTGGGGAGAGCAGGGCAGGGTCCCAAGCAGGCCTGAAAATGGCTTGAGAGAGTCAGGTGGGGCGACTGTCCCATTTCGCTGTGCTTGCTGGGGTGGGGGGCTGTGGTAAGGTCCTATGGAAGGGCCAAGGCATGTATGGCTTGGACATCCCACAGGTGCCAAGAGAGAGCACCCACAGCTTGCTTAAGAGCTTGAAAGCTGTCAGCAGTCAAACAGCAAAAAAAAGTGGGCTCTGGTGTTACAGAATGAAGAACCTCATCTCACTGAAGATTAAATGAGGTAATATACACAGTAAGGTTGCTGCAGAGGAAGTGGTTAATGAATGTTTGCTATTTTTATTGTTATTCTTGAGTCTTTCAATTCTAGGTTTTTGTTTTGTTTTGTTTTTGCGGTATGCGGGCCTCTCACTGTTGCGGCCTCTCCCGTTGCGGAGCACAGGCTTCGGACGCACAGGCTCAGCGGCCATGGCTCATGGGCCCAGCCGCTCTGCGGCATGTGGGATCTTCCCGGACCAGGGCACGAACCCGTATCCCCTGCATCGGCAGGCGGACTCTCAACCACTGCGCCACCAGGGAAGCCCTCAATTCTAGTTTTGTTTTTTCTTTTGAGTAGAACCTTAGAATTTTTTTTTTCTGGAGTGAGATCTATAGTTACAGAGTTTGTTTACTCTTACGTATCACATGGCTTACTTGTCTTTGTTTCATCCCACTGAACCAGGTACAGGGCTTTGCATGAAATCAAAGAAAGGGCATGCCCGTTTCCAGAATCCTCATATTGAGGGCTACGCACAGTGCTGGGTGCTTCATATATGTCATGTCAGGGAATGCTAGTTGACACGAATGAAAGAGAATATTCCTGGGGTGTGGGCTGGGGAGGCTGATTGGTAAAGCTGAATATGTGCATATCCACCCTTAGATATATACCCAACAGAAATGCTGACATATGCTCAGAAGAAGACACGTACAGGAAAAGCATATAGTGATTCTCTTCATAATAACTGTACAAATATCCATCAACAGCACAACAAATAAATTGTAGTATATCCACACATTGGAATATTGCACATCAAGGAGTATGAAAGATACACACAATAACACAAATATGGATGAATCTTCTATAAAAATGTCAAGTGACAGAAGCCAAGACCAATCACAAAATACATACTGTGTTATTCCACTCATACGAAAGGCAAAAACTAATCTCTGCTTCCACAATCTAGGATAATGGTTACATTTAGAGGGGGCACAAAGGGAGAGTCTAGGTTGCTTGGTAATGTCCTATTTTTTGATTTGGGTGCTGGGTGGGTTTAGTTTGTGAAAATTCAGCAAGCTGCACATATGAATGCATTTCTGTGTGTATGTTAAGATCCTACAAAAAATTAAAAAAAAATCCTTATTGGGGAAAATCTGAAAGGAAACTTGTCATGTTAACTGTGGTAGTGTCTCAGTGATGAGATTCTGGCAGGTATTTTTCCCTTCTTTTCCTGTATGTTCCTAATTTACAACAATTTATTCAAAATTTTTAATTGAATGCCTACTATGTACTAGGCACTGTTCAATTCAACTCTGCTGGATATAAAAAAATGAACAAAATAGAATTCTCTGTACTTGATGAGCTAACATCCTAACTAAAAGGGGAAGATGGACAATAAATAATAAACCTGCAAATAAATAATTGCTTTGGAGAAAGGAAATCAGGACGAGGGAGATGGTGAGTGCTATGAGTATGGTGCTATTTAAGTAGGTTGGTCAGAAAAGGCCTACTGATAAAGAGCAATTTGAGCAGAAATCTGTTGGATGTAAGGGAGCAAGTCATGCAGAAAATGTTGGGGATTGAGAAGGATTCTAGGTGGAGGGCACAGCAACTGCAAAGGCACTGAGGTGGGAATGTATTTTTCAGAGACTATCAAGAAAGTCACAGGCCACTTATCAATTGACTGTGTCTCAAGTCCTTTTTGACAGCTAGCATGATTTTAAGGTTTGTCAGTGGAGGGTGCTGGAGAGACATTGCAGGAGAAGAGGGTTTTCTGTTCTGGTTCTGCTGTGCTCTCAGCCCACTTCTGCAGGGAAGATGGCTTCTTTAGCACTGCCACCTGCAGTGCACATTGGCCATCAGCACCCAGCAACCAGCAGCTTCCCCTCGCACCTGTCTTGGGTGGTTCTGTACAGAGTGCCTCTGGGGAGATACCTCACCATGAATGGCTTTCCCTGGCCATTGCTAGAGGGCAGATTCCCAGCAGCTTCCACTAGTGAGGACCACGGTGACTCCTCTGCCATCTGTAGAGCCACAGCATGCCCTCTCCAGCTAAGCCTGATCTCAATCTTGTTTGGGGCTGGGCTCGTTTTGGGCTCTCTCAGGCCTAGGGTTAGAAGCTGCTCCTTAAATATGAAACCCCTGTAGTTTTTGGTGTTCTCCAACCCCTGATTACTCCACCCCCCTGTTATGGTCAATAACTCTTTGTATTAAACTTTCCCCATGCACATTACTGATGGTTTCTGTCTCATGAATAGACCCTGACTGACACAGTCAGCCTGGCTCTAAAGGAGTGGGCGAGTAAGAGGATGGAGGGGATGAAGTTAGAGAGCAGCTAGGGGCCCTGAAGGACACTTGTTTTCACTCAGTGGGAGGGGATCAGAGCAAAGGAATGACATGACATGACAGATTTTGGAAAGTTCCATCTGGTTGCTTAGAGGAGAAGGGACAACTCATTGTTTCGACTTGCATTTCTCTAATAATTAGTGATGTTGAACATCTTTTCATTTATCTGTTAGCCATCTATATGTCTTTTATTCAGGTATTCTGCCCATTAAAAATTTCTTTTTAGTATTGAGTTGTATGAACTGTTCACATATCTTGGATATTAACTCCATGTCAGTCATATCATTTGAAAATATTTTCTCCCATTCCATTGGTTGTCTTTTTGTTTTGTTGAAACCATCAACAAAACAAAAATCAAAAAGCTTTTAAAAGCAAAGGCTTTTAAGTGTAATAATGTCCCATTAGTTTATTTTTGTTTTTATTACTTTTGCCTTAGGAGACAGTTCCAAAAAATGTTGCTATGATTTTGTGTCAAAGGGTGTCCTGCCTATGTTCTCTTCTAGAAGTTTTATGGTTTCAAGTCTTACATTTACTCTTTAAACCACTTTGAATTTATTTGTGTATATGATGTGAGGAAATGTTGTAATCACATTGTTTTACATGTAGCTGTCCAGTTTTCCCAGAACCACTTATTGAGGAGACAGTCTTTTCTCCATTATATATTATTGCCTCCTTTGTTGTAGATTAATTGACTATAGGTACATGGGTTTATTTCTGGGCTCTATTTTGTTCCATTGATCTGTGTGTCTGGTTTAGTGCCAGTACTATGCTGTTTTGATTATGGTAGCTTTGTAGTATAGTATGAACTCTGGGAAAGTGATATTCTAGCTTTATTCTTTTTCTCAAGATTGCTTTGGCAATTCGGGTTATTTTTTGTGGTTCCATATGAATTTTAGGATTATTTGTTCTAGTTCTATGAAAAATTTCATGGTATTTTGATGAGGATTGCATTAAATCTGTAGATTGCTTTGTGTAGCATGGCCATTTTAACAATATTAGTTCTTTGAATCTAAGGGCATGGGATATCCTCCCATTTCTTTGTATCATCTTCAATGTTTTTCATTAGTGTTTTATAGTTTTCAGAGTATAGGTCTTTCACCTCCTTGGCTAAATTTATTGCTAGGTATTTTATTCTTTTTGATGCAATTTTAAATGAAAATTTATAAAACTTTCTCTTTCTGATAGTTCATTATTAGTATATAGAAACAACAGATTTCTGTATATTAATCTTGTATCCTGCTACTTTGCTGAATTAATGTATTAGTTCTAATAGTTTTTGAGTGGAGACTTTAAGGCTTTCTATATAAAGTATTGTGTAATCTGCAAATAGTGACAGTTTTACTTTCTCCATTCCAATTTGGATGCCTTTTATTTCTCTTTTTGTCTGATTTCTCTGGCTAGGACTTCCAATATTATGTTAAACAGAAGTGGTGAGAGTGGGCATCCTTGTCTTTTACTAAATTTAGAGGAAAGGCTTTCAACTTTTACCATTGAGTATGATACTGGCTGTGGGCTTGTCATAAATGGCCTTTATTATGTTGAGATATGTTCCCTCTATGCCCACTTTGATGAGAGCTTTTATCAGGAATGAGTGTTGAATTTTGTCAAATGCTTTTTCTGTATCTATTGAGATGATCATGTGATTTTTATCCTTCCTTTTGTTAATGTGGTGTATCACATTGATTGATTTGTGAATTTTTTAAAATAAATAAATTTATTTATTTATTTATGGCTGCATTGGGTCTTCATTGCTGTGTGTGGGCTTTCCCTAGTTGTGGCGAGTGGGAGCTACTCTTTGTTGCAGTGGGCGGGCTTCTCATTGCAGTGGCTTCTCCTGTTGTGGAGCATTGGCTCTAGGCACACGGGCTTCAGTAGTTGTGGCATGCAGGCTCAGTAGTTGTGGCTCACAGGCTCTAGAGCACAGGCTCGGTAGTTGTGGCACCCGGGCTTAGTTGCTCTGTGACATGTGGGATCCTCCCTGACCAGGGCTCAAACCCGTGTCTCCTGCATTGGCAGGCGAACTCTCAACTACTGTGCCACAAGGGAAGCCCAATTTGTGAATGTTGAACCATCCTTGTGTTCCTGGAATAAATCCAACTTGATCATTATGTATCGTCCTTTTTATATTTTGTTGGATTTTATTTGCTAATATTTTGTTGAGGATTTATGCATCAATATTCATCCAAGATGTTGGCCTGTAATTTTTTTTTTAATAGTGTCTTTGGTATCAGGGTAATGGTGGTGTTGTAGAATGATTTTGGGATTGTTCTGTCCTCTTCAATTTTTTGGAATAGTTTAAGAAGGATAGGTATAAGTTCTTCTTTATATGTTTGGTAAAATTTCCCTGTGAGGGGCTTCCCTGATGGCGCAGTGGTTAAGAATCCGCCTGCCAATACAGGGGACATGGATTCAAGCCCTGGTCTGGGAAGATCCCACATGCCGCAGAGCAACTAGGTCTGTGTGCCACAACTGCTGAGCCTGTGCTCTAGAGCCCGTGAGCTACAACTACTGAAGCCCACATGTCTAGAGCCCATGCTCCACAACAGGAGAAGTCACTGCAATGAGAAGCCCGTGAACCACAATGAAGAGTGACCCCTGCTCACCACAACTAGAGAAGGCCCACGCACAGCAATGAAGACCCAATGCAGCCAAAAAAAAAAAAAAATTCCCTGTGAAGCCTTAAGTCCTGGACTTTTGTTTGCTGGGAGTTTTTAAAGTTTTTATTTATTTTTTTATTACAAATTCAATTTTACTACTAGTGAGTGGTTTGTTCAAATTGTTTGTTTATTCTTGATTCAGTCTTGTCAGGTTGTATGTTTCTAGAAATTTGTCCATTTCTTCTAGGTTGTCCAATTTGTTGGCATACAACTGTTTGTAGTACATTCTCTTATGATTTTTTGTATCTCTGTGATATTGGTTGTTATTTGTCCTCTTTCATTCTTATTTTATTTACTTGAGTCCTCTCTCTTTTCTTCTTGGTGAACCTGGCTAAAGGTTTATCAATTTTATCTTTAAAAAAGAACAGGGGGCTTCCCTGGTGGTGCAGTGGTTGAGGGCCTGCCTGCCAATGCAGGGGACATGGGTTCGAGTCCTGGCCTGGGAGGATCCCACATGCCGTGGAGCAACTGGGCCCATGAGCCACAGCTGCTGAGCCTGCACGTCTGGAGCCTGTGCTCTGCAACAAGAGAGGCTGCGATAGTGAGAGGCCCATGCACTGTGATGAAGAGTGACCCCTGCTTGCCGCAACTAGAGAAAGCCCTCGCGCAGAAATGAGACCCAACACAGCCAAAAATAAATAAATTAAAAAAAAAAAACAGATCTTGGTTTCACTGATCTTTTCTATTTTTTTGATCTCGATTTTATCGATTTCCGTTCTGATCTTTATATTTCCTTCCTTCTGCTGATGTTGGGCTTTGTTCTTTTTCTGATTCTTTTAGGTGGTAGGTTATGTTGTTTGAGATTTTTCTTGTTTTGTGAGGAAGACTTGTATCACTGTGAACTCCCCTCTTAGAACTGATTTTGTTGCATCCCATAGATTTTGGAGTGTTGTGTTTCCATTTTCATTTGCCTTGAGGTATTTTTCTGATTTCCCCTTTGATCTCTTCATTGACCTATTGGATTTTTAGTAGCATGTTGTTTAGTCTTCACGTGTTTGTTCTTTTCCCATTTTTCTCTCTGTAGTTGATTTATAGTTTCATACCATTGTGATTGGGAAAAAAATGCTTGATATAATTTCTATCCTTTTAAATTTGTTGAGACTTGTTTTGTGGCCCAGCATGTGATCTATCCTGGAGAACATTCCATATGCACTTGAAAAGAATGCATATTTTGCTGCTTTTTGATGTAATGTCCTGTAGTTATCTATTAAATCCAGCTGGTCTATTGTATCATTTAAGACCAATCTTGCCTTTTTGATTTTCTGCCTGGATGATCTGTCCATTGATGTAAGTGGGATATTAAAGTCCCCTACTATTATTGTATTATTGTTAGTTTCTTCCTTAATGTCTGTTTGTATTTGCTTTACATATTTAGGTGCTCCTGTATTGGATGCATATACGTTAAGGGGTGTAATATCCTTTTCTTGTATTGATTCCTTTATTATTACCTAATGATTTTCTTGGTCTTTTGTTATAGCCTTTGTTTTAAAGTCTGTTTCATCTGATATGAGTATTGCCACACTTCTTGTCATTTCCATGAAATATTTTTTTTCATCCCCTTGCTTTCAGTCGTGTGTGTGTGTGTCTTTGGCCCTGAAGTGAGTCTCTTGTAGGCATGATATTGAAGGGCCTTGTCTTTTTTTTTTTTCTTAATCCAATCAGCAACCATATCTTTTGAGTGCAGCATTTAGTCCACTAACATTTAAAACAGTTATTGGTGGGTCTGTACTTTTTGCCATTTTATTAGTTGTTTTTGTAGTTCTTCTTTGTTCGTTTCTTCTTCTTTTTGTTCTTTCAAACAAAGACGATTTTCTTTGGTAGTATGCTTGTGTTCCTTTGTTTTCAGTTTTTGTGTATCTATCGTAGGTATTATTTTTTTCTTTTGTATTTTTAAATTTTATTTTATTTATGTTTTTATACAGCAGATTCTTATTAGTCATCAATTTTATACACATCACTGTATACATGTCAATCCCAATCACCCAATTCATCACACCACCACCACCACCCACCTGCCGCTTTCCCCCCTTGGTGTCCATATGTTTGTTCCGTACATCTGTGTCTCAATTTCTGCCCTGCAAACCAGTTTATCTGTACCATTCTTCTAGGTTCCACATATATATGATAATATATGGTATTTGTTTTTCTCTTTCTGACTTACTTCACTCTGTATGACAGTCTCTATATCCATCCATGTCTCAACAAATGACCCAGTTTCGTTCCATTTTATGGCTGAGAAATATTCCACTGTATATATGTACCACATCTTCTTTATCCATTCATCTGTCGATGGGCATTTAGGTTGCTTCCATGACCTGGCTATTGTAAATAGTGCTGCAATGAACATTGAGGTGCATGAGCCTTTTTGAATTATGATTTTCTCTGGGTATATGCCCAGTAGTGGGGTTGCTGGATCACATGGTAATTCTATTTTTAGCTTTTTAAGGAACCTCCATAGTGTTATCCATAGAGGCTGTATCAATTTACATTCCCACCAACAGTGCAAGAGGGTTCCCTTTCCTCCACACCCTTTCCAGCATTTGTTGTTTGTAGATTTTCTGATGATGCCCATTCTTACTAGTGTGAGGTGACACCTCATTGTAGTTTTGATTTGCATTTCTCTAATAATTAGTGATGTTGAGCACCTTTTCATGTGTTTCGTGGCCATCTGTATGTCTTCTTTGGAGAAATGTCTATTTAGGTCTTCTGCCCATTTCTGGATTGGGTTGTTTGTTTTTCAATATTGATCTGCATGAGCTGTTTATATATTTTGGAGATTAATCCTTTGTCCATTGATTTGTTTGCAAATATTTTCTCCCATTCTGAGGGTTGTCTTTTCGTCTTTTTTATGGTTTCCTTTGCTGTGTAAAAGCTTTTAAGTTTCATTAGATCATATTTGTTTATTTTTGTTTTTATTTCCATCACTCTAAGAGGTGGATCAAAAAAGATCTTGCTGTGATTTATGTCAAAGAGTGTTCTTCCTATATTTTCCTCTAAGAGTTTTATAGTATCCGGTCTTACATTTAGACCTCTAATCCATTTTGAGTTTATTTTTGCATATGGTGTTAAGGAGTGTTCTAATTTCATTCTTTTACATGTAGCTGTCCAGTTTTCCCAGCACCACTTATTGAAGAGACTGTCTTTTCTCCATTGTATATCCTTGTGTCCTTTATCATAGATTAGTTGACCATAGATACGTGGGTTTACCTCTGGGCTCTCTATCTTGTTCCATTGGTCTATGTTTCTGTTTTTGTGCCAGTACCATATTGTCTTGATTACTGTAGCTTTGTAGTATAGTCTAAAGTCCAGGAGTGTGATTCCTCCAGCTCCGTTTTTTTCCCTCAAGACTGCTTTGGCTATTCGGGGTCTTTTCTATCTCCATACAAATTTTAAGATTTTTTGTTCTAGTTCCGTAAAAAATGCCATTGGTAATTTGATAGGGCTTGCATTGAATCTGTAGATTGCTTTCAGTAGTATAGTCATTTTTCACAATATTGATACTCCCAATCCAAGAACATGGTATATCTCTCCATCGGTTGGTATCATCTTTAATTTCTTTCATCAGTGTCTTATAGTTTTCTGCATACAGGTTTTTGTCTCCTTAGGTAGGTTTATTCCTAGATATTTTATTCTTTTTGTTGCAGTGGTAAATGGGAGTGTTTCCTTAATTTCTCTTTCAGATTTTTCATCATTAGTATATAGGAATGCCAGAGATTTCTGTGCATTAACTTTGTATCCTGCTACTTTACCAAATTCATTGATTAGCTCTAGTAGTTTTCTGGTGGCATCTCTAGGATTCTCCATGTATAGTATCAAGTCATCTGCAAACAATGACAGTTTTACTTCTTCTTTTCCAATCTGTATTTCTTTTTCTTCTCTGATTGCCGTGGCTAGGACTTCCAAAACTATGTTGAATAATAGTGGTGAGAGTGGACATCCTTGTCTTGTTCCTGATCTTAGAGGAAATGCTTTCAGTTTTTCACCATTGAGAATGATGTTTGCTGTGGGTTTGTCGTATATGGCCTTTATTATGTTGAGGTAGGTTCCCTCTATGCCCACTTTCTGGAGATTTTATCATAAATGTGTGTTGAGTTTTGTCAAAAGCTTTTTCTGCATCTATTGAGATGATCATATGGTTTTTCTTCTTCAATTTGTTAATATGGTGTATCACACTGATTGATTTGCGTATATTGAAGAATCCTTGCATCCCACTTCATCATGGTGTATGATCCTTTTAATGGGTTGTTGGATACTGCTTGCTAGTATTTTGTTGAGGATTTTTGCATCTATATTCATCAGTGATATTGGTCTGTAATATTCTTTTTTTGTAATATCTTTGTCTGGTTTTGGTATCAGGGTGATGGTGGCCTCATAGAATGAGTTTGGGAGTGTTCCTTCCTCTGCAATTTTTTTGAAGAGTTTGAGAAGGATGGGTGTTAGCTCTTCTCTAAATATTTGGTAGAATTCACCTGTTAAGCCATCTGGTTCTGGACTTTTGCTTGTTGGAAGATTTTAAATCAGAGTTTCAATTTAATTACTTGTGATTTGTCTGTTCATATTTTCTATTTGTTCCTGATTCAGTCTTGGAAGGCTATACCTTTCTAAGATTTTGTCCATTTCTTCCAGGTTGTCCATTTTATTGGCATAGAGTTGCTTGTAGTAGTCTCTAGGATGCTTTGTATTTCTGCAGTGTCTGTTGTAACTTCTCCTTTCTCATTTCTAATTTTATTGATTTGAGTCCTCTCCCTCTTTTTCTTGATGAGTCTTGCTAAAGATTTATCAATTTTATCTTCTCAAAGAACCAGCTTTTTGTTTTATTGATCTTTGCTATTGTTTTCTTTGTTTCTATTTCATTTATTTTTACTCTGATCTTTATGATTCCTTTCCTTCTGCTCACTTTGGGTTTTGTTTGTTCTTTCTCTAGTTCCTTTAGGTGTAAAGTTAGATTGTTTAGTTGAGATTTTTCTTGTTTCTTGAGGTAGGCTTGTATAGCTATAAACTTCCCTCTTAGAACTGCTTTTGCTGCATCCCATAGGTTTTGGATAATCGTGTTTTCATTGTCATTTGTCTCCAGGTATTTTTTGATTTCCTTTTTGATTTCTTCAGTGGTCTCTTGGTTATTTAGTAACGTATTGTTTAGCCTCCATGTGTTAGTGTTTTTTACATTTTATTCGCTGTAATTCATTTCTAATTTCATAGCGTTGTGGTCAGAAAAGATGTTTGGTATGATTTCAATATTCTTAAATTTACTGAGGCTTGATTTGTCACCCAAGATGTGATCTATCCTGGAGAATGTTCTGTGCACACTTGAGAAGAAAGTGTAATCTCCTGTTTTTGGATGGAATGTCCTATAAATATCAGTTAAATCCATCTGGTCTATTGTGTCATTTAAAGCTTGTGTTTCCTTATTTATTTTCATTTTGGATGATCTGTCCATTGGTGTAAGTGAGGTGTTAAAGTCCCCCACTATTATTGCGTTACTGTCTTTTTCCTCTTTTATAGCTGTTAGCAGTTTCCTTAGGTATTGAGGTGCCCCTATGTTCGGTGCATATATATTTATAATTGTTATATCTTCTTCTTGGATTGATCCCTTGATCATTATGTAGTGTCCTTCCTTATCTCTTGTAACATTTTTTATTTTAAAGTCTATTTCATCTGATATGAGTATAGCTATTCCAGCTTTCTGTTGATTTCCATTGGCATGGAATATCTTTTTCCATCCCCTCACTTTCAGTCTGTATGTGTCCCTAGGTCTGAAGCAGGTCTCTCTTTTTTTTTTTTTTTTTTTTTGCGGTACGTGGACCTCTTACTGCTGTGGCCTCTCCTGTCACGGAGCACAGGCTCCGGACATGCAGGCTCAGTGGCCATGGCCCATGGGCCCAGCCGCTCCGTGGCACGTGGGATCCTCCTGGACCGGGGCATGAACCTGCGCCCCTTGCATCGGCAGGCCGACCCCCAACCACTGTGCCACCAGGGAAGCCCTGAAGTGGGTCTCTTGTAGACAGCATATATATGGGTCTTGTGTTTGTATCCATTCAGCAAGACTGTGTTTCGGTTGAAGCATTTAATCCATTGATATGTATGTTCCTATGACAATTTTCTTAATTGTTTTGGGTTTGTCTTTGTAGGTCCTTTTCTTCTCTTGTGTTTCCCACTTAGAGAAGATCCTTTAGCATTTGTTGTAGAGCTGGTTTGTGGTGCTAAATTCTCTTAGCTTTTGCTTGTCTGTCAAGCTTTTGATTTCTCCAACTAATCTAAATGAGATCATTGCTGGGTAGAGTAATCTTGGTTGTAGGTCCTTCCCTTTCAGCACTTTAAGTATATCATGCCACTCCCTTCTGGCTTGTAGAGTTTCTGCTGAGAAATCAGCTGTTAACCTTATGGGAGTTCCCTTGTATATTATTTGTCATTTTTCCCTTGCTGCTTTCAATAATATTTCTTTGTCCTTAAAATTTGCCAATTTGGGGCTTCCCTGGTGGCGAAGTGGTTGAGAGTCCGCCTGCTGATGCAGGGGACATGGGTTCGTGCCCCGGTCTGGGAAGATCCCACATGCTGTGGAGCGGCTGGGCCCGTGAGCCATGGCTGCTGAGCTTGTGCGTCCGGAGCCTGTGCTCCGCAACGGGAGAGGCCACAGCAGTGAGAGGCCCGTGTACAAAAAAAAAAAAAAAAAAAATTTGCCAATTTGATTACTATGTATCTTGGTGTGTTTCTCCTTGGGTTTATCCTGTATGGGACTCTCTGTGCTTCCTGGATTTGGGTGACTGTTTCCTTTCCCATGTTAAGGAAGTTTTCGACTATAATCTCTTCAAATATTTTCTCTGGTCCTTTCTCTCTCTCTTCTCCTTCTGGGACCCCTATGATGCAAATGTTGTTGCACTTAATGTTGTCCCAGAGGTCTCTTAGGCTGTCTTCATTTCTTTGCTTCTTTTTTCTTTATTCTGTTCTGCAGCAGTGAATTCCACTGTTCTGTCTTCCAGGTCACTTATCTGTTCTTCTGCATTAGTTGTTCTGCTTTTGATTCATTCTAGTGTAGTTTTCATTTCAGTTCTTGTATTGTTCATCTCTGTTTGTTTGTTCTTTAATTCTTCTAGTTCTTTGTTAAACATTTCTGCATTTTCTCAATCTTTGCCTCCATTCTTTTTCTGCGGTCCTGGATCATCTTCACTATCATTATTCTGAATTCTTTTTCTGGAAGGTTACCCATCTCCACTTCATTTAGTTGTTTTTCTGGGATTTTATCTTGTCCCTTCATCTGGTACCTATCCCTCTGCCTTTTCATCTTGTCTATCTTTCTTTGAATGTGTTTTTTGTTCCACAGGCTGCAGGAGTGTAGTTATTCTTGCTTCTGCTGTCTGCCCTCTCTCTATTGTAGGTTTTGATTTGTGGTTTCCATGGTGTTCATATATGTTGATCCATAATTATATCTACTTGTTTTAAACTGGTAGTCATTTAAGTTCAAACACATTCTAAAAGATCTCCTTTTTTACTTCCCTCCCCACTTTTTCTGCTTTAGTTGTCATATTTTACATTTTCGTGTTTATCCCTAAACTGTTTATTGCAGATATAGTGGGTTTTATAAAAAGCAATTTTTGTCTTTTAATCTATGTACTGGCTTATTTAAGTGACCTTCAATCCTTACTATATATTTGCCTTTTCTATTGGGATTTTCCCTTTCCTACAGATTCTTATTTCTTTTCCACTTAGAGAAGACCCTTGAATTCTTTTTGTTCTTGCTTGTCTGAGAAGTTCTGTATTTTTCCTTCTATTCTAGATGATAATCTTGCTGGGTAGAGTATTCTAGATTGCAGATTTTCCCCTTTTAGCCCTGTCAGTATATCTTGCCACTCTCTTCCAGATACAAAGTTTCTGCAGAGAAACCAAGTGATAGCTTTATAGGGATTAACTTGTATATGACTCTGTTTTTTCTTGCTGCCTTTAGAATACTCTCCTTATCTTTAACTTTTGCCATTTTAATTATGATATGACTTTGTGTGGGTCTGTTTGGGTTCATCTTGCTTGGGAAACTCTGTACTTCCTTTACCTGGATATCTGTTTCCTTCTTCAGTTTGGGAAGTTTTCAGTCATAATTTCTTCACATACATTTTTGAAGATATATGATTTTTACTCTTCAATTTGTTAATGTGGTATATCACATTGATTTATTTATGAATATTGAGCCACCTTTGAATCACTGGGATAAATCCCACTTGATCATGATGTATGATCCTTTTAATGTATTGTTGAATTCAGTTTGCTGATGTTTTGTTGAGGAATTTTTGTGTCTATGTCCATCAGAGTATTGAGCTGTCATTTTCTTTTTTTTTGTGGTGTCTTTCTCTGATTTTGGTTTCAGGGTGATGCTGGCCTCATAGAAGGGGTTTGGAAGCATTCTTTCCTGTCCAATTTTTGGGAATAGTTTGAGAAGTATAGGTTTTAACTGTTTTGTTAATGTTTAGTAGAAATTACCTGTTAAGCCATCTGGTCCTGGACTTCTGTTTTGGGGAGTTTTTTGATTACTGATTCAGTTTCATTACTGGTAATCAGTCTGTTCATAATTTTAATTTTTTCCTGTTTTGGTCTTGGGGGACAGTACATTTATATGAATCTATCCATTTCTTCTAGGGTATCCATTTTATTGGCATATTATTGTTTGTAGTAATCTGTTATGATCTTTTGAATTTTTGTGATGTCATTTGTAACTTCTCTTTCATTTCTGATTTTATTTATTTGGGCCCTTTCTCTTTGTTTTTTGATGAGTCTGGCTAAATGTTTATCAATTTAGTTTATCTTTTCAAAGATCTAGCTCTTAGTTTCATTAATTTTTTTTAGTTTTAAGTCTCTATTTCACTTGTTTCTGCTCTGATCTTTAAGATTTGTTTCCTTTTACTAATGTTGGATTTTGCTCATTCTTCTTTTTCTAATTCCTGTAGGTATAAGGTTAGATTGTTTATTTGAGACTTTTCTCGTTTCCTGAGGTAGGCTTGTACTGCTATAAACTTCTCTCTTATAACTGTTTTTACAGTGTCCCATAGATTTTGGACCATTTTACTTCCATTTTCACTTACATCAAGGTATATTTTGATTTCTTCTTCACTTTCTCCATTGGTGTTTAGTAGCATATTATTTAGCCCCCATGTGTTCATATTTTTTGCAGTTTTTTTCTTGTAGTTGATTTCTAGTTTCATATTGTTGTGGTTAGAAAAGATGCTTGATATTTCAATATTCTTAAATTTATTGAGACTTGTTTGTGGCCTAGCATGTGATCTATCTTGGAGAATGTTCCATATGCACTTGAAAAGAAAGTTGTATTCTGCTGCTTTTGGATGAAAAAAAAAATATGTATACATACATTACCTATATCTATATCCACATCCATCTCTATCTATATCTCTATCTATCTGATCTGTCATTTAAGGCCAGTGTTTTCTTATTGATTTTCTGTCTGGATGATCTGTCAATTGATGTGAATGGGGTGTTAAAGTCCCCTACTATTATTCTGTTACTTTCAATCTCCCTTTATGTTTGTTAGTATTTGCTTTATGGATTTAGGTGTTCCTATGTTGGGTACATGTCTCTTTACAATTGTTATATCTTCTTGTTGGATCAATACCTTGTTGGATAAATCACTTTATCATTATGTAATGTCTTTCTTTGTCTCTTGTTATAGTCTTTACTTTTAAAGTCTATTTTGCCTGATGTGAGTATTGCTATCCCAGCTTTCTTTTCATTTCCATTTGCATGGGATACATTTTTTCCATCCCCTCATTTTCAGTCTGTCTGTCTTTAGATCTGCAGTGAGTCTCTTGTAGGCAGTCTTGTTTTGTTTTTAGCCATTCAGCCACTCTACGTTTGTTGATTGAAAGCATTGAGTCCATTTACATTTTAAGTAATTATTGATAGGTATGTTTTTATTGCCATGTTGTTCATTTTTTTGTTTGTTTTTGTAGCTCTTTTTTGTTCCTTTCTTCTTCTTTCACCCTCTTCCCTTGTGATTTGATGACTATCTATAGTGTTATGTTTGGAATCTTATATCTTTTTTGTGTGTATCTGTTATAGGTTTTCAGTTTGTGGTTACCATGAGGTTCATATGTAACAACATGTATACAAATATACATACATATATGTAATTATTTTAAGTTGATGTTCTTTTCAGTTTGAATGCATTCTTACAACCTTGCATTTTTATTCCTCCCCACATTTAATGTTTTTTAATTTACTTATTTATTTGGCTGTGTCACATCTTAATTGCAGCATGTGGGCTCTTCGTTACAGCATATGGGCTTCTCTCTAGTTGTGGCGTGTGGGCTCCAGAGCATGCGGGCTCAGTAGTTGTGGCATGCGGACTCTCT
Organism: Monodon monoceros; assembly: GCF_005190385.1. Taxonomy (NCBI): domain Eukaryota; kingdom Metazoa; phylum Chordata; class Mammalia; order Artiodactyla; family Monodontidae; genus Monodon; species Monodon monoceros. Next base: position 28,704,092 of record NW_021703769.1, on the reverse strand, counting down.
AGTTGTGGCATGTGGGCTGTAGAGCAGGTGGGCTTAGTTGCCCCATGGCATGTGGGATCCTAGTTCCCCAACCAGGGATCAAACTCACGTCCCCTGCATTGGAAGGCAGATTTTAAACCACTGGACCACCAGGGAAGTCCCAAATGTTTTTGATATCATATTTTACATCTTTTTGTTTTGTGTACCTCTTAACTGCCTATTGTGGATATAGATGATTTCACCAACTTTGTCTTTTAACCTTCCTACTAACTTTATAAATGGTTGATCTACTACATTTACTGTATGTTTGCCTTTACCAATGAGATTTTTCTTTTGTAATTTTTATATTTCTAGTTTTGGTGTTTTCTTTTCTGCTTAGAGAAGTCCCTTTAACATTTCTTGTGAAGCTGAACTCTTTTAGCTTTGCTTGTCTGTAAAACTATTAAAGTCTGAATGATAGCCTTCCTGGGTAGAGTATTCATGATTATAGGTTTCTTCCTTTCATCATTTAGAATATATAGTGCCACTACTTCTGGCCTTCAAAGTTCTGCTGAAAAGTCAGCTGATAGTCTTATGAGAGTTCTCTTGTACATAACTAGTTGCTTTTCTCTTGCTTCTTTTAAGATTCTCTTTCTATCTATATTAATTGCTATTAATTAGTTGTTATTTTAATTATAATATGTCTCAGTATGAACCTCTTTGGGTTCACTTTGTTTGGGACTCTGTACTTCCTGGACCTAGATGTCTGTTTCATTTCCCAGGCTAGGGAAGTTTTAAGCTATTATTTCTTCAAATAGGTTCTCTGCTCTCTTCTCTCTCTCTTCTCCTTCTGGGACCTCTATAATGTGAATTTTCTCATGCTTTATGTTGTCCCAGAGATCTCTTAAACTATCCTCATTTTTTAAAACCATCCTCATTTTCAAAAATTCTTTTTTCTGTTCAACTTGGGTGACTTCCACTACTCTGTCTTCCAGTTCACGGATCTGTTTCTCTATATCATCTAATCTACTGTTGATTCCTTCTAGTGTATTTTTTTTATTACAGTCTTCACCTCTGATTTTTTTCTTTATATTTTTTAACTCTGTTAAACTTCTCACTGTGTTCATTCATTCTTCCCCAATGTTCATTGAGCATCTTTATGATCTTACCTTGAACTCTTTATCAGGTAGACTGCTTATCTCCACTTCACTTAGTTCTTCTTCTGGGGTTTTGTCTTGCTCCTTCCTTTGGAACATATTCCTCTGTTTTCTCATTTTGTCTAATTCTCTGTGTTTATTTCTATGTATTGGAGAGGTCATTTATGCTTCTTGATCTTGGAGAAGTGGCCTTATGTAGGAGACATCCTATGCGGCCCAGAAGCACACTCCCCTATGGTCACCAGAGCTATATGCTCTAGAGGTGCCCCCTATGTGGGCTGTGTGGGCCCTTCTCTTGTGGCCGGGTCAACTACTATGGGTATGCTGGTAGGTGGGGCTGGCCCTCAGGTCAGTTGGCTGCCAGGCCTTGCTTCATGTGGTGGCTGCCAGCACCCTGGTGGGCAGAGCTGGGTCCCAGCATGGCTGATCGTGTGGCTCTGGTGTGTGTGGGATATCACTGGACTGGTTCTGGCCAATGGGTTGGCGAGTAAGAACCCAGCATTAATAGGCTAGAGGGAGTTCTCCAAAATGACACCTGTCAACACTAGTGTCCTCGTAGTAGAACAAACTCTCAAAAATGGCTGCCACCAGCATATTCCTTTCATGTTACTCACCTGAGCTGGGACTCAGAGTGTGAGATTTTGCATGCACACTTTAAGAGTGTCTGGTTCCTACAGCCCTGGCTCTCCCATACTCAAGCCCCACTGGCCTTCAAATCTAGATGTTCTGGGAGCTCATCTTTCTGGTGCAGGACCCCCAGACTGGGGAGCTTGATGTGGGGCTTGGACCCCTTCTCCTTGGGGAGAACCTGTGAAATTGTGGTTATCCTTCTGTCTGTGCGTTACCTACCCAGGGGTGTGGGTCTTGACTGTACTGTGTCTCCACCCCTTCCTTCTCTTCTTATTGTGGTTCCTTCTTTGTGTCTTTAGTTGTAGAAAATACTTTCTGCTATTTTCAGGTCATTCTCAGAGAGAGTAAATAGTTGTAATTTTGGTGTGCTCATGGGACAAGGTGAGCTCAAGGTCTTCCTACTCCATCATCTTGGCCACAATGAATAATTCCAAGGTTTTTGATCTGAAAAGCTGGAAGGAGGGAGATTCCAATTACAGTGGGAGGGGATAGGAGTCATGGATTCAGTTTTGGATGTGTTACGTTAGACACAACAAACTGAGAAGCAAATTTACCAAGCCTTAATATGAATGATGGGAATTCATGGCATGTTAGCTCCTCTCCCACTACCCACTGCCCACAGCTCTGTAGTCCTATGAGGAGTGCAGCTCTGCTAATAAAGGGGACAGACTTTATTGGAAAAGAGTACAGAAAATTACTTGCCAGGGTGGTTGTAAAAATCAACAGCGATATCAGTGTCAAATAATTGGAGAAGGACAACATCACAGCTAGCCTAAGGTCTCTAATGGTTGGAGCAACACATAGGTAGACCAGCCAGAAATTTAACAAGGGAGATCTAGAAAGGAAACAGCCAGAGTGGGTCTTGATAAAATCTTTACTTATGCCTGGTGGTCTGGAAAGCTGTGCTCATGTTCAAGGCTGTGAGCACCTAAGGAGAGACCAGAGAGGACACCAGCCAGCTTACTCCTTCCTTGCTGAATGTGAGGTGTTGTAAACATAGAACATAAAAGGTGGAACCTACTTGTAAGTTGCTTGAACTTTGAATGTATTCCCCAGCCCACCCACAGATCCATCAGCAAAGGATGGATGCCTTACTGGATAAAGGTGCTTTAAGCACAACCTCTGACTAATCCTATGCTGCCCAAGGGTGACCTCTAGGAAGTCAGGCTTAAAAGTAAAAATAAGAATTAAAAAAAAAAACCCTAAGTAGAGACATTAGCCACCACACAATGTGAGGGAAATAGACTCCATGGAATTAATCCAGGCAAACAAATCCAGGACACAAAGAAACAAGTAAACAATACTAACAACCATCCCTCCTGGGGGGGATCAGAATTCAGAGTTTCAGTGATATATAAAATGTCCAATCTTCAACAAGAAATTATAAGACATGCAACACATACACACACACACACACACACACACAGGAAAGTGTGACTTCCACAGAGAAAAAAAGCAGTCAATACACATAATCTCTGAGGGGGCCCAGATGTTAGAGTTAGCAGAACAAGACTTCAAAGCAGCTGTTATCATTATGTTGGCCTAACAGGTCTATAGAACACCCAACAGCAACAGAATACACATTCTTCTCAAACACACACTGAACATTCTCAAGGATAGACTAAATGTCAGACAACAAAAGAAGCCTCAATCAACTATTTTTTACATTAAACTTTTTTATTTTCAGATAACTATAGATTCACATGCATCTGTAAGAAACAATATGGAGAGATCCCACAGACAATTTACCTAGTTTCACCCAGTGGTAACATCTTGCAAAACATCTTGTACAGTATTACAACCAGGATATTGACAATGATACAGTCAAGAGAGAGAACATTCCATTACAAGGACCCTTGTTGTGCCCTTTTATACCCACACTCACTATTTCTCCTTCAACTACCTCCTTAACCTCTGGCAACCACTAATCTGTTCTCTATTTCTATAATTTTGTCATTTCAAGAATGTTGTATACTGTTGGCTCTCTGCATCTACGGGTTCCACATTCATGGATTCAACCAACTGTGTATTGAAATTCTGCGACTAGTTGAATTCATGGATGAAGAACCACTGGATGAAGACAGCTGACTATACGATGTCATTTTTATGTAAGAGACTTGAGCATCCTTGGATTCTGGTACCTAAGAAGGGTCCTGGAACCAATCCCCCATAGATACTGAGGGATGATTGTACAGAAGGTAACATTTTAGAATTGGCTTTTTTTACTTGGCATGATTCTAGGAGATTCCTCCAGGTGTTGCATGTGTCAATAGTCTGTTCCTTTTTATTGCTGAGTAGTAGTCCACAGTATGGATTACTCACCAGTTGAAGAACATCTAGGTTGTTTTCAATTTGTGGTTACTACAAATCAAGCTGCTATAAACATCTACGTACAGGTTTTTTTGTGACCACAGGTTTCGTTTCCTGGAATAAGTGCCAGGAGTACAATTTTTGGGTTATATGTTGGTTGTGTGTGTGTGTGTGTGTGTGTGCGTGTTTTTTCCTGCCAAACTCTTTTCCAGAGTAGCTGTAACATTTACATATATACCAGCAATGTAGGAGTTATCATGTTTCTCAGTATCCTTCCCAGCATTTGGCATTGTCACTATTGTTTTTTAAGCCTTTTTGTTGATATATAATGCTATCTCACTGTGTTTTTAGTTTGCATTTCCCTAATGTTTAATAACATTAACATCTTCTCATGTGCTTGCCAACTGTATCCTCTTCAATGAAAAGTTTATATATTTTGCACATTTCCTTAATTAGATTGCTCTGAAGTCTAATTTATCAATTTTCCTTGCTGGGATTTTGATAGGAATTGCGTTAAACCTGTGTATCATTTTGGGTAGAACTGACTTTTTAACTACGTTGGGTCTTCCAATCTATGAACATGGTATGTCTCTCCATTTATTTAGATATTCTTTGATTTCTTTCACCAGCATTTTGTCGTTTTCAGCATATAAATACATGTGTTTTGTTAAATTTACATCTAAGTTTTTTTTTTTTTACCATTGTGAATATGTTTTAAATTTTGGTTTGGATTATTCATTGATAGTACATAGAAATGCATTTGATTAAGGAATTGGCTCACACAACTATGGAGGCTGACAAATCTGATATCTACATCCTATTGGTTCTATTTTTCTGGAGAACCCTGACAAATACAAGCACCACCACTACCACAATCATCCCTTTGTCTTTTTTGCTTCGATTTAAAAAGAGTCATAAATTGAGGGAAGGGGACTGACTACAGAGAGGCATGTAACAATTTGGTGGAGATAAAGAAAAAGAGTCTTAAAACCCACTCTGCCAGACCAATAAATAGAATGCCAAGGATCTTTCTGAGGGACAGCCTTTTAGGCCTACAGAAACTGCAAAGTTGACACAAATGAGAAGCTGTTGAAGTGGTCAGAGTCAAGGTACTGGCCTCTGAATCCCCCTTGTTGGTTGATATCTAGGAATTGTAGGTCAGGGCCACTGACCTATGTCAAGAAGAAGGTATTGAGCTGCAAGTCACTTTGGGTACATTGGCTTTCACTTTGTCCCTTGGATTCATCATGCTTTTTTCCACCTCACTGCTTTATGAGTCAGGGTTCTTTGTTGCAAGCAAAAGAAACTGACTTTTGTTGGCTTAAGCAAAAGGGGATGGAGTAGAAATTAGAGAGGATGCTAACAGACAGACCAGACAGAGGGCAATACGGGATTCCATGAGTCTCCAGAGAGTTAGGAAGCAGGCAGCAGGAAGCAGTATGGCAGATCATGTATTTCCAAAAATATCTACAGCAGTATTTCCAGTCCTACAAGCTCTTCCAGAATCTTTCCACTTTTTATTATGGATTGGGTCTACTTCCCCTCCCTTTGAACTTCTCTGATGAACAGAGAATGTGGCAGAGGTGACACTGGTGACTCCCAATCTTAGATCATAAAGGCAACATGGCTTCCATCTGACTCTCTCTCTTGAGATGCTCCCCCTTGCAATCCAGCCATCATGTTGTAAGGAAGCCCAGGCCATGTGGAGAGGTAGTAGGTAGGTGTTCCAGCCCACAGCCCAGCTTAGGACTCAGCCAACAGCCAGCATCGACCACCAGAAGTATGAGTAAACAAGCCTTCAGATTATCCCAGACTTAGCCTTTGAGCTGTAAAACCTTAGCTTCACTAAGTTGAGCAGAGATGAGTTATCTCTACCTAGCCCTGCCTGAATTGCAGATTCATGAGCAAAATAATTATGGTCATTATTTTAAGCCTTAAGGTATGGGTTGGTTTGTCACACAGTGACTGGTAACAGGAACATACAGCAACTATGTCATAGCAGAAATCACCTGGTTAGGACACTGCCCAGGGCTCTACCACCATTAAATAAATTAATATGTGCAAAGCCCTTGAAACAGTTTCTGGCATGTAAGGAACTCTCCAGGAAACACACTAATTTGGCTTTTAATCATTATTTTATTGTCATTATTGAAATTTCAGCTTAAACGTCACTTCCTCAGAAAGTCTTTCTCTGATGCCACAATCTAGCTCCCCACCATTTGGGGAGAGGTGGCCTTCCGTTTTATTTTCTTTTTGTCATGTTTCACTAAATTGAATTAACTTATTTATTTATGAATTTGCTTGTTTACTTGTATTTCTCATTTTACTTTTTATACCTTCAAAAATGTATTGAATACCTCTGTATACCACCTGGAAGGTAATCCCTATGAGTGAAAGGAACTTGGAATCCGACTGCTCTGTCCTTGCGTTGAACAGATCGCAGGTGTGGTGGACATGCAGATGTGCTGTCCAGACTTTCCTTCAGTGAAGGGCTTGTTGCTCCAACTGCTAGAAGTGCTGCCTGCAGATGACCCTCAGCTGTTGGCCACTTCAGGGATGGCCTTGGCTGTAGAGTCGCCAAAAGTCACGCCACTTCTGGGGCGAATGGGTGACAGATGGAAGCATAGGAAGGCCCAGCCATCTCAGCTAAGTCTGGAGCAACTCTAACAGGTCATTCTAGCTTCAGAGCTGCCCGTGGGTGTGCGCCCAGGCTGTCACTGGGCCTGCATCATGGGCCAACTTCTCCTCCGGCCCCTTCCTCCTTCTTCCTCCCCTTCCCTTCCTTGGGGGTTGATCCCAAGGTCACCCCTCAGTCAATACCCTGCACCCTAAGCTCCATCTCAGACTCAGCTTCCTGAGAAGCTCAGTCTGCGACAGCCAAGCTTAAGGAAGACAGGGAGTTGGTGTTCGCAGGGAGAGTGAGGTGTCTGGGGCTCCCACAAGGGGAGACCATCTTGGATGACATATGGAGCCTCCCTGCTGACAGGAGTGTGCTTTATACTAAGAGCAGGAGATGACCTCCTGCTCTGGTATCAGGTGCTTAGCAGAGCTCCTTCCACTCTTGGCAAATGCGTAAGAGAAGTGAATGCACAGGGGTGGAGAGAGGGCCCTGGTCAGCTGCCAGGCATTTATATTTACTCCTGGAGAGCTGGGCTGTGAGTGCAGACTCTCACAGCATGACACAGATGTGAGGATCCAGTGGTTCACCATGCTTCTCAAATATTTCTGCCCAAGTACCTCAAAGGGAAAGGAAGGTGAGTTCAGATTCCTGGTGCAAGAAGACAGGTCATGTTTGCCCAGTGACATCAAATATCCTGGAGGGGTGTGTGGGCCCCCATTTGAGAAACTCAGATCTGGATGAGAAATCCAAGGCATAGAGCTCAATCTGGCTGGGGTCTGATTGAGATCAGGACTTGGAATGAGACTGGATCAGGGCTCAGGGTGGGGTCAGAGCTCAGTCCAGTACCAGAGTTCTGTTTGGGACCAGGGTTCAGCCTGGGTTCAGGGCTCAATCAGATATCAGAATTGAAGCTCAGTCTGGGGCCAGGAATGTCTGGGGCTGGGTCAGGGCTTGATCTAGGGCCAGTCAAGTCATGGGTTAGCTGTGGTAGGAGCCAGGACTTAGTGTGAGGTCAAGGTATAGGACTCATTCTAGCATCACGGTCATGACAAAGTCTAGGCAGTCATGGATAGTGATGGCTCTATCTAAGGTCATGAGCACAAGCTGGAACCTCATCTGAGTTTCCTTGTGGGGTTTGCTCAGGGCTTGGCCTCAGTTCAAGTCTGGGCTTGATCCTAGGCTTGGTATAGCCTGGCATCAGGACTCAGTCCTGGAGCAAGCAGCTGAACCAACATGTTGTTCTGCAGCAGGGTCAGCAAAGCCCAACCTGTGGACCAAACCTGGCCTGTTGCCTGTTTTTGTAGATAAAGTTTTATTGCAACACATCCACACTTATTTGTCTACCCCTAGTCTATGGCTGCTTGCACACCATGACAGCAGAGTGGAGTAGTTGGAACAGAGACCATATGGTCTGCAAAGCCCCAGGTATTTACTATCTGGTCCTTGACAGTAAAAGCTAGCCAACTGCTGTTCTAAAGGCTTCTCTGGCATGAAAGCCAGATTATGACCTAACTCAGTGTCAAGAGCTTCCCTGAAGGCAGCATTTAAGAGACCAAGGGGACTTAAAGGAAGCAGGGGGAGGCCTGAGTCTCAGGTTGCTGGTGTCATTCTGGGTCCCCATGGCCAGCTGACTCTAAGGTTTTGCAGTCTTAAACTATGTGTTCTGCCTTCCTCCATGAAGGGCACTGTCAAGGTGTTGCCCTATCAACTGACAGGTAATCCCTACCTGCACATTTTTCTTTGCAGCTTCAAAAGAAGCATTTCCATCCACAGTCCCCCTTGGGCTATCTTCTCTCAACGTCCCCACCTATCCCAGTCCTGACCAGGGTATTCTCACTGGCTGCTGCAGTGGCTTCTGCTTTCAGCTGGAGCTAGAAGGACCTGTGAGACCAGTTTGGTCCCAGTGAAGTGCTACCTCGGCCCAGCTGAGAGGTGCGAGGGCAAAGGGGCTGAGCTGGAGATGCAGCTACCCGGCAGGTGACCCCATCACCTTCAGCTACTTTCCCTTATTCAAATACACACACTCTGACAGGCCATACTAGCTTCAGAGCTGCCCGTGGGGTGCGCCCAGGCTTCACTGGGCCTGAATCATGGGCCGATTTCTCCTCTGGTTCCTTCCTCCTTCTTCCTCCCCCTCCCTTCCATGGGGGTTGATCCCAATGTCATCCCTCAGTCAACACCCTGCACCCTAAGCTCCATCTCAGACTCAGCTTCCTTGGAAACTCAGCCTATGACAGCCGAGCTTAAGGAAGACGGGCAGTTGGTGTTTGTGGGGAGAGTGAGGTGTCTGGGGTACCCCCAAGGGGAGACCATCTCGGTCTCCCTCCTGACAGGTGTGTCCTTTGTACTAAGAGTGGGAGATGGCCTCCTGTTGACTTCAGCCCCCAAGGCCCCTTCCTGTTGCTCAAATTTGAGGAAATGGCTGCCTGCTCTGAACCTCCAGCTGCCCTTTTTATACAGGATCAGCAACCAAAACCTTTGGATGGCTTAGAGAGGAGTCCTGGAGCTGAGGGCCTGACTCATTAAATGCATCCACTCATCTGGATTCTCCAAGCTGTCCCCATGCTGTGTGGAATCATCAGAAATGTCTTCATTAAGGCTTAGGTCACAAAGGTCATGCAAAAGTCTGTGTGTTTGCCTGACCCCCTTCATGAATTGTTCTCACCTGAGTCATGACCAGGAGACGTCTCACTGCAGATGTGCCTGTTTTGTTGTAGTTCAGATTATTTAAATTGCATGCTTAGTTATAATTCCTTGGCTATCTAGAGCATTTCGGAGCTGATTTCTATGTCTGATGCAGTTATCTTCAGGGCCTGATGGTCTCCACTCTGGTCCTCATCCTAGTAGTCTCTGTTCTGCTTTGATGCTAAGAGAGTGATTGTGTGTAGGGTAAGCTGCTGGGGATGTTTTTCAAAGGCAACACTGTTCTGGTTCCAAAGAAGTAAATGAACATTGGGTGTAGCTGGGTTGGTTGTACGAGATCCCTGATGACCATAGCTAGATCAGATTTGGGGCTCTATCCCCAAACTCAGCTGGGCTTGATGGCCCTTCCTCTTTCTTCAGCTTCTTTCAGGCAGCAGTAACCACTCCCTTCCCCACGCGTTCCCCCTCCCCACCTCCAGTTGCTGGGCCTGTGTCTTCATTGAGGGAAATTCTCCCATCACTTTAAACCCAATGCTTTTCAGGAACATGACTTTGGGGTAAAACTTTGCTGGTGTAAATGGCATGCACAAAGGCCCCAGCTCTGTCTCTAGCTTACCCCGTGGCCATAGGCTAGACTGTCCCCTCTGTGTAAGACAGGAGTGTTGAGGGATATTTAGGTGTCAGTGCCAAAACTTTTGGGTTCTCTGTCAGAGCTTGGAGAATATTCTTGATCTTGCTGTGGTCAGAGCATTGAAGAGTTGAGAGACAAGCAAGGAGAGTGCAGGGGTCAGCCAGGGTGATGGTGAACTGGCTGACAGGAGGTGGCACAGCCGGGTGGGCCAAGGTTACTGTGACTCTCAGTCCATTAGTCCATCAGCAATGAGGGTGATGAGATGAAGGTGGTAGTGGCTCCTTATATCATCCATCATTGTCCAAAAGTATAAGGGGTACTGAGTCTAACACCTCATTTTACATATAGGGACACTGAGGCCCAGGAGGGGAAGGACTTGCCCAAGTTCACAGAGTAGGGCAGAAGCTGAAGCAGGACTGGAACCCAGACCTCCTGGCTCCCATATGGGAAGGGCAGAGAGGTGGACAGGAGGAGAACAGGGGACATCTCCTCCACTCTTGGCCCCCCATGGCCCATAATTTGGCTGTGGCCACGTGGATGATCACAAAGACCTTGATGTCCGGGAAGTGGGAGCTGACAAGGTCCACCTGCAGCTGCCGTGGGCCACTCTTGGAGGGGATGATGTTGAATTGGACTGAGGCCCTCTCTTGGGGCTGCAGGCTGGGCACACTGGGGAGATGGGAGAAAGGCAGACCTTCAGCTCTGTCTCCTTCCTGAACCTGGTCTGCCAGTCCACAGCTCTCCAGAGCACTTAGGATCAAGGTCACACCTTGTGGCTTGACATTCAAGCCTTTCAATATGCTTTCAGCTTAGTTATCCTTTCTACCACTTCTTGCTTCTTTCAACCAGTCAGGCTAGTCTCCTCCCTGTGCCCTGAACATACCTTACACTTCCCCTCCTCTGGGCTTTTGTCTGGTCTGTTCCTCCTACCTAGAGTGCCCTTCCCATTCCAATTACATCTGAGGCCCAGATTAAGTTTTTCTTCTTCCAGGAGACCTTCCCTGACTATACCAGCCATGGAGACCTCTGACTGGGAAGTTCTCCATCCTTCTTGATCCCTGAAAATCTCCTCAATTCATCACTTAAGCCCCAGCTTAAATACCAGCTCCATTGGGGCTTTCCCCTGGTCCCACCCAATTCCAACTCAAGGGCTATCTCTGAGCTCTTGGACCTTGAGGGTCCATCCCTTTGCACAAATCACACTGTCTTCATTTGAAGAGCCATATATTGCTGAGAGTCCTTCTTCAGGCAGAACCGCATCTGTTCATCTTGGTGTTCCCAACAGTTGACAGGTGGGTCAGAGCACAGGCCAATATGATGAAGGACCATATGAGTGTGAGTGAGTGAATGAATGAATGAATCAGTGAATGATTGAGAATAAGTAAATAAATGAGTACACTGATAAATAGAATATGTGTGAATGAATGCATACATGAATGAATAGGTAAATGAGTGAGCAAATTAAAGAAAGAATGAGTGGATGAATGAACCAGTCAAAACTGAGCTGAGTACATAAATACATGAATGAATGAGTGAAAACATGAAAAAAGTGTAAATGAATGAGTGAAGGAGAAAGTAAATGAATAAGAGTGAGTGAATGAATAAGTAAATGGATAAATGAAAGAAAATATGAATGTGAATGAGTGGACAAGTTATATGACCAAATAAGTTAATTATTAAATAAAGAAATGAATAAATGAAGAAAGGCTGATGTGTCTAGGCAGTGGACTGGTTCCTGGGGATCCAGAATCTCTCCCTCCTCCCCCTGCTGGCAGTGTCTTTATGGCCCATTTTATAAGGAAGGGCTATAAGCAGCCCTCCCACCCCAGGCTGACACCTACTCGATGCTGAGCTGTCCCTGGAGAAGGCCACTGCCCTCCACCATCAGCATACAGTCCTGCACTCTCTCCGAGAGGGGGTTGACCACCATCACTTCCACCCCCACCGCGGCTGGGCCAAGCACCTGGAGGGGCAGTACCCATAAGTCACCCCCCATCCTCCCCGTTCTCCCAGGAAACCCATGATCTTGGCTGGGTCAGAGGATGGGGAGTTAAACTTGTCTACCCCTTGCTTCCACCTACCCCATTACTGAGATCTATCATTATATCCATACTCCTGCATCCACACCACTTATTCCAACCTTTGAGAGCTGAAGCCAGAGCTAAAAGCACAAACCCCCAGCCTCTGATGCCCTCCCCCAGCTCTGACGGAGGCCTGCCAGGAACAGCTTACAGGAGTCACCTTAATAGTGATGAAGTCCTCCAGAGTAACGTCCTTCTCCACCAGGAGCTTCTCTCCTTTGGTGACAAGGTACACGGCAGCCAAAAGGATCTTCTTGTCCTCTGTCAGGTCTTCCTTATATTGAGAGTAAGATATTGCAATTGGGATCTTTTTCTCTGGAAGGGAAAGCAGAGGTGGGAACTGGGATTCTGATGTTCTTTTTCAAAGAACCTAGAAAAGGAAGGGAAGGCTAAATTCATAGTTATACCCTCTATGATCCTTGCAACCAATCTGAGATAGTAATTACTATCATCAGTTCACAGATTAAGAAACCTAAGGCTCAGAGAAGGTAATTTCTTGTCCAGTGTCACATAGCAAGTAAATCAAGGCTCCAAGATAAGGTCGGATTCAAATTCAGGCCAGTCAGCTACGATGACAGCAGACTCTCTAAGAGCTTCTGGAGATGTGTTTAAAATCCCCCCAATCATTCCAAAAGGAAATCTCTCACTCCATCAACAATTTATCCCATCAGGAATTCACTCACTGCTTAATGAGCACCTACTATGTGCTAGTGCAGAGAAGAGGGAGGCCAAAGGCCTACCTCAAGCTTCCAACTCAGTGAGGAGGCCAACTTCCTCAGAGCTTCTCCAAATCCTCTCTCCCCATTAAGGCGCAGTTCCAGTCAGGCTCACCAACTGTGGAAAGGCTTCACTGATGCCCTTACCCAATCATCTTGTGCCCTTTGCCTACTGAGGTTCTGGCCATTTCCATCTCTCTCTCATCAGCCACAAACAACCTGCCTATGCAGTCCCTTCTTTTTTTTTAAAAAATAAATTTATTTATTTACTTGTATATACATTTTTATTTTTGGCTGCGTTGGGTCTTTGTTGCTGCATGCGAGCTTTCTCTAGTTGTGGCAAGCGGGGGCTACTCTTCATTGTGGTGCTCAAGCTTCTCACTGCGGTGGCTTCTCTTGTTCCAGAGCACGGGCTCTAGGTGTGTGGGCTTCAATAGTTGCAGCATGGGGGCCCTAGAGCGCGTGGGCTTCAGTAGTTGTGGCACACGGGCTTGGTTGCTCCGCAGCATGTGGCAACTTCTCGGACCAGAGCTCAAACCCATGTCCCCTGCATTGGCAGGCAGATTCTTAACCACTGCACCACCAGGGAAGTCCCGTGCAGTCTCTTCTTTTGAGCATGGGTCACCACAGGCCATAGGTGACTGTTAGTCACATATATATATTTGACCACTATACATTTTTTTCTTTTAGGTACAACATGTCCTTTCCAGTTTGCCCAGGCTCTACCATCCCCTACTGCCTTATCACTACTGCTTCCTTTATTTCTGTTTCCTTCCTGCCTCCAAAGGCATCTGTGGGAGAGATCCTTAAAGGATTCAAACTCTCTGTTCCCCAAGAGCTTTGCATATAGTCGATGCTTCTTGAATGCCCATAGCTGATCCATGTGTCAAAGTTCTACCATGTTTTTATGGGTTCCCTTAGTCCAGCAGGCCATTACTAGGAGAACCCTTACTACAGTACTAGTAATAATTAATCATTTTAAAAGCTGACTTTTACTGAGGGATTAAAGTGTCTGGGGCACTTGGAAGCACATTCATGGATTAACTCATTTAATCCTTACAACAATCCCATGAGCAAGTATTATTATCCCCAGCTTATAATAATACCAACAATACTGACAATCACTACCATAAATTTAATGTTCATTAGTGGTAGGAATTATGCCAAATAGTTTATATATGTTATATCATTTACTCCTTGCATGGTGGGAGATGAGTGGTTCTCAAAGTGTGGTCCTGGGACCAGTAGCATCAGCATCTCCTGGTAACTTATTAGAAGTGCAAATTTTAAGGCTCCAGAGTGAAAAACCACCAGATGCTCCCAATTATGCACATGGACAGAGCTTTGGACATTAGTTCAGACCACGGGAGAAGGGAGGAGAAAGACTACTCCTTACAATATTCAGAACAGAGCTCCTTGCAGTTCTGTAGGTCATGGACTCCACCAACAATCTAATAAAAACTGAGACCCTTTTCTTAGAATTAATGTTCTCAACAGCACCATCAACCACTAGGTATAACTGATAACTGTAGACTACTTCATCCAACAAGAGCAGAATACACATTCTTCTCAAGCTCATATGGAATATTTCCCAAGAAAGACCGCATTCTGGACCATGAATAACACATTAACAAATTTAAAAGAATAAAAATTATACAATGTATGCTCTCAGACCACAAGAGAATTAATCTAGATATCAGTAACAGAAAGATAACTGGAAGACTCCAAAATATTTGGAGATTAAACCACACACTTGTAAATAACACTTAGGCTAAAGAAGATATCTTGAAAGAAATTTAAAAATATTTTGAACTAAATGAAAATATTACTTAAAATTTGTGGGATGCAGCAAAGCAGTGCTTAGGTAGAAATTTATAGCACTGAATGCATATATTAGAAAAGAAGAAAGATCTAAAAGCAATAAATCTTAAATTTCCATCTTAAGAAACTAGAAAAAGAATAAATTAAATCCAAAGTAAGCAAAAGAAGAGAAATAAAATTTAGAAAAAAGCTAGATGAGAAATCAATAAAATTGAAAACAAGAAATCTAAAGAGAAAGTCACCAAAACCAAAAGCTGGTTGTTTTTTTTTTTCAAGATCAATAAAACTGATAAGCCTCCAGCCAGGCTAAATAAGAAAAAAAGAGAGAAGACACAAATTACTAATATCAGAAATGAAAGAGGGACATCACTATAGATCCCATGGACATTAAAAGGATAATAAAGGAATATTTTGAACAACCTTATGCCCACAAATTTTATAACCTAGATGAAATGTACCAATTCCTTGAAGACAGAATCTGCTAAAAGTCACAGAAGAAGAAACACACAATCAGAACAGGTCTATATCTATTAAAGAAATCAATAGTAAATCAAAGAATCAATAGTGAATAGCCTTTCAAAACAGAAAACACTGTGCCCAGATGAGTTCAGTGGTGAATTCTACCAAGCATTTAAGGAAGAAATGACATCAATTCTCTACAATCTCTTCCAGAAGACGGAAGTAGAGGGAATACTTCCTAAACCATTTCATGAGGGCAGCATAACTCTAATACCAAAACCAGACAAAGACATTACAGGAAAAGGAAATTACATACCGATATCGCTCATGAACATTGATGCAAAAATCTTCAACAAAATATTAGCAAATTTAATCCAACAATATATAAAAAGAATTCTATACCTCGATCAAGTGGGATTTATTCAGGTATACGAGGTTACCTCAAAATTCAAAAATCAATTAATGTAACCCATTACATCAATAAGCTAAAGAAGAAAAGTCACATGATCATATCAGTAGATGCAGAAAAAGCATTTGACAAAATCCAATACCTATTCATGATTAAAATTCTCAGCAAACTAGGAATAGCTGAGGAATTTCCTCAACTTGACAAAGAACATCTACAAAAAACTGATAGCTAACAACATACTTAACAGTGAGAAACTCAAAGCTTTCCCACTAAGAACAGGAAAAAGGCAAGGATGTCTCTCTCACCACTCCTTTTCAACACTGGACTGGAAGTCCCAGCTAAGGCAAAAAGGCAAAAAAGGAAATAAAAGGTATACATATTTGGAAGGAAGAAATAAAACTCTTTGTTCACAGATGACATGATTATCTATGTAGAAAATCTGAAAGAATCAGTAATAAAAAACTCCTGGAAGTAATCATACTAATTACTAATTATAGCAAGGTCACAGGATATAAAGTTAATTTACAAAATTCAATCACTTTTTAAAATATACCAGCACTAAACAAGTGGAATTTGAAATTTAAAATACCATTTATATTAGCACCCCCACAGTGAACAACTCAGGCATTAATCTAACAAAATATGTAGAAGATATGTATATACATGAGAAAAACTATAAAAAACTCTGATGAAAGAAATAAAAAACTAACTAAATTAACGCAGAGATATTCCATGTTCATGGATAGGAAGACTTGATATTGTCAAGATGTCAGTTCTTCCCAACTTGATCTATAGTCAAGGCAATTCCATCAAAATCCCAGAAAGTTATTTAATGGATATCAACAAATTGATTCTAAACTGATTTATGAAAAGAGGCAAAAGACCCAGAAGAGCCAACACAATATTAAAGGAAAAGAACATCAGAGGATTAACACTCCCTGACTTTGACTTACTATAAAACTACAGTAATCAAAAGAGTGTGGTATTGATGAAAGAATAGACAAATCAGTGGAACAAAATAGAGCCCAGAAGTAGATCCACACAAATATAGTCAACTGATCTTTGATAAAGGAGCAATGGAGAAAAGATTGTCCTTTTAATAAGTGGTGCTGGAACAACTGGACATCCACACTAAAAAAAAGATTCTAGACACATATATTATACCCTTTACAAAAATGAAATTAAAATGGATCATAAGCCTAAATGTAAAGTGTGAAACTATAAAACATTTAGACAATAACATAGGAGAAAACCTAGATAATATTGGGTATGATGATGACTGAATTTTTAGGTACAATACCAAAGGTATGATCCGTGAAATAAAAAAATTGATAAATTGCACTTTGTTAAAATTAAAAACTTCTGCTCTGTGAAAGAACTGTCAAGAGAATGAGCAGGTGAGCCAAAAACTGGGAGAAAATATTTGCAAAAGACACATCTGATAAAAGACAATTATACAAAATGTACAAAGAACTCTTAAAATTCAACAATAAGAAAATGAACAACATGATTAAAAAATGGGCAAAAGATCTATACAGACACCTCACCAAAGAAGATATACAGATGCATATGAAAAGATGCTCACATCATACATCATTATGAAATTTCAAATTAAAACGAGATACAACCACATACCTATTAGAATTACAAGAATCCAAAACACTGACATCACAAAATGTTGGAGAGGATGTGGAGCAACAGGAACTCTCATTCATTGATGGTGGGAATGCAAAGTGTTACAGCCATTTTGGGATACTTTGGCAGTTTCTTAGAAAACTAAACATATTCTTATCATACCATTAGCAATCATGCTCCTTAGTATTTACCCATATAAATTGAAAACATGTTCACAAAAAAACCTGTACATGGATGTTTATACCAGCTTTACTCATAATTGCCAAAACTTGGAAGCAATTAAGGTATTCTTCAGTAGGTGAAGGGATCAATCAACTGTGGTATATCCATATAAAGGAATACTATTCAGTGATAACAAAAAATGAGCTATCAAGCTATGAAAAAATCATGAGGAATCTTAAGTACTTATTTCTAAGTGAAAGACACCAATCTGAAAAGGCTACACACTGTATGATTTCAACTCTATGATATTTAGGGAAAGGCAAAACTTTGGTGACAGTAAAATGATCAGTGGTTGCTAGGGGTTTGAGATGAGGGAGGGAGAAGTGAATAGGTGAAGAACAGGGAATTTTAGGGCAGTGAAACTATTCTGTATGATACTCTAATGATGGATACACGTCATACATTTGTCAAAACCCACAGAATGTACAATACAGAGTGAACTCTAATGTAGACTATGGACTTTAGTTAAGAATAACATGTACCAGTATTAGCTTGTCAACTGTAACAAATGTACCACACTAATGCAAGATGCTAATAATAGGGAAATATGGGAGGTGGTGAGGGGTATATGGGAACCCTCTGGACTTTTTGCTCATTTTTTCTGAAACCAAAACTGCTAAAAAAAAGCCTATTAATTTAAAAAATTATAAATTTTAATAAATTATTTATATTTAATAGCTATAAAATTTGTCTTAGTAATTCCATTTTTGTGAATGTATTCTAACAAAACAGTCCAAAATCTAGATCAAAAAAAGGGAATTTTTTTCACCAAGATGTTTACTTTAGTGCTTTTTAGAAATAGCAATAGCTGATAACTACCCAAAAGAAGGGAAAAGATGAAATAAATCACCATATATTTGTTTACAGATTATACATCCATTCAAATGATGTGAATGAAGAGCTTATAAAAATATTTAAATTACAATGTAATATGAAAGGAGCAGGGCACTAATGAGTGTTTGTGATATCATTAGAACTGTTTTTCTTTTTTCTTTTTTTGGCAGGCTTTTACAAACTGCCAACAAACACATGAAAGAATGCTCAACATCATTAATCATTAGAGAAACGCAAATCAAAACTACAATGAGATATAATTTCACACCAGTCAGAATGGCCATCATCAACAAATCTAGAAACAATGAATGCTGGAGAGGGTGTGGAGAAAAGGGAACACTCTTGCACTGCTGGTGGGAATGTGAATTGCTTCAGCCACTATGGAGAACAGTATGGAGGTTCCTTAAAAAACTACAAATAGAACTACCATATGACCCAGCAATCCCACTACTGGGCATATACCCTGAGAAAACCATAATTCAAAAAGGGTCATGTACCAAAATGTTCATTGCAGCTCTATTTACAATAGCCCGGAGATGGAAACAACCTAAGTGCCCATCATCAGATGAATGGATAAAGAAGATGTGGCACATATATACAATGGAATATTACTCAGCCATAAAAAGAAACGAAATTGAGCTATTTGTAGTGAAGTGGATAGACCTAGAGTCTGTCATACAGAGTGAGGTAAGTCAGAAAGAGAAAGACAAATACCGTATGCTAACACATATATATGGAATTTAAGAAAAAAAATGTCATGAAGAACCTAGGGGTAAGACAGGAATAAAGCCACAGACCTACTAGAGAACGGACTTGAGGATATGGGGAGGGGGAAGGGTGAGCTGTGACAAAGCGAGAGAGAGAGGCATGGACATATATACACTACCAAACGTAAGGTAGATAGCTAGTGGGAAGCAGCCGCATAGCACAGGGAGATCAGCTCGGTGCTTTGTGACCGCCTAGAGGGGTGGGATAGGGAGGGTGGGAGGGAGGGAGACACAAGAGGGAAGAGATATGGGAACATATGTATATGTATAACTGATTCACTTTGTTATAAAGCAGAAACGAACACACCATTGTAAAGCAATTATACCCCAATAAAGATGTTAAAATAAAACCTAATTCATTGATTAATCAACTCCTTAATATTTGTTTGATAATTTCTGAGTGCTAGAAAATGCGTGCAAATTTTGCATTCTATTCCATAATAACTTTGTGTTAATATAAATAGTGCATTAATTTATATAATATGGAATGATACAGCACCATATATCCAAGATGATAGGAAGCCCAGTTTGAGAAGCATACACAAATATATTTTGATGTTCCTAATATCTTAAACATTAATTAGAATGTGTATGTGTGCGTGTGTATTTACTGTGTCTATGTCTCTATCTGTGTGTATATTTGACTGAAAGCAAATTGATTATAGATTTTGGTGACCATACATAGAACCAAACATTTTAACAGATTCTTTTCTTTTGTTTAATTTTCCTTTTTTAATTAAAAAAAAGGAAATTTTACTGGACTTATATTCTGTAATATCTTTTTTATTTTAATAAAAATATAAAGACCCTATTTTGGAACCAAAAAAAAATTATTTATTTTGCTGCACGGGTTCTTATTTGCGACACATGGGATCTTTGTTGCCACGTGCAGGATCTTTAATTGTGACATGTGGGATCTTTAGTTGCAGCATGCGAACTCTTGGTTGTGGCATGTGGGATCTAGTTCCCTGACCAGGGCTCAAACCCGGGCCCCCTGCATTGGGAGCACAGAGTCTTAGTCACTGGACCACCAGGGAAGCCCCAGAACTGTTTTTCAAAAAGCAACAGGCATTAAAAATTTGGAAGGAAAACGTTAACAATTTGTAGGTGGGTGGCAGGATCATAGGTGATCTTTCCCTTCTGCTCTCTAAATCTTTAATGAATATGTATTACATTTTTTTTGAATTTTTGAATTTTATTTTATTTTTTTATACAACAGGTTCTTATTAGTTGTCCATTTTATACATATTAGTGTATATATGTCAATCCCAATCTCGCAATTCATCACACCACACCCCACACCCCCGTCACTTTCCCCACTTGGCGTCCATACATTTGTTCTCTACATCTGTGTCTCTATTTCTGCCCTGCAAACTGGTCCATCTGTACCCTTTTTCTCGGTTCCACATATATGGGTTAATATACGATATTTGTTTTTCTCTTTCTGACTTCACTCTGTGTGACAGTCTCTAGATCCATCCACGTCTCTACAAATAACCCAATTTCGTTCCTTTTTATGGATAATATTCCATTGTATATATGCACCACATCTTCATTATCCAATCGGCGGTTGATGGGGATTTAAATTGCTTCCATGACCTGGCTATTGTAAATAGTGCTGCAAATGGACATTGGGGTGCATGTGTCTTTTTGAATTATGGTTTCATCTGGGTATATGCCCAGTAGTGGGATTGCTGGGTCATATGGTAATTCTATTTTTAGTTTTTTAAAGAACCTCCATACAGTTCTCCATAGTGGCTGCATCAATTTACATTCCCACCAACAGTGCAAGAGGATTGCCTTTTCCCTACACCATCTCCAGCATTTGTTGTTTGTAGATTATCTGATGATGCCCATTCTAACTAGTGTGAGGTGATAATCATTATAGTTTTGATTTGCGTTTCTCTAATAATTAGTGATGTTGAGCAGCTTTTCGTGTGCTTCTTGGCCATCTGTATGTCTTCTTTGGAGAAATGTCTATTTAGGTCTTCAGACCATATTTGGATTGGGTTGTTTGTTTTTTTTAATATTCAGCTGTATGAGCTGTTTAGATATTTTGGAGATTAGTCCTTTGTCCATTGATTCATTTGCAAATATTTTCTCCCATTCTGAGAGTTGTCTTTTCGTCTTGTTTGTAGTTTCTGTTGCTTTGTAAAAGCTTTTAAGTTTCATTAGGTCCCATTTGTTTATTTTTGTTTTTATTTCCATTACCCTAGGAGGGGGATCAAAAAAGATCTTGCTGTGATTTATGTCAAAGAGTGTTCTTCCTGTGTTTTCCTCTAAGGATTTATAGCGTCCAGTCTTATATTAGGTCTCTGATCAATTTTGAGTTTATTTTTGCACATCGTGTTAGGGAGTGTTCTAATTTCATTCTTTTACATGTAGCTGTCCAGTTTTCCCAGCACCACTATTGAAGAGACTGTCTTTTCTCCATTGTACTTCCTTGCCTCCTTTGTCACAGATTAGTTGACCATAGGTGTGTGGGTTTATCTCTGGGGTTTCTATCCTGTTCCATTTATCTATATTTCTGTTTTTGTGCCAGTACAATATCGTCTTGATTACTGTAGCTTTGAAGCATAGTCTGAAGTCCGGGAATCTGATTCCTCCAGCTCCGTATTTTTCCCTCAAGACTGCTTTGGCAATGCGGGGTCTTTTGTGTCTCCATAGAAATTTTAAGATTTTTTGTTTTATTTCTGTAAAAAGTGCCATTGGTAATTTGATAGGGATTGCATTGAATCTGTAGATTGCTTTAGGTAGTATAGTCCTTTTCACAATATTGATTCTTACAATCCAAGAACATGGTATATCTCTCCATCTGTTTGTTTCATCTTTAATTTCTTTCATCAGTGTCTTATAGTTTTCTGCATACAGGTCTTTTGTCTCTCTAGGCAGGTTTATGCCTAGGTATTTTATTCTTTTTGTTGCAATGGTAAATGGGAGTGTTTCCTTAATTTCTCTTTCAGATTTTTCATCATTAGTGTACAGGAATGCCAGAGATTTCTGTGCATTAATTTTGTATCCTGCAACTTTACCAAATTCACTGATTAGCTCTAGTAGTTTTCTGGTGGCATCTTTAGGATTCTCTATGTATAGTATCATGTCATCTGCAAACAGGGACCGTTTCATTTCTTCTTTTCCAATTTGTATTCCTTTTATTTCATTTTCTTCTCTGGTTGCCATGGCTAGGACTACCAAAACTATGTTGAATAATAGTGGTGAGAGTGGGCATCCTTGTCTTTTTCCTGATCTTAGAGGAAATGCTTTCAGTTTTTCACCATTGAGAATCATGTTTGCTGTGGGTTTGTCATATATGGCCTTTATTATGTTCAGGTAGGTTCCCTCTATGCCCACTTTCTGGAGAGTTTTTATCATAAATAGGTGTTGAATTTTGTCAAAAGCTTTTTCTGCATGTGTTGAGATGATCATAAAGTTTTTATTCTTCAAATTCTTAATATGGTGTATCACATTGATTGATTTGCATATATTGAAGAATCCTTGCATTCCTGGGATAAACCCCACTTGATCATGGTGTATGATCCTTTCAATGTGCTGTTGGATTCTGTTTGCTAGTATTTTGTTGAGGATTTTTGCATATATATTCATCAGTGATATTGGTCTGTAATTTTCTTTTTTTGTACTATCTTTGTCTGGTTTTGGTATCAGGGTGATGGTCGCCTCATAGAATGAGCTTGGGAGTGTTCCCTCCTCTGCAATATTTTGGAAGAGTTTGAGAAGGTTGGGTGTTAGCTCTCTTCTAAATGATTGATAGAATTCACCTGTGAAGCCATCTGGTCCTGGACTTTTGCTTGTTGGAAGATTTTTACTCAGAGTTTCAATTTCATTACTTGTGATTGGTCTGTTCATATTTTCTATTTCTTCCTGGTTCACTCTTGGAAGGTTATACCTTTCTAAGAATTTGTCCATTTCTTCCAGGTTGTCCATTTTATTGGCATAGAGTTGCTTGTAGTAGTCTCTTAGGATGATTTGTATTTCTGCAGTGTCTGTTGTAACTTTTCCATTTCCATTTCTAATTTTATTTATTTCAGTCCTCTCCCTCTTTTTCTTGATGAGTCTGGCTAATGGTTTATCAATTTTGTTTATCTTCTCAAAGAACCAACTTTTAGTTTTATTGATGTTTGCTTTTGTTTCTATTTCATCTATTTCTGCTTTAATCTTTATGATTTCTTTCCTTCTACTAACTTTGGATTTTGTTTGTTCTTCTTTCTCTAGTTCCTTTAGGTGTAAGGTTAGATTGTTTATTTGAGGTTTTTCTTGTTTCTTGAGGTAGGCTTGTATAGCTATAAACTTTCCTCCTAGAACTGCTTTTGCTGCATTCCATAGGTTTTGGATCGTCATGTTTTCATTGTCATTTGTCTCTAGGTATTTTTTGATTTCTTCAGTGATCTCTTGGTTATTCAGTAACGTATTGTTTAGCCTCCATGTGTTTGTGTTTTTTACTTTTTTCCCCTGTAACTGATTTCTCATCTCATAGCGTTGTGGTCAGAAAAGATGCTTGATATGATTTCAATTTTCTTAAATTTACTGAGGCTTGATTTGTCACCCAAGATGTGATCTATCCTGGAGAATGTTCTGTGCGCACTTCAGAAGTAAGTGTAATCTGCTGGTTTTGGATGGAATGTCCTTTAAATATCAACTAAATCTATGTGCTCTATTGTATCATTTAAAGCTTGTGTTTCCTTATTTTCTGTTTGTATGATCTGTCCATTGGTGTAAGTGAAGTGTTAAAAGTCCCCCACTATTATTGTATAACTGTCGATTTCCTCTTTTATAGCTGTTAGCAGTTGCCTTATGTATTGAGGTGTCCCTATGTTGGGTGCATATATATTTAAAATTGTTATATCTTCTTCTTGGATTGATCCCTTGATCATTATGTAGTGTCCTTCCTTGCCTCTTGTCACATTCTTTATTTTAAAGTCTATTTTATCTGGTATGGGTATTGTTACTCCAGCTCTCTTTTGATTTCATTTGCATGGAATATCTTTTTCCATCCCCTCACTTACAGTCTGTATATGTCCCTAGGTCTGAAGTGGGTCTCTTGTAGACAGCATATATATGGGTCTTGTTTTTGTAACCATTCAGCGAGCCTGTGTCTTTTACTTGGAGCATTTAATCCATTCACATTTAAGGTAATTATTGATATGTATGTTCCTATGACCATTTTCTTAATTGTTATGGGTTTGTTTTTGTAGGTCTTTTTCTTCTCTTGTGTTTCTCACTTGGAGAAGTTCCTTTAGCGTTTGTTGTAGAGCTGGTTTGGTGGTGCTGAATTCTCTTAGCTTTTGATTGTCTGTAAAGCTTTTGATTTCTCTGTCGAATCTGAATGAGATCCTTGTTGGAGACAGTAATCTTGGTTGTAGGTTCTTCCCTTTCATCACTTTAAATATATCATGTTACTCCCTTCTGGCTTGTAGAGTTTCTGGTGAGGAATCAGCTGTTCATCTCATGGGAGTTCCCTTGTATGTTACTTGTCATTTTTCCCTTGTTTTCAACAATTTTTCTTTGTCTTTAATTTTTGCGAATTTGATTACTATATGTCTTGGCATGTTTCTCCTGGGTTTTTTCTGCCTGGTACTCTCTGTGCTTCCTGGACTTGAGTGGCTATTTCCTTTCCCATGTTAGGGAAGTGTTTGACTATAATCTCTCCAAATATCTTTTTGGGTCCTTTCTCTCCCTTCTCCTTCTGGGACCCCTATAATGCAAATGTTGTTGCATTTAATGTTGCCTCAGAGGTCTCTTAGGCTGTCTTCATTTGTTTTCATTCTTTTTTCTTTATTCTGCTCCATTGCAGTGTACTCCACCAGTCTGTCTTCCAGGTCACTTATCCGTTATTCTGCCTCAGTTATTCTGCTATTGTTTCCTTCTAGTGTATTTTTCATTTCAGTTATTGTATCATTCATCTCTGTTTGTTTGTTCTTTAATTATTCTAGGTATTTGTTATTTAATTCTTCTAGGTCTTTGTTAAACTCTTCTTGCATCTTCTCAATCTTTGCCTCCATTCTTTTTCCGAGGTCCTGGATCATCTTCACTATCATTATTCTGAATTCTTTTTCTGGAAGGTTGCCTATCTCTACCTCATTGAGTTGTTTTTCTGGGGTTTTATCTTCTTCCTTCATCTGGTACATAGCCCTCTGTCTTTTCATCTTGTCTATGTTTCTGTGAATGTGGTTTTTTTCCCACAGGCTGCAGGATTGTAGTTCTTCTTGCTTCTGCTGTCTGCCCTCTGGTGGATGAGGCTATCTAAGAGGCTTGTGCAAGTTTCCTGATGGGAGGGACTGGTGGTGGGTGGAGCTGACTGTTGCTCTTGTGGGCAGAACTCAGGAAAACCTTAATCCGCTTGTCTGCTGATGGGTGGGGCTGGGCTCCTTCCCTGTTGGTTGTTTGGCCGGAGGCAACCCAACACAGGAGACTACCTGGCTCTTTGGTGGGGCTGATGGCGGACTCTGGGAGGGCTTACTCCAAGGAGTACTTCCCAGATGTTCTTCTGTCAGTGTCCTTGTCCTCATGGTGAGCCACAGCCATCCCCTGCCTCTGCAGGAGACCCTCCAACACTAGCAGGTAGGTCTGGTTCAGTCTCCTATGGGGTCACTGCTCCTTTCCCTGCGTCCCGATGCGACCGCTACTTTGTGTGTGCCCTCCAAGAGTGGAGTCTCTGTTTCCCTTAGTCCTGTCAAAATCCTGCAATCAAATCTCGCTAGCCTTCACAGTCTGGTTCTCTAGGATTTCCTCCTCCCGTTGCCGGACCCTCAGGTTGGAAAGCCTAATGTTGGGCTCAGAACCTTCACTTCAGTGAGTGGACTTCTGTGGTATAAGCGTTCTCCAGCTTGTGTGTCACCCACCCAGCAGTTACGGGATTTGATTTTATTGTGATTGCTCCCCTCCTACTGCCTCACTGTGGCTTCTCCTTTGTCTTTGGATGTGGGGTATGTCGTTTGGTGAGTTTCAGTGTCTTCCTGTCTATGATTGTTCAGCAGTTAGTTGTGATTCACGTGCTCTCACAAGAAGGAATGAGCGCATGTCCATCTACTCTGCCATCTTGCTCCTGCTTTCCCCTACATAGCTGTATTACTTTTAATATGAAAAAAACCAGGAGAAAGTGTATGTTAATTAACATTTCCTTGTGAAGTGTTATTTTGTGATTTAGACTGTGTGAAAAATAAGTGACAGAAAAGCAAAAAATATGTGACACCTCCTTCACATATTTTCACATCCTGTCAAAACACACAAGGTTTCACTTAGCTGAAACTGGTTCAGAGGAACAATGTCTTTATTTAATCGAATCCTTCAGAATGTATGTGCTGGTGGGGCAGGGGAGAGAGAAAGACAGTGACAGAGGAAGAATATGGGAGGAAAGGGGAGGGGAGAGGACTGAGGGTGGTTGTGGGTTGTAGCTGATGCCTGCAGAATTCTTGGGACAGGGCCTGGCACATGTAGGCACTTAATAAACATCTCTTACTTGTCCATTCCTCTCACACCAAACACCTGGAGCCAGATGAGCTCTGAAATTTGTTGGATTTTAGAAAGGTAACACAGGGCATATTCCACATACTACGAAATGCTCCCAGCAGGTATTTATTCAGTGTGTGAATATTCATACTAAGTGGGATCACCTGAGCATTATATGTTTGCCACTAGATGATTGTGTACTTTTATTACTATCTTCATTATTCAGCCCCTCTGAACCTCAGTTTTCTCATCTGCAAATGCTCAGAAATATCCCTTTCTTTCCTGGGAATGAACGTAGGATGCCAGGAAGTCTGCCCCCAACCCCAACCCTCCTGGAAAAGGAGCTGGGCCAACCAGGTCCCACCCAGCTGTGGCGTTCTTATCTTCTTCTGGTCCCAGCTTCACTGCATGGGATTCGTGCAGGATCTCTGCCACCGGCTTGTGGGTGTAAAGTATGGTGACTTGGACCCACTGGACCCAGGATGTGAGGTTAGCCAAGCAAAGGACCAGCCTCAGGTCATGACCCAGCACGGGCGGCTCCAGCACCTTGAACTTTCCAGTGATGCTGGGCTTATTGGCAGGCTCCAGGAGGTCATCATGCCAGAGACCATGGCTGCCCACACTGTGGACCTGGGCCCTCCTTCCAGAGGCTTCCACTCTTAACAGCTTCTTCATGGTCTTGCTGTACATCTATCTCTCCTTCTGGGATCCTGCAGGGCATCGGACATCATAAGGCAGGCATTCTCTCCTCTGCCACCTGTCCCAGGGCCAGCTCTTCTCATTTTCCCTTTTCTCTAGGTAAAACCACCACTCGACCCCCACTTTAACTTACCATGGCTGTCGGAGGTCTCAAATTGGAAGCTCAAGAGCGATATGCAGACCTCATCCATATGCATTGTGTTTGATTCTGGACTATTTAAATAAAATTTTAATCAGTTGCCAACAACTTCAGGTTAGTAAATTTCACATAACATTATAGATGTGTAGCCCCTCTGACAGCTGGATCTGAAGTCTCATATGATAATGATAGCTGACACTTTTGTAGACTTGCTATATGCCATACACACATATGTATACACACATATGTATACACACACACACACACACACACATAAATATATATATTTTTTCCTAGGAGGAAGGTACTATATTATCATCCCCATTTTACAGATAAGGAACCCAAGGCACAGAGAAGTAAAGCAACTTGTAAGGGAGCTGGAATTTGAACCCAGGCAGTCTGGCTCCAACTTCTATGTTCTTAATCATGCTCCCTTCCCACTCTCTACATGGCAGTTATGGTCTAGAGCTGAGTAAGGGGTGCTCTCTCTGGAAGGGAGTGTACTTGATTGTTCTCCATGGTCTCCACCTGTAATTCTCCCACTGGCCTGCTGCACTCATGGCTTGCCATCTGCAAGCTCCTGAAGACATGTGAGTTTAGGAACCCTGATCATCCACTTACCCTGTTGCTAGCACAGACTTCTCTCTCTCTTTTTTGATCTCCAGATCAATACACAACCTGACAGCCCCCACCTCACCCCCAGGATGTTCCACAGGTGCCTCTAACCCAACCAAACATGCCATCTTCTGCCTGGCAGCATTCCCCATTTCAGCAAACAGCTCCACCATTCACCCAATATACAAACTGGAAACTGGATGTGTCCTTGACTCTTCCCTCATCTTTACCACTCACAGCTGATGAGACAGCAAGTTCTGCCAAGCATCCTCATTGATCTCTGGAATCTTCCCCCTTCTCCCATCATTCTTTTCCCCTCATACCACTGTACAAAACGTCTCACCATCAGATCAATTTGCCACCAGGTGACTGTGGACTTTTTCTTACTATTATCATTACCCAGTCCCTCCAAGTCTCAGTTTCCCATCTATGAAGTGAGGAGAAGAGGTGCAAAGGCTAGGCCCTAAGCACAGTGCTCAAGAATGCCCCTCCCTTCCTGAGGATGTGGGCTGCATGCCCCCTCTAGTCCTTTTTCCACCCTGATCCTTCCAAGATCCAACTCTGATAGTTCTGATTCCCTCCTTGAACCCTGTGCTGTGCTGCTTATCAAACGTTCTCCCAAGTACCTCTCTACTGTGTGACCTGGGCTTGAAGGGACACATGTGGACCTAAAGGTTCTTTAACATATCATGTTTTATTATTAAAATGTATGTGAATTGTTCATTCTATTCCATAATGTACTCATAATATATTTTTACTAAGAAAATGTTTCATTTCCCTGCCAAAACTTCTAAAGTCAGTTTCTCAGGGAGGGCTTCTCTGGCCACCTGATTTTTTAAAACAGCTTTATTCAGATATATGATAATTCCATAACAAGCAATCCACCAGTTTAAAGGTTACAAGCCAGTGTTTTTTAGTACATTCACAGAGTCGTGCACTCATCACCACAATCTAATTTCAGAACAATTTCTGTCACCTCAAAGAAACTCTGTAACCATTAGCAGTCACTTCCCGTTCCTCCCTGCCCCACCCATAGCCCTAGGCAACTGTTAATTTAATTTCTAACTTGCCTATTCTGGGCATTTCATATAAAGAGAATCATACAATGTGTGGTCCTTTGCGACTGGCTTTTTTTTCACTTAACATAATATTTTTAGGGTTCATTCATGTTGTAGCATACATCAGTACTTGATTCCTTTTTATTGCTAAATAATACTCCATTGTATGGACAGACCACATTTTATTTATCCACTGACGGATGTTAGGGTTGTTTCCACTCTAGCTATTTTGAATAATGTTGCTATGAAGGTTCATGTACAAGTTTTTGGGTGGATGTTTTTTTTTCATTTCTTTTGGGTGTATACCTAGAAGTGCATCTGCTAGGTTGTTTTGTTAACTCTGTGTTTAACATTGTGAGGAAGTGTCAAAGAGCTTGCACCATTTTACATTCCCACCAGCAATGTACGAGTGTTCCAATTGCTCCACAATCTCACCAACTCTTATTGTCTGTCTTTTTGCTTATAGCAGTTCTAGTGGATATGAAGTGGTATGTTGTTGTGGTTTTGATTTGCATTTCCCTGATGATTAATGATGCTAAGCACCTTTTCATGTTTATTGGTCATTTGTATATTGTCCTTGGAGAAAGGCCTTTCAAATCCTTTGCCCATTTAAAAATTGGGTTATTTATCTATTTATTACTGAGCTATAAGAATTATTTATATATTATGGATACAAGTCCCTTATTAGATACATGATTTGCAAATATTCTCTGTTCTGTGGGCTTTTCTTCTTTCTTGATGGTATCATTTGTAGTACAAGTTTTTAATTTTGATGAAGTCTGATTTATCAATTTTTTCTTCTGTCATTTATGCTCTTGATGTCATATCCAAAAAGGTTCTGTTTAACTCAAGCTCATGAAGATTAACTCCTGTTTTCTTCTAAAAGCTTGTAATTTTAGCTCTTCGATATAGGTCAATGATCCCTTTGAGTTAATTTTTGTGTACTGTGTGATGTAGGAGGCCCATTTTATTCTGTGCATGTGGATAATTAGTGGTCCCAGCACCATCTGTTGAAAAGACTGTTCTCATTCTTTCCCCACTGAATTGTCTTGGCACACTTGTCAAATTCAATTAAACATAATTTTAAGAGTTTATTTCTGGATTCTATTTCATTGATCTATATGTCCATTCTTATGCCAGTATCACACTATCTGGGTTATTGTATATTTATAGTAAGTTTTGAATTTGGGAAGTTTGAGCCCTCCAACTTTGTTCTTCTTTTCCAAGATTGTTTTGGCTATTCTGGTTTCCTTGAATTTCCAAGTGAATTTTAGGAACAGCTTGTCAATTTTGGAAAAAACTTAGCTGGAACTTTGATAGGGGTTTCATGGATTCTGTAGGTCAATTTTGGGGCATTGCCACCTTAAAAAAATAAAGTCATTCAATCCATGAAAATGGGATGTCTTTCCATTTACTGAAGTCTTTAATTTCTTTCAACAATGTTTTGTAGTTTTCAGTGTACTAGACTTGCTCTTTTTTTGTTAAATTTATTGTTAAGTATTTTATTATTTTTGATGCTATTGTAAATGGATTTGTTTTCTTAATTTTATTATCAGATTATACATTGCTAGTGTCCTGAAATACAATTAATTTTTAAAAATTGATCTTGTGTTCTACAATTTTTCTGAACTCATTTATTGGCTCTAATAACTTTTAGTGGATTCCTTAGGATTTTATATATACAAGATCATATCATGTGCAAATAGAGATAGTTTTACCTCTTCCTTGCAAATCTGGAAATTCTTCTGTTTCTTTACTTTCCCTCCCACCTTCCCCTCCTACATTCCTTCCTTTTCTTTCTTTTACTTTATTTTTTCTTCTTTCTTTTTATTTTTTAAAAAATTATGGTAAAATATACATAATATAAAATTTACCATCTTAACCATTTTTAAGTGTGCACTTCAGTGGCATTAGGTACATTCCTATTGTTGTGCTATCTTCACCATCATCCATTTCCAGAACTCTTTTCATCTTGCAAAACTGAAACTCCGTGTTCATTAAACAATAGCTTCCCATCCCTCTTCTCCCAGCCACTGGCATCCACCATTCTACTTCTTGTCTTTAAGAATTTCACTACTCTAGATACCTCATACAAGTGGAATTGTATGGCATTTGTCCATGTGGGACTGGCTTATTTCATTAGCATCATGCCTTTAAGGCTTCATCCATTTGTAGCATGTGTTAGAATTTCCTTCCTTTTTAAGGTTGAATAATATTCCGTTGTATGTATATACCGCGTTTTGTTTATCCATTCATCTCTTGATGGACACTTGGGTGGCTTCCATGTTTTTTTAGCTATTGTGAATAATGCTGCTATGAACATGGGTGTAATATCTCTTCAAGTCCCTGTTTTCAGTTCTTTTGGATATATATTCAGAAGTGGAATTGCTGGATTATCTGATAATTATATTTTTAATATTATGAAGAACTTCAATACTGTTTTCCGCAGTGGCTGCACCATATAAAAATCCCAGCAACAGTGCACGTGTTCTAATTTCTCCACATCCTTATCAACACTTGTGCTTTTCTTACTTTCTTCTTCCCTCTCCTCCTCCATCCCTTTATTCCTTTCTTCTTTCCTTCCTTCCTGACTCCTTTCCTTCTGTGATAGTTGCCACCCTAATGGTTATGAGGTGGTATCTCATTGTGGTTTTCATTTTCATTTCCATAATGATCAGTGATGTGAGCATATTTTTATGTGCTCATTGGCCATTTGTATACCCTCTTTGGAGAAATGTCTATTCAATCCTTTGCCCATTTTTTTTTTTTTTTTTTGCTGTCGAGTGTTTAGAGTTGTCTATATATTCTGGATATTAACCTCTTTTCAGATACATGATTTGAAAATATTTCCTCCTATTCTACAGGTTTCCTCTGTTGATAATGTCACAAAAGTTTGATGAGGTCCAATTTGTCTTTCTTTATTTACCTTTGCCTTTGGTATCATATCCAAGAAATCACTGCCAAATTCAATGTCATGAAGCTTTTCTCCTATGTTTCCTGTCAAGAGTTTTATAGTTTTAGGTCTTACATTTAGGTCTTTGATCCACTTTGAGTTAATTTTTGTGTATGGTGTAAGCTAAGGGTCCAAATTCATTCTTTTACATGTTGATATCCAGTTTTCCCAACACTGTCGAAAAGATCTCTATTTTTTTCTTGACTAATTTCCTTGGCTAATACTTCCATCACAATGTTGAACAAAATGGCAATGGTGTACAACATTGTATTTTCCTCATCTTAGGGGGAAAGCATTCAATCTTTTACCATTAGATATGATGTTAACCTGTAGAAGACTTTTATCAGGCTAAGTTCACTTCTATCCTTAATTTGTTGAGAACTTTTTATCATGAAGGTGTGTTGGATTTTGTTAAATATTTTTCTGCATCTATTGAGATGATCACGTGGTTTTTGTCCGGTTTTTCTATTGATATGGTATATTACATTAATTAGTTTTCAATGTTAAACCCGTCTTGCATTCCTGTAATAAACCCTTGGTCATGGCATATAATCCTTTTTATGTGTTGTTGGATTCACTTTGCTAGTATTTTTGTTGACAATTTTTGCTTCTATGTTCATAAGGGATATTGATCTCTAGTTTTCTTTTCTTGTGATGTCATTATCTGGTTTTGCTATCAGGATAATACTAACCTCATAGAAAGAATTGGGAAATGTTCCCTCCTAGTTTTTTGGGAGGAGTTTGTGAAGAATTGGTATTAATTCTTCTTTTAATGTTTGGTAGAATTCACCAGTGACATCATATGGGCCTGGTCTTTTCTTTGTGGGAAGTTTTAAATTACTACTCCAATCTCTTTACTTATTATAAATCTATTCAGATTTTCTAATTCTTCCTGAGGCAGTTTTGGTAATTCTTAGAGGAATTTGTCCATTTTATCTAAAGTTATCTAATATGTTGGTAAATAGTTGTTCATTCTGCCTCCTAATGAACTGTTTTATTCACAACTCTTCTGACACAAAATGTGTGGGAGTTTTCCACACAAACCAACTCTCCAACTCTCTGGTCACCACCTGGCTGTCCTGCATTTGAATTCAATCCAGACTCTAACTACCTGGAGTTAGTGTCAGACTCCACAGATTTAAAGGCTCAGTCCAAGACTGCCCGCAATTTAGACACCAGTCACAAGTATTGGGTGCCCAAGTTACCTACTCTTCTGTTTGACTTGGTTACAAATTGGGGGTTACCATGACTGTGACGGCCCCAGGTTCAGTAATTTGCTAGAGCAGTTCACAGAACAGAAAAACAGTTTAGTTACTATTACCAATTTATATTAAAGGATATAACTTAGGAATAGGCAAATAGAAGAGATAAACAGAAGAAACATAGGGCAAGGTAGAAGGAGGGGGGAGGTAGCATGGAGCTTCCATGCCCTTTTTGGGAGGGTAACCCTCTTAGTTCCTGGATGTGTTCACCAACCTGGTAGCTCTCTGCACCCTGTGTTTAGGGGGTTTTATGACAGTTTAATTATATAGGTATGATTGATTAAATTATTGGCCATTAGCATTTAACTCAATCTCCTGTCCCTTTCCCATCCCCAGAGGTTCAGTTGAAGTGTAAAGTTCTAATCTTCTAAGCATGGTTTTGGCCTTTTTGGCAACCAGCCCCATCCTGAGCTACCTGGGGACCCCCAGCCACCTGTCATCTCATTTCCATACAAAAGACACTCTTATCACTCCAGAGATTTCAAGGGTTTTTAGGAGCCATGTCCAGGAACTGGGGACAAAGACCAATTAGTTATTTTTTTACCACACCCCTTATAATTTTTTTGTAAGTTTGGTAGTGATGCCCTCTCTGACCTTAGTAATATGAGTCTTCTCTCTGTCTAGCTAAAGATTTGTCAGTTTTGTTAATCTTTAAAAAAAATCAACTTTTGGTTTTATTGATTTTCTTCATTGTTTTTTATTTATTTCTCCTCTAATCTTTCTTATTTCCTCTTTCTGCTTTCTTTGGGTTTTATTTGCTCTACTTTTTCTAGTTTCTACTTTTTCTAGTTTCTTAAGGTGGAAGGTTAGGTTATTTACTTGAGATCGCTCTTCTTTAATATAGGAATTTACAGCTATAAAGTTCCCTCTAGGTACTGCTTTATCTCGCCTCATAAATTTTGGCATGTTGTGTTTTCATTTACTTTCATCTCAAAATATTTTCTAATTTCACTTGTGATTTCTTCTTTGACCCACTGATTATTTAGGTGTATGTATTGCTTCATTTCCACATATTTGTGCATTCCCCAAATTCCTTTCTGATTTTGATTTCTAATCTTATTCCATTGTGATCAGAGAATATACTTTGTATGATTTCAATCCTTTAAAATTTCTGAGGTTTGTTTTATGGATGAGCATATGGTCAATTCTGGATTATGTTCTATTTGGACTTGCCAGGAATGTGTATTCTGCTGCTACTGGGTGGGCCTTCTATAGATATCTGTTAGTGATCACCTGATTTTAATGACAAATGTTCACTTCCTCCCAATCTGTTCCTAAAATCCTTCTCTGCTTTATTTTCCCCCAGAATACTTATCACCATCT
Source organism: Monodon monoceros (assembly GCF_005190385.1). NCBI lineage: Eukaryota > Metazoa > Chordata > Mammalia > Artiodactyla > Monodontidae > Monodon > Monodon monoceros. The sequence goes on along the minus strand of NW_021703769.1, from coordinate 28,669,686 downwards.
GAGATACTATTTATTTTACTTTTTCTTATCTTCCAACTGCCCCACTAGAATGTTAGCCCCTTTAAGGCAAGGGTCATACATGTTTTGTTCTCTGGGTACCTGGCACACAGCAGATGTTCAATAAATATATATTAATACAGAGAAATGTGAAAATGTGTCTCATGTATCTCATAACATAAGCCAGTCTTACAATCAATAAAGCAAGGTCTTCCGACATATGGATCAAAGTCCTTAGGCATTCAAAGCCCATTATGTGCTATCAGCCTGCATTCATTCACTCATACAAATCCATACTGAGCATCACTATGTGGTAGATGCTGAAACAGGAGCTGGAGATACAGCAGAAGACAAAATAGTCAGGTTTCCAGCCATACCAGAACTCAGAGTCTAGTTGGTGGGGAAAGAATAAAGATTCAAGCAAATATCAGATTGTGATATGTACTTAGAAGGAAGCCAGTAGGGTCCTGAGACCCCTGGTCAGGCAGACTTGGGGTGAAGTCAGCAGGACCTTCCCAGGCAGAGAAAGCATCCTGTGCAAAGTCCTTTAGGTATAAAGGAGCCTCCAATGACCCTTTCACACTTGCTATTGCCTGAACAAGCTGTGCCTTCCCCCATGCTGTTCCCTTGGCCATTTTGTACTTTGGCAGGCGGACAGCAACACGCTGTGCTGGGACTGTCTGCTTTCCTGTTCATCTTGTCCACTCTCCTACCTGACACTTGGGGGACCCACTAAATGCAAGAAGGAAGGGCACAGCAGAGAAGTGTAGAAAGAGACAGACAGCAGAGTAACAGAGAGGGAGAGAGAGGGTGGAAGGGTAGTTCCCTGGGGTCTGGTCACTGGGTCTCTGTGGATCAGCCTCTGAGCTCCAGCCCCACAGCCACTGGATGTGCTGGCTGGCCAGGCCCTGATCAACAGGTGCATGGTCTTCCCCGCTCACAGGCTGTAGTGGGCAGAATAGTGTCCCCCTAAATGGTATGTCCAAGTCCTAACCCCTGGTACCTGTGAAAATATAACCTTATTTGGAAATAGGGCCTTTGCAGATTAATTAAGTATCCTGGGATAAGATCACCCTGGATTTACGGTGGGACCTAAAGTCAATGATTGATGTCATTGTAAGAGAAAGGAAATGGAGATTTGAGACACATAGGAGGAAAGAAGGCCATGTGGAGGCAGAAATTGGAGTGATGCAGCCGCAAGCCAAAGAATGCAGGGGCCATCATCAGCTGGAAGAATCAAGGAAAGATTCTCCCCTAGAGCCTTTGGAGGGAGTATGGCCCTGCTAAACCTTGATTTTGAATTTCTGGCCTCTAGAACTATGAGAGAATAACTTTCTGATGGTTTAAGCTGCTACATTTGTGGTAATTTGTTATGGAAGCCCTAAGAAGCTAACAGGCAGGGCCAGAGGCAGATGGCTGAACTGCCAACCTGGCTCCCCTGCAAACCCCTGGCACCAGCCTCTGACTAAGATCTTGCCTCTGTGTTTAGTGCCTCTGCCTGAAGGTTAGTGGGGGAAGCTGCCTTCCTCCACTCTACTCTGAAGCCTTTTGCAGAAAGCCCACCTGAATCTGAGGACGGCCAGTGCGTTTTTTGTACACAGTTTCCTTTGCTTGGAAGGCTGGTTCCTCTTTGCTCAGCATCCAGGCTGACTCAGTGGTAGGGGCAAAGCACATTGTCCCCAAGGACTCTGAATCTGCTCTATCATGTGTCCTCCTTCAGTGGATGGAGCAAGCAGACAGGCCCTGGCATTTCATCCACAGAATGGTATGCCCATGGCTTGGATGAACAGCACTGCTTACAGTGAATCTGGAATCAAGATGCATAGGGTCCTCTCCTGGAATGCCTTCCCAACCCTTCATCTCCTGGCTAAATCTACTCCCTTCAGGATCCCTTCCCATGGATGTTCTTCTTGCCCTCTCCTCCCTGGCTGGTTAGCAATCTGTCCTCTGGGCTTCCTCAGCCTTCTGGCGTCCCCAACACAGTACAGCTGATCACCCTGTACCGTCCTGATGCTGTCCGCTCACCAGATGGTGAATCCTCTGGGCACTTCTCTTTCTCCCCTGCCTCTAAATCATGCCTGACACTTAGGGGTGCTCTATTTCTTGAGCACATAAAAGAACCTGGCGCGATACATGGCACATTGTGGGCACTCATGGAAGAGAGGAGCAGTCTAGCAGAGTGGAGAGGCAGAGGCTCTGAGATTACACAGAGGCTCTGGTTAGCATTCCAGCTCTTCTAGGTTTTGGAAACCTGGGGAAGTTACTTAACCTTCCTATGCTTCAACTTGCTTATGTAAGACGGGGTTTTTATGAATATTAAATGAAATAATGTGCAGACATTGCTTATCACCATGCTTAACAATATTTAGATGCTATTATTATTGTTAACCTAGATGTAAAATCACTTGCCCCACAGTGGGCAATCAACAGTAGATAATATTATAATTAGATAGCGCAGCCACGCGTAAAGGAATAGCATGGGCTCCGGAGCCAGACTCGCTACTCACTGGCTGTGTCCCTTCACTGAGTCTACTTCCCTCTGTGCACCTCTGCTTTTTCCTCTATCAAATAAATGTTATACCAGCGTCTACCTTACAAGCTTGTGGGAACTGCTTTGTAAGCATTTGTTAAATAATAGAATTAAATAACATGTGAACATGGCCAGCCCACAGTGGGACTCAGCAGTGGTGACTACTGTTATTGGCATCTTGTAACAGGATGTTGATTTCTCATGTGGCCATGGCTAAAGCTTAGGATAAGAGACCCCAAAGACCCCGTATTCTAAGTTTTAGAAACTCCCAGCAGATGGGACCAGGCATCAACCTGAAGGACTTATGAGAGAAGTAGTAGTTTGGAAGAGACCTTACCACCTACCACCCCTCACTGCCCACCCTGAGACAGTGAAGAAGAGAAGGTCATCAACATCAAGGGCCATGTTCCTAGAGAAGGAACTGGGGGAGTGTGTGTGTGTGTGTGTGTGTGTGTGTGTTTTGGGGGGTGTTTAAAAGAATCAATGTTAAAGTTTAGGGGTGCCTGCAGGAAGGAGCTGACCGGTAAAGACTGGCAGAGTGCCTACAGGAAGGGGAAGCTGGCATTTCATCCTTGTGGGAGGTCTGCTTATTGAGCCATGTGTTCCCTGAGCACAGAGGACAGAACTGAAGGGAGATGGCAGGTGGGTAACAGCCCATCAAGAACTCTCCCCACCAGCTTTGGAGGTGGTCACAGCATCTAGATGAGTGTGGGGGCCACAGCCTTGCAAACCCCCTCCAGAATCTGGGGACAAAAACTTCCATGCATCAGAGGGAAGCTGTGTGACTGCCAGTGGGGTGGGAGGGGCTCCACTGCAAGAGAGGGCAATGTCTCAAGAAATCAGCAGTGCCTGGGGACAGCACAGGAGTGAGTCCCAAAGCAGCAGGCTGTAACGGAGCCACCACCTGTCCTCCCTGAGCTACGGAGTAACTAGGGTAGCAGCACCTGCCTGCCTTAGGGCACTGAATCCTCGCTCCCTGAAGTCAAAGGCATTTCCACTCTTCTGTCCTCCTCCTTCTTGGCCTAACACACCAGAAGACTTAGACCGGTGTTCTCAACATTGGCTGCGCGTTGGAATTGCCTGGGGAGCTTTTATAAGTCCTGATGGCTGGGCCACACCCTCTAGAGACTGCAATTCACTTAGGGTGCAGTCAGGGCTGCTGTGGTAGATTAAAATGGCCATAATACTTTCTTTGCAACTCTTCCTATTAAGATGTAGAGTGTACTTCCTGCCCCTTCAATCTGGGGTGGTGTTTGTTGCTTGACCAACAGAATGTGGCAAAGATGACATAGTAAGTCCTGAGTGAGGCCTTGAGAGACCTTGCAGCTTTCATTCTGACCTGCTGAGCACATTGCTGCCATGTGGACAAGCCGGGGCTAGCTACTGGAGCATGAGAGGCTCCAGTAGCCAGCCCAGCAGTCCCATCTGAGGCCCCAGATAAATTTGAGATCCCAGCAGACACCACATGCGAACCATTGCAGCTGAGCACAGCCCACATAGCTGACCCACAGAATCCTGAGCAAAAAGTAATTGTTGTTCAATCTGTGACCCAGGTGACTCCAGTGCATTGCAAACCACCACCCTAGAGGGTAAACTGCAGGGGCTGGAGGAAGCCAGGGCTGGTGCCCCTCGATTACAGCAAACTTCTGGGGTCACCGCTCCAGTTCGTGCTCAGAGGAGGGGAGGAGGCTAGCTCTGATTCAAGTTTGAACTTGAAGTCTTGATTACCCAAATAACATTCCTTTAACAAGCAGGTGCAGCTGAAAGTGTGTGATCAGATCACAGCACTGCTAAGGGACCTGTTATTTAGGGGGAGGGGAAAAGGGTGACTTTTTATAGCTAGAGGCAGTGACCAGAAAAAATACATGTTTTGTTTTTGTACCCCCAACAAGTACAGGCTCTTCAGTAAACCAGTGACCATTACTTAGTGATCATGGCTTAGGCCTTGGCAGATGATAAGCAGGAGCTGCTATATTATTATTATTTTGCATGGGGCCTATTGCTGTGTATCCTAGGTGTTCAATAAATAATACCTGCTACTAACATCACTATTATTAGTAATTATTGTTATCACATGTGAGCATACCTGATACAGTACCTGGAACATATATGTTAAAGGAAATGTAGCTATTGATATTGTTAGATGTGGGAAATATACTTGCAAACAGAGGAAGCTGTTAATATAAGCTAAAAGCACTTGGCTCAATCTCAGAGACAGTACTGAAGGAGGCTATCACCACCATATCACATGGGAAAGGGCCTGGCCCCGGGGCGGCCCGCGTTGTCCCTCTGCAGCAGCCGGGTCACTGGGGAGGCTGATGGAGGCCACTAGACGCCCTTAACTTCCAGATACTTGTAGAGGCTGGTGATGTCCACGCAGGAGTCGCTGCCCACTGCCTTGGTCCTGAGGCACCTCCTGATCTTCTTAGTACTTAGTGTCTGAGGACACACGCTCCCGGCTTCATCCTCATTCCAGAGCCAGGTGATGTAGTCCACGTTGACCTCCACAAACACAGAAGGACTGTCGTGGGCCAAGTGTGCATCACCCTTGTGCAAGGCAGTGACCGAGGCCGGGCTGCACCGGAACACACCTGTGCAGGAGGGGTGGGCGTGAGCAGCTCCAGGGGAGGAAAAGCGGGGGTCTAGGACCTGCCCCCCTAAGCCTGTACTTTCACTCTCCTCCCTGGGGGTGGCATCCAGAACCTGCCAACCATTGTAAGCGGGGCCCAGGTCCTGCCGGACAAACCAGCTCTCATTCCAGACATGGAAATTCCTGCCACAGAGAGAGGATGGGGCAGGGTGGCCTCCAGTGAGCAGAGAGGAGCCCTCGAAGAGGGAAAGTTCCTGTTGCCAGCTAGGCCCTGGGCCCTGCTCTGTGGCTGAATTTTTTGAACCGTTCATGAACTGTAATGATAGAGCACCTAGCATTCATATACGTACAGGCAGACCTTTTTAAATTGCACTTCACTTATTGCACTTTATAGATATTGCGTTTTTTACAAATTGAGAGTTTATGGCAACCCTTCCTTAAGTAAGTCTATCTGCCCTGTTTTCCCAATAGCACTTGCTCACTTCATGTCTCTCTGTGTCACATTTTGGTAACTCTTGCAATATTTCAAATGTTTTCATTATTATTGTATTTGTTATAGTGATCTGTGATGAGTGATCTTTGATGTTACTAGTACAACATGCTGAAGGCTCAAATGATAGTTAGCATTTAGCAATGAAGTATTTAAAAATTAAGGTGTGTAGATTGTTTTTTAGACATAATGCTATAGCACACTTAATAGACTATAGTATAATGTAAACATAACTTTTATATGCTCTTTTGGATTAAAAAATTCATGTGACTCACTTTACTGTGAAAATTGCTTTATTGAAGTGGTCTGGAACTGAACTGGCACTATCTCCGAAGCCTGCCTGTATGTATAAATATACGTGTGTATATCTATATCTATATATCTATATCTATATATCTAGAACCTGTTGTTCAAGGTCCAGAAGTACAACAGCAAATAAGACGGAAGATCCTTGTTCTCGTGCAGCTTACATTCTAACAAAGGAGACGGATAGGGAGACAGGCAAAAGTAAGTAAGCAGATAAATAAAACAATAAAGTAACAATAAATAAACAAATAAATAAAACAATAAAGTAATAATAAATGCTGTGAAGAAAGAGAGGAACTTGAGTTAGGGAATAACTGCTGGAGACCTACTCTAGGTAAATGACATCTAACATGAGACTTAAAGTGGAAAGAATTAGCCATAGGAAGAGTGAAGGGAACAGTGTTTCAGACAGAAGGAACAGCATGTGCAAAGGCTCTTGAGACAAGAAAAAACTTAGTGTGTTCAAGGAACAGAAAGTATATCTCTGGGCTACGGCAAGCACGGGGGTAGGTAGGTTTCATATTATGCAGAGTTCTGTAGGCCTTCGTTTAGGCTTTAAGTCTCTTATGTTAAAGATGAGAATATGAGATTAGGAAAAGTGACATCATTTGCACAAGGTCACACAGTAAGGAAGCAGCAGAGAGAAATGCTTCTTGGCCTGGGTTGGTGTCTTTACTCTGGCCTCCAAACTCTTCTTTGGGAAAATATTGTGAAAAGCATTTGGGGGTGAAAGGGAGAACATGGATAACCTGTATGGCGACAGAGATCCCCAAAACAAAAAGAAGGGTCTGTCTGTTCTGCATAAAGAAAGAATGCAATTTTTTTTGGAGCTCCTGTATCCACAAGGCTTCCATGAATAACCTTGTCCGAATGTCTACTTATACATGTGCAAGTTGCCAAGAAAAGCCGACTTTCTAAAGAGCAGGGGAATAGTGAAGAGCGCATAGTACAGAAGGAAACACAGCCAGCCTCAGCAGCCCTCTTCTTAAAAATGTCCTTCAGCCACGCCCAGGGGAATGTGCCCAGGACTCCTTCCTCCCAAGCTGGTGTCCAGCCTCAGACCATCTCTCTGCCTCTCTTCTCCCCTTTCCTTCTCCTCTTTTTGGTTTTCCAAAAGCCTTGTTTGTAAAGGCAAATATTTGGTCCAGCCATGTGAGGTGGTTAGATAAACAATGGTTTTGCTGTACAATTGAAAGGCACGACAGGTTTGTAACTTCTCGTCCACTCACTAGCTGTGGAGCCTTAGACAAGTTACTTAACCTCCCTGTGCCTTGGTTTCCTCATCTGCAAAATAGAGATAACAATACTAGCTTGCTTACAAGGTTGTTTGGAGGAATGAATTAGTGCACAGGTACACCTTGGAGATACTGTGGATTAGGTTCCAGACCACTACATGTGGATAAAATGTGGATACAGCAATAAAGCAAGTCACACAAACTTTTTTGGTTTCCCAGTGCATATAAAAGTTATGCTTACAGTATGCTGTAATCTATTAAGTGTGCAATAGCATTACGTCTAATAAAACAATGTACATACTTTAATGAAGCTGTTGGAAAAATGATGCCAATAGACTTGCTTGCCACAAGATTGCCACAAACCTTCAATTTGTGAAAAAATGCAATGTCTGGGGCTTCCCTGGTGGCGCAGTGGTTGAGAGTCCGCCTGCCGATGCAGGGGACGCGGGTTTGTGCCCCGGTCTGGGAGGATCTCACGTGCCGTGGAGCGGCTGGGCCCGTGAGCCATGGCCGCTGAGCCTGCGCGTCTGGAGCCTGTGCTCCGCAACGGGAGAGGCCACAACAGTGAGAGGCCCGTGTACCGCAAAAAAAAAAAAAAGAAAGAAAAAAATGCAATGTCTGTGAAGCACAATAAAAAGAAGAGTAATAAAATGAGGTCAGCCTGCATGTGCAGCACAACTGGGTCTGGCATAGACGAGGTGCTCACTGGGCACGGTGTTACTACTTTTTAAACACTATAAAAAATAAGGGGACTTCCCTGGTGATGCATTGATTAAGAATCCACCTGCCAATGCAGGGGACACAGGTTCGAGCCCTGGTGGAGGAAGATCCCATACGCCGCGGAGCAGCTAAGCCCACGAGCCACAACTACTGAGCCCGTGCGCCACAACTACTGAAGCCCGCGCGTCTACAGCCCGTGCTCTGCAAAAAGAGAAGCCACCTCAATGAGAAGCCCGCGCACCGCAACGGAGTAGCCCCTGCTCGCCGCAACTAGAGAAAGCCTGCGCGCAGCAACGAAGACCCAACGCAGCCAAAAATAAAATAAATAAATAAATAATTAATTAATTTAGAAAAAAGAAGAAAGGAAACCTTGTATGTACCAATATGGAATTGTTTCATGTAGAGCAAAATGAACAGTTTACATTATGCTGCTGATATTAAGTGAGGGGAAGTGGGGGTGTGTGGGGATTGTGCATATGTGTGCCCCTGTAGCTGCAGGGCTTCTCTCTGGTGTTGTGTCCAGAAGGAGGAGGGGGAGGCTGGCAATGGAGAGAGGGAGACTTACACTGTAGCCCATTCTGTACCTTTTGAATGTTAAAGCACATGAATGTATCTCCTACTTTAAAAAATCAAATCAAAATGCATTTTGTAAAGCTTTGTGCAAAGAGTTTTGCTTGAGCTGAGAAAGGAGCTTGTTTCCCACCTGAGACACAGCTCAGTGCACAGGCAGCTGACAGACAGCAGGAGTGGGATACAGAGGTGACTCTGCAGGGGCGGGACTTGGCCCCACCTGCAAGTCACAGGTGTCTAGGGGAGGGCTCATAGCCCTGCAGAGCGGAGAGCCAGGGGTACAAGGCTGTAAAATCCTGACCCCACCTCTTGGCTTCTGAGTCGTGTGTCCAAAGACCCCTGTATCTCAGAAGAGGAGTCACCCTGCCAGGGACCACCCCCTCTGCTGGGCACCTGTCACCCCTTCCAGAACTGGCTCAGACTCAGTGGAGCTGAGCTCCATCTGGGAGGGCCTCAGGGCGCCCCTGGGAGCCAGCAGCTGAGGACCCACCACATGCTGTCCTCCATCAAGTCCTCCAGTGTCCACCCGAAGGAGTCCATGTACTTGTCCACACTCAGGTTCCTGCCCGTGTCATGTGCCAAGTTAAATTTGGACACAACCCATGTCGAAATCCCCAAGCACCCAAGGAGTGAAGAGCAGGATGCTTGCAAGACTCCAGGACAGGCTGGGACTCCAGACTCAGGGAGGAGTGGTGTGGCCTCCCCTAGCAGACCGCCTGCCTCAGGTCTGGCCACAGCCCCCTCCCTATCTTTGCCAGGGCCGACTCTCATCTCCACTCTGAGAAACACCTCCATCTCCTGTACATTCTCTCAGGGGACTTCTAGAGTCACCACCACCACCCCCATTTGGATAGATGGGCTCTGAGGCTGGCAGGACCTTGGAAGCCATATAATAACCCTATAATAGCCATAATAGCCTGTAGGGACTGAGGACCCAGGACCACAAGACTCACTCAAGGGCACTCAGTGGGCTTGAGAGGTGGGACTCCTGTAAAATAAAAGACCAAAAGTCACGTAAATGAGGGATCTGGTTTCTCTCTTCATTACCCAGACTTCTATTTCCCCATCACTAATAAAGAAAGATTTTTTTTGTTGGGGGAGGAATGCCTATGCAAATATATGGAAACAAATGCAAACTGAGCTGACTAGGGGTTGGGGAACTTCTTTCCCAGGGTACCTGTACACATGACCCCAGCAAAGACCCAGCACTGGCCGTATCTGACTGGCTTGAACCTGCCCTTGAACGACTTGTGCAGAATGGCCACGCTGCCACGCCAGTGCAGTGGGCTGGTGCCACCACCGTACTTGCCCTGCCACTAGCCTTGTACCATGCCCTGGTCGTTGTTGCTGTTCACCTGGGCAGAGGAGGCCAAAAGTCCACCACCAGGCAGGGCTTCCCTCTTCAGGAACATTGCCATCGTAAAATCATCTCCAACTTTGGGCCACCCATTTATTTGGGGCCACCCATTGTTTTTAAATTGTCTGAAAATTGGGGCCATCTGCTGTTTTAAAATACCTACTTTTTGGTACCATTTATCATTTTCAGTTACCTTCCGTTGGGATGCTCTATTGCTGAAAATCATATTCAGTTTTAGAGCATTTCCTGTTTTAAGTAATCTGTTTTTTGGGACTGTTGGTGGTAATGTTAGTTATAGAGATGCTTAACATTCATTAAATGTTTACCGTGTGCCAGACACTATTCTAAGGGCTTAGCACACATTATATTAATCTATATTAATCTATATTAGTCTATATTAGTCTATGATGTAGGTTCTACTATTTCCTTTTTTTTTCAGATGAGGAAACTGAGATTCATAGAGGTTAGGGCACTTGCTCAAATCGCACAGCAAGTTAGCAAAAGGGGTTCAGGAGTTCAGGACTTTGACTTGGGAGCCTGTACTGCTATCCTACAGGGTTGTACCACTCTACTGTTCGGGACTGGTCACTGCTTTTGATTCTCTGTGCTCCAGCATGTCTCTGAAGTCTTGAGGATTTGAGAGTACCAAATATGAGAAAAACAGCTTTGCCCATTTTTGGAATCACAGTTACCCGCCCACTGATCTTAACACCTACTTGCTATAGAGAGAGCTAGTAGGCCCTCTGGCTACCTTCTGAGGAGGAAGCACTGGCATGTAATAGATTAAAGATGGTAATCCTCTCACAGCGAGGTGGTTCTGTGTACCCTCTCCCTGAATCTGGGTTGGCCTGTGACTGCTTTGATTAATGACCATGGTGGAAGTGATGTTGTGCCTGTTTCCAGGCCCAGGCTTTATGAGACTGGCAGCTTCCACTTAATTTTAGAATAATTGCTTGGGGAGAAGCCAGCTGCCTTATCTGATTACCCTGAGACTGCCATGCTTTGAGGAAGCCCAACCTAGCCATGTGGAAAGGCTGCATGGAGACACAGAGCGATGACTGGCCAGACCCAGCTCTTCCAACCATCCCAGCCCAGGGGCCAGACATGAGAGTGAGCAAGCCACCTGGGCATTCCAGTTCCAGCAGACACAGCATGGAAGAGAACCAAGGAAACATTGACTGTTGGAACAAATGCCCTAGATATATGGTCCCGTCAAACCATCCCAGACATCTGCAGCCATTCAGACACACCCAGCTGAAGCAGCTTGGAACAGAGGTGTTCTGTCCTCACGTTGCCCTGACCAAGTCCCTGATTTGCAAAGTTGTCAACATAGTAAATGGCTGTTTTATACCACTGAGTTTTGGGGTGATTTGTTATGCAGCAATAGAGAATTAAAACAAGAGGTGATGGGAAAAATCTTAGGGTGTGGCCCTGGAGTTGGCCCGGGGACCCACGAGGGAGTGTGCATGCAGGGATAGCTGGGCTCCTTACCATGGCGCTGATGGCTCCAGTGACGTGGATGGGGTCGTAGCGGTGGGACGCTTTGGTGGTGGCTGGGTCATCTTGGTGACTAGGGCTTCGGTCCAGGATGCAGAAGCAGATGTTCAGGATGTCCTCCTCAAACTGTCCCCAGAGAGGCTGTTCTTAGAGGCCAGAGCCACACCTACACTTCAGACCCTCTCACAACCCTTCCCTAGTCAGTCACTGTATTGTGCAGGGAGTTTGCCTACCCCACTGCCCACCCGTCCACCCCCTCCAGGGACACAACAGAGCACACCCAAGTCTCAAAAACCCTCTTTCAAAGAGTCACTGGGAACCAGAAGCTCAGCCTTAATCACCTCCCTCCCCTGTTCAGTAGGCCCATGGCTCCCCACGAACCACAGTAAAGTTCATGATAAACTGGGACTCTGGAGCCACATTGATCCCACTGGTTTACATAATATTTCCAAATGACTTAGTTGACAACATTTAAAAACTGGGGGATTTTCACATACAAATTAAGATTTCTGGTCTTTGAAAATTGGGAAGGTCTGGGAACCCTGGGCTCACTTTCCTATGTGGCAATAAGAAGTGGATGCTGGGCTTCCCTGGTGGTGCAGTGATTGACAGTCCGCCTGCCGATGCAGGGGACACGGGTTCGTGCCCTGGTCCGGGAAGATCCCACATGCCGCGGAGTGGCTGGGCCTGTGAGCCATGGCCACTGAGCCTGCTCATCCGGAGCCTGTGCTCCGCAGCGGGAGAGGCCACAGCAGTGAGAGGCCCGCATACAACACACACACACACAAAAAAAACAAACAAAAAAAACGAAGTGGATGCTGAGATGGGGTTACCCTTAGATGGACCTTAAACTCTCTGGTATATCATCCCTGCCCAGCCCCTGAGCCCCAGATGCTTTCAACCCCCAGCTCCTCAGTCTGACAGTCAAGGCTCTCGACTTGCCTGGAGCCCGGGCAGACAGCTCCTCTACAGAACCTCCACTGCTCTCTGGCTCCCCTCCTCCACTGCTCTGTCTGCTCTTCCCTCTGCCTGTCCAGATCCTGCCCGACTTTGGGGGCTCCACCCCAATATCATGAAGCCTTCTGCAATCCCTGTAGTGGAGTTTCCCTTCATGACCTTCTGAACTCCCTCTGCTCCCATCTCTACCTTTCCAACCGCCTCCACCCCCTCCCACAACATCTCACCTTGTATTGTAGCTACTTATCTAAGTCAGGGGCTCTCAAAATGTGGTTCCAGGCCAGCGACGGCAGCAGCACCTGGTAACTTGCTAGAAATACAGACTCTCAGGCCCCACCTCAGACCTAGTGAATCAGCAACTTGGGGAATTGGGGCCCAGCCACCTGTGTGTTTTAACGAGCCCTCAGTGGCCTTCTGGTGCACACTCAAGATTGAGAGCCCCTGATCTAAGCTATTTATTTGTACCCAATGTAGCACCCCTTCCCAAGGACCCAGCACAACTAGTAGTAGAGACTGGAGAAGTGGACTTGGTCTAAGAGTCAGCCCAGTTTGTCCCTCCTGGGAAGAAGAGGGCAGACAGAATGGCTCCTGCACTGACTTTTCTCATCTCCCCAGCCCCCCTTCTGTCTCTTAGGACTCTCAGTCCCCCTTCTGGCCTGGGTCCCTGGAGACCTTCCTGAAGTTCCAGCCTTGGGCTCGGATGTGCTTCTCCACTCCTCGGAAGATGATCCCGCTGTCATTGAGCATGTATGTACTCCTGTCTCTCTTCCTCTGTGGCCAGAAACACATCATCCTCTGAAAGGCAGTGGTCGCGTCTGGCGTGGGCAGGGAGTCTGGCCTCACTGGCCTGGGGAAAGGGCTACACCAGGGCTCAGCTGCAGGATGGCGCCTAGAGGCTGCTGGGGCAGGAGAGGTCAAGAGGGGCTTGCTGGCTCCCAGGCTGCCTCCCGGCCAAGCCCTACTCCACCTGGCCGGTCTTTTCCCAGGCAGGGACCACCCCCAACCCAGCCCCAGATGGAGGGAATTTAGAAGTCCTGATGCTTTCGAGTGACCTGATTTAATGACAATGGAAAGTTCATATTTCTTAAACATTAATAAGAATACTGATCCAGGCTACTGCTTACTGACTTACCCCTTAATAAGAATACTGACCCCAGTACTCCTTAAGATGTGCCTTGCATATTACAAACATTAGTTCTATGGTTTCTCACCATAACACTAAGAGGTAGGCACTGTTATTCCCATATTACAGGTGAGGAAACTGAGACTCAGAGGGAAGCAACTTAGCAAAGCTGGGACTAAACCAAGGCTGTCTGGTGGCTGAAACCTGGCTCTTACCCAATCCTAGGCCTCTCCTTCCATTAGGCCCCCTCCTTTCCCACTGGCCTCCATACACCAGAACCCACTAATACCTGCCCCCCTGTCACGGCAGGTTTGGAACATCTGCTACCAGCTTCCTCTGTCCCATGCCTGTCTCCTCCTGGGCCCACTCTTGCCAAGCTCTTGGCATTCATCTCCCTGTCCCTAACTTGCCTCCCAGGACTTCCTGAAGGACAGCTTCCAGGAAAACCTCAGCCTTGGACTCAGGAGCTCCTATCTGGGCACCATGGGTTGAAAAGCAGAACAAACTCGCCCAGCTTCTGGTTACTGTGTTTGCAGTGAGAGGAAACCTTGGTGCTCAGCTGGTAGCAGCCAATGACAGCATCTGGAGGGTTGGTGAGGCTGATGGTCATGGTGTTCTCCATATGAGCCTCCTTCACTGCCATCCAGGCATTGCTCTCCTCCATCTCCGATGTCTAGAACACAGCTTTGGTGCAGAGGGCCGCAGAAGCCTGGGGTCCTGGCAGAGAGGAGAGGGAATCAGGAGACCCAGCCACCCACAGGAAGCTCATCTCTGGAGAAAGGGAAAAGCTACAGACCTGGAAGACCAACCTTCAGGCCCTGAGCTGCTGGGACACTGCTGTGGGGAAGGGCCTGACCAAGATGCAAGAGGGCCAGCTGTAGAGAGGGGTCCACTTTAGCTGTCCTGACTTCCACCCACTTCCTGGATCAAGGAGGAAGTGAAAGCACTCTTTGAAACCAAAGTGTGCCTTCTGTCTGATCAGCAAAGGAAAGCATGGACTCCAAAAATGCCTGATGAACTTCTATACCCTTCCAGAGCTCTGGATTTCTTGGTGTGCCTAGGATTCCAGAGTTGTCATCTCATCTGTCCCACTGCCTGCTGGCAGCACCTTCCAACCATCCCCAGAAAGCTGTCATCAAAAGCCTCCAGGAGCCTGAACAAAGATGGCGGAGTAGAAAGACGTGCTCTCACTCCCTCTAGCGAGAACACCAGAATCACAACTAGCGGCTGGACGATTATCGACAGGAAGACACTGGAAGTCACCAAAAAAGATACCCCACAACCAAAGACAAATGAGAAGCCATAATTTGATGGTAGGAGGGGCACAATCACAACAAAATCTAATCCCATAACTGCTGGGTGGGTGACTCACAGACTGGAGAATGCTTATACCACAGAAGTCCACCCACTGGAGTGAAGGTTCTGAGCCTCACGTCAGGCTTCCCAACCTGGGGGCCCGGCAACGGGAGGAGGAATTCATAGAGAATCAGGCTTTGAAGGGTAGCAGGATTCGACTGCAGGACTTCGACAGGACTGCATGAAACAGAGACTCCACTCTTGGAGGGAACACACAAAATAGTGTGTGCATCAGGACCCAGGGGAAGGCCAGTGAACCCAGGGGAGACCGAACCAGACCTACCGTCTAGTGTTGGAAGGTCTCGTGTAGAGGCAGGAGGGTGGCTGTGGCTCACCGTGGGGACAAGGACACTGGCAGCAGAAATTCTGGGAGGTACTCCTTGGCATGAGCCCTCCCAGAGGCTGCCATTAGCCCCATCAAAGAGCCCAGGGAGGCTCCAGTGTTGGGTTGCCTCAGGCCAAACAACCAGCAAGAGGGAACATCAGCAGTCAAGCGGATTAAAGTTTCACTGAGCTCTGCCCACCAGAGCAACAGTCAGCTCCACCCACCACCAGTCCCTCCCATCAGGAGACCTGCACAAGCCTCTTAGGTAGCCTCATCTACCAGACAACAGACAGCAGAAGCAAGAAGAACTACAATCCTGCAGACTGTGGAACAAAAACCACATTCACAGAAAGATAGACAAGATGAAAAGGCAGAGGGCTATGTACCAGATAAAGGAACAAGATAAAACCCCAGATAAACAACTCAATGAGGTAGAGATAGGCAAACTTCCAGAAAAAGAATTCAGAATAATGATAGTGAAGATGAAACAGGACCTTGGAAAAACAATGGAGGCAAAGATGGAGAAGATGCAATAAATGTTTAACAAAGACCTAGAAGAATTAAAGAACAAACAAACAGAGATGAACAATACAATAACTGAAAAGAAAACTACACTAGAAGGAATCAATAGCAGACAAACTGAGGCAGAAGAACGGACAAGTGACCTGGAAGACAGAATGGAGGAATTCACTGCTGCAGAACAGAATAAAGAAAAAAGAATAAAAAGAAATGAAGACAGCCTAAGAGACCTCTTGAAAAGCATTAAATGCAACAACGTTCGCATTATAGGGGTCCCAGAAGGAGAAGGGAGAGAGAAAGGAGGCGAGAAAATATTTGAAGAGATTATAGTCGAAAATTTCACTAACATGGGAAAGGAAATAGCCACTCAAGTCCAGGAAGTGCAGCAAGTCCCAACAGGATAAACCCAAGGAGAAACACGCGGAGACACATAGTAATCAAATTGGCAAAAATTAAAGACAAAGAAAAATTATTGAAAGCAGCAAGGGAAAAATGACAAATAACATACAAGGGAACTCCCATAAGGTTAAGAGCTGAGTTCTCAGCAGAAACTCTACAAGCCAGAAGGGAGTGGCAGTTTTACCTAAAGTGATGAAAGGGAAGAACCTACAACCAAGATTACTCTACCCGGCAAGGATCTCATTCAGATTTGATGGAGAAATCAAAAGCTTTACAGACAAGCAAAAGCTAAGAGAATTCAGCACCACCAAACCAGCTCTACAACAAATGCTAAAGGATCTTCTCTAAGTGGGAAACACAAGAGAAGAAAAGGACCTACAGAAACAAACCCAAAACAATTAAGAAAATTGTCATAGGAACATACATATTGATGGATTAAATGCTCCAACCAAAACACAGTCTTGCTGAATGGACACAAAAACAAGACCCATATATATGCTGTCTACAAGAGACCCACTTCAGATCTAGGGACACATACAGATTGAAAGAGAGGGGATGGAAGAAGATATTCCATGCAAATGGAAATCAAAAGAAAGCTGGAGTAGCAATACTCATATCAGATAAAATAGACGTTAAAATTAAAAATGTTACAAGAAGCAAGGAAGGACACTACATAATGATCAAGGGATCAATCGAAGAAGAAGCTATGACAATTATAAATATATATGCACCCAACATAAGAGCACATCAATACATAAGGCAACTGCTAACAGCTATAAAAGAGGAAATTGACAGTAACCCAATAATAAGGGAGGACATTAACACCTCACTTACACCAATGGACAGATCATCCAAAATAAAAAAGGAAAAAGAAGTTTTAAATGACACAATAGACCAGATAGATTTGATTGATATTTATAGGACATTCCATCCAAAAACAGCAGATTACACTTTCCTCTCAAGTGTGCATGGAACATTCTCCAGGATAGATCACATCTTGGGTCACAAATCAAGCCTCAGTAAATTTAAGAAAATTCAAATCATATCAAGTATCTTTTCTGACCACAACGCTATGAGATTAGAAATAAATTACAGGAAAAAAACCCGTAAAAAACACTAACACACAGAAGCTAAACAATATGTAACTAAATAACCAAGAGATCACTGAAGAAGTCAAAAAGGAAATAAAAAAAGACCTACGGACAAATGACAATGAAAACACGACGATCCAAAACCTATGGGATGCAGCAAAAGCAGTTCTAAGAGGGAACTTTATAGCTATACAAGCTTACCTCAAGAAACAAGAAATATCTCAAATAAACAATCTAACCTTACACCTAAAGGAACTAGAGAAAGAAGAACAAACGAAACCCAAAGTTAGCAGAAGGAAAGAAATCATAAAGATCAGAGCAGAAATAAATGAAATAGAAACAAAGAAAACAACAGCAAAGATCAATAAAACTAAAAGCTGTTTCTTTGAGAAGATAAAGAAAATTGATAAACCATTAGCCAGACTCATCAAGAAAAAGAGGACACAAATCAATAAGATTAGAAATGAAAAAGGAGAAGTTACAACAGACACCACAGAAATACGAAGTATCCTAAGAGAGTACTACAAGTAACTGTATGCCAATAAAATGGACAACCTGGAAGAAATGGACAAATTCTTAGAAAGATATAACCTTCCAAGACTGAACCAGGAAAAAATAGAAAATATGAACAGACAAATCACAAGTAAGGAAATTGAAACTGTGATTTAAAAACTTCCAACAAACAAAAGTCCAGGACCAGATGGCTTCACAGGTGAATTCTATCAAACATTTCGAGAAGAGCTAACACCCAACCTTCTCAAACTCTTCCAAAAAACTGCAGAGGAAGGAACACTCCCAAACTCATTCTATGAGGACAGCATCATCCTGATACCAAAACCAGAAAAAGATACTACAACAAAAAGAAAATTACAGACCAAAATCACTGATGTATATAGGTGCAAAAACCCTCAACAAAATGCTAGCAAACAGAATCCAACAACCCATTAAAAGGATCATACAGCATGATCAAGTGGGATGTATCCCAGGGAGGCAAGGATTCTTCAATATACGCAAATGAATCAATGTGATACACCATATTAACAAATTGAAGAATAAAAACCATATGATCCTCTCAATAGAAGCAGAAAAAGCTTTTGACAAATTTCAACACCGATTTATGATAAAAACTCTCCAGAAAGTGGGCATAGAGGGAACCTACCTCAACATAATAAAGGGCATATATGACAAACCCACAGCAAACATCGTTCTCAATGGTGAAAAACTGAAAGCATTTCCTCTAAGATCAGGAAAAAGGCAAGGATGTCCACTCTCACCACTATTTTTCAACATAGCTTTGGAAGTCCTAGCCACAGCAATCAGAGAAGAAAAAGAAATAAAAGGAAAACAAATTGGAAAAGAAGAAGTAAAACTGTCACTCTTTGCAGATGACATGATACTATACATAGACAATCCTAAAGATCCCACCAGAAAACTAGTAGAGCTAATCAATGAATTTGGTAAAGTTGCAGGGTACAAAATTAATGCACAGAAATCTCTTGCATTCCTATACACTAATGATGAAATATATATATTTTTAAACATCTTTATTGGGGTATAATTTCTTTACAATGGTGTGTTAGTTTCTGCTTTATAACAAAGTGAATCAGTTATACATATACATATATTCCCATATCTCTTCCCTCTTGCGTCTCCCTCCCTCCCACCCTCCCTATCCCACCCCTCCAGGCGGTCACAAAGCACTGAGCCGATATCCCTGTGCTATGCGGCTGCTTCCAAACAGCTATCTACCTTACGTTTGTTAGTGTATATATGTCCATGCCTCTCTCTTGCCCTGTCACAGCTCACTCTTCCCCCTCCCCATATCCTCAAGTCCATTCTCCAGTAGGTCTGTGTCGTTATTCCTGTCTTACCCCTAGGTTCTTCATGACATTTTTTTCCCTTAAATTCCATATATATGTGTTAGCATACGGTATTTGTCTTTTTCTTTCTGACTTACTTCACTCTGTATGACAGACTCTAGGTCTATCCACCTCATTACAAATAGCTCAATTTCATTTCTTTTTATGGCTAATATTCCATTGTATATATGTGTCACATCTTCTTTATCCATTCATCCGATGATGGGCACTTAGGTTGTTTCCATCTCTGGGCTATTGTAAATAGAGCTGCAATGAACATTTTGGTACATGACTCTATTTGAATTTTGGTTTTCTCAGGGTATATGCCCAGTAGTGGGATTGCTGGGTCATATGGTAGTTCTATTTGTAGTTTTTTAAGGAACCTCCATACTGTTCTCCATAGTGGCTGAAGCAATTCACATTCCCACCAGCAGTGCAAGAGTGTTCCCTTTTCTCCACACCCTCTCCAGCATTTATTGTTTCTAGAGTTTTTGATGATGGCCATTCTGACTGGTGTGAGATGATATCTCATTGTAGTTTCGATTTGCATTTCTCTAATGATTAATGATGTTGAGCATTCTTTCATGTGTTTAATGGCAGTCTCTATATCTTCTTTGGAGAAATGTCTGTTTAGGTCTTCTGCCCATTTTTGGATTGGATTGTTTGTTTTTTTTGTTATTGAGCCGCATGAGCTGCTTGTAAATTTTGGAGATTAATCGTTTGTCAGTTGCTTCATTTGTAAATATTTTCTCCCATTCTGAGGGTTGTCTTTTGGTCTTGTTTATGGTTTCCTTTGCTGTGCAAAAGCTTTGAAGTTTCATTAGGTCCCATTTGTTTATTTTTATTTCCATTTCTCTAGGAGGTGGGTCAGAAAGGATCTTGCTGTGATTTATGTCATAGAGTGTTCTGCCTATGTTTTCCTCTAAAAATTTGATAGTTTCTGGCCTTACATTTAGGTCTTTAATCCATTTTGAGCTTATTTTTGTGTATGGTGTTAGGGAGTGATCTAATCTCATACTTTTACATGTACCTGTCCAGTTTTCCCAGCACCACTTACTGAAGAGGCTGTCCTTTCTCTACTGTACATTCCTGCCACCTTTATCAAAGATAAGGTGTCCATATGTGCGTGGGTTTATCTCTGGGCTTTCTAACCTGTTCCATTGATCTATCTTTCTGTTTTTGTGCCAGTACCATACTGATTATTATAGCTTTGTAGTATAGTCTGAAGTCAGGGAGCCTGATTCCTCCAGCTCCGTTTTTCGTTCTCAAGATCTCTTTGGCTATTCGGGGTCTTTTGTGTTTCCATACAAACTGTGAAATTTTTTGTTCTAGTTCTGTGAAAAATGCCAGTGGTAGTTTGATAGAGATTGCATTGAATCTATAGATTGCTTTGGGTAGTAGAGTCATTTTCACAATGTTGATTCTTCCAATCCAAGAACATGGTATATCTCTCCATCTATTTGTATCATCTTTAATTTCTTTCATCAGTGTCTTTTAAGTTTCTGCATACAGGTCTTTTGTCACCTTAGGTAGGTTTATTCCTAGATATTTTATTCTTTTTGTTGCAATGGTAAATGGGAGTGTTTTCTTGATTTCACTTTCAGATTTTTCATCATTAGTATATAGGAATGCCAGAGATTTCTGTGCATTAATTTTGTATCCTGCTACTTTACCAAATTCATTGATTAGCTCTAGTAGTTTTCTGGTACCATCTTTAGGATTCTCTATGTATGGTATCATGTCGTCTGCAAACAGTGACAGCTTTACTTCTTCTTTTCCGATTTGGATTCCTTTTATTTCCTTTTCTTCTCTGATTGCTGTGGCTAAAACTTCCAAAACTATGTTGAATAAGAGTGGTGAGAGTGGGCAACCTTGTCTTGTTCCTGATCTTAGTGGAAATGCTTTCAGTTTTTCACCATTGAGGATGATGTTGGCTGTTGG